>NW_024412417.1:2722546-2874796 GCF_014898765.1 Herpailurus yagouaroundi
TTTTTTTTTTTTTTAAAGGAGAGACAGTAGGGGCGCCTGGGTGGCGCAGTCGGTTAAGCGTCCGACTTCAGCCAGGTCACGATCTCGCGGTCCGTGGGTTCGAGCCCCGCGTCGGGCTCTGGGCTGATGGCTCAGAGCCTGGAGCCTGTTTCCGATTCTGTGTCTCCCTCTCTCTCTGCCCCTCCCCCGTTCATGCTGTGTCTCTCTCTGTCCCAAAAATAAATAAACGTTGAAAAAAAAATTAAAAAAAAAATAAAAAAATAAAGGAGAGACAGTAGCTTCAAATGTGAACACAAGGAAATAATAGTATACTAAATCTCTCAAGTAAGAGAACTTTTCTTTTAAAAAGTGATACTTGTTCAACACCAAAGTTTTGTTGATACTGTTTTCCTTTAAAGGTTTTGGATACAGATCATTGTAAAAGAAGCTTGTGTTTTCTGGATTCTTCTCAAAGAACTTTCTCTTCCTACAACTCTGTGAGGCAGAAAAGTCCCCAGAGATTTTTTTTCCCCCACAAATCATTAAGCCTGTAGTAATAAGGTCACACAGACTGTATCCCAGCTCTTCTGACACCCTTAGACAATGAACTCATTTAAAAAGTAATTGTAATCTGACAATTTTGAATTTCTTTTGCTTAAGAAAAATAGAAGTTTTGAGGATTGGGGCTCAGGGCCAAGAGAAGCCTGTTTTGGTGTGGTTTGTTTTCTTGGCACACGCAGGCTTGGGCTTAAATTCCTAGGAGAAGAGACTTTACATCTATGAAGTGGGTTGTTCCAGGGAACATCAGATTTTTGTTAGCAAATACTAGTTGTTACAATTAAAACCTAATTTGAGTAGTTTTGTTACCAAGAACAAAGAGAAAAGTTTCATTTGTTGAGTTCTATTTATGAAGTGTTACATTAAATTGTTCTGTTTAACTAGTAGGCCTAAGTACAAACAATTACTGAGAACTGGCTCTGTGCCTGGCCCTGGGTTGGAAAAATTTTTTAAAAAATGACCTTTGCTCTCATGCTGATTTCAGTTCTACCCTGGAAAACATTCACATATTCAGCTGTTTATCAGGAAATGCTCATTAAGTGCCTATTAAGTGTTAGGCATTCTTTAGAGGTAGTTGGTTGAAAAGCTATGTGTACATCATTAAGTTTCATGTATATTTTTCAAGCTAAGAGATAATCACAACTGGACATAGAAATCAGTTTTGTGGAACAAGATGAGTTTAAGAAAAATAAATTGAAATAGAATAGGAAATATCAGAATTCATCTCAGATAATAAGGTTAAGTTTACTTTGTGAAACTTTTTTTTTTTTAATTTTACCATTCTTCCTTTTGTAGATTAATTCTTAGATATCTAAGATGCACACTGCCAAGCCTCCTTTCTTTTTGTTGTGTTAAAAAAATTTTTTTTTAAAGTATATTTGTTAAGTTTAGACAGAGAAGAGCCAGGGGGGTAGGGGCGGAGAGAGAGAGAGAATCGCAAGCAGGCTCCACACCACCAGCAAGGAGCCCGATGAGGGGCTCGAACCCACGAACCGCGAAATCATGACCTCAGCCACAATCAAGAGTCAGATGATTGAGACTGAGCCACCCAGGTGTCCCCCTTTCCTTTTGTGTGTTTTTTTTTTTTCCAACATTTCTTTATTTTTGGGACAGAGAGAGACAGAGCATGAACGGGGGAGGGGCAGAGAGAGAGGGAGACACAGAATCGGAAACAGGCTCCAGGCTCTGAGCCATCAGCCCAGAGCCTGACGCGGGGCTCGAACTCACGGACCGCGAGATCGTGACCTGGCTGAAGTCGGACGCTTAACCGACTGTGCCACCCAGGCGCCCCTTTCCTTTTGTTTTTATCAAGAGCAATAACTTTAGGATCTTTAGGATCTAACTCTTGCTACTGCCTGAAAAAACTGTGGCACTCATTTCCTCACCTTTTTTAGGTCTTTGCTCAAATTCACCTCAGTGAGATCTCCACCCCTATTCTATGCCTTATTTTTTCCCATAGTATGTATTAGCTTATAATATACTATTTATATTATTTAATTTACTTGTCCTCCTCCCTCCAAAAAATAATCTCTCAAGGTAGAGTATTGTATCTGTTTTTGTTCACTGCTGTGTTACCATTTCCTAGAACAGTGCCTAGGGCATAGGAGATGCTCCATAAAAACTTGCTAAATATAAGTAAATGAGTTAAATCTATACCAGCTCATAACATCATGTTTATCTCTAATATATTTTTTTCATATAAGCAAATTCCCATATAAAAAACCTTTTGAAGAGCTGAGGTTCTATTTTTTGTCCCCAAAAAAGATTGCCAGGATGTGTGGGTGGCTAAGTTGGTTAAGCATCTGACTCTTGATTTTGGCTCAGGTCATGATATCACTGTCATAAGATGAAGCCCCATGTTGGGCTCTGTGCTGGGCTTGGAGACTGCATAAGATTTTCTCTCTCCCTCTCCCTCGGCCCCTTCCCTGCTTGTGCACTGGCGCTTTCTCTCTCTCTCTCTCTCTCTCTCTCTCAAGAAAGAAAAAGAAAGAAAGAAAAAAAAAAAGAGAGTGAGAAAGAGAGAAAGAAAGAAAGAAAGAAAGAAAGAAAGAAAGAAAGAGAAAGAAAGAAAGAAAAAGAAAGAAGTCAGGTAGTCATGTTAGTTTTGGCGAATGTGATGGGTGGGGATCAGTGAGATTACTCAATGAGAGGTTAGCCAGAGTGAAGATCCCAGCTGAAAATACCAAATTGCCGGCTCATTTATCTCCTTGATTTCATCTCCCTTTATTGTGTGGTATTGGTGAAGCATCTGTTAGGTCCACATCTAACTGCCAACAGGTAAGAACTGTAATAAAAATGGGAAGCACACCCTGGACCACACAGCAGCTACTTTTTCAAGGACTCATGTTCATTGCTATGAGATGTATCGTTACTTAAAAATGTAATTTCTGTCTTGCTACTGGCAACAACTACATAATTCAGCCTAGCCACTGCAGCTAGGAGTCCAGCTAACTTTCTTTTATATTTGCTCAGCCTTACCTTCAAGTTGCTGTGGCAACGAGATCTGTGTTCTGCAGTTGCTTAGAAGAGCCTCTGTGCAGTGCTCTGCTTTCAGTTAAGGAGAAGGAGAGGTACTCAAGCAATCCACACACGCACAGAGCTCGAGAGTAGCATGGCCTGTGGCAAGCCATGGGTATGGGTAGAGTTTGGGTTCTTCAATTCTTTTATGGTTTGTAGGGTTGGTTTTGGATTAGTGGGTGGGACAATTCTTCATTCTGCAGGACTATCTGTTTGTACAGGAGCATCACGTAGAGCATCCTGCCCAGCCTCCTCTTGTATTTCCAGATGTTTCCGGCTAAGAGCCATGTCCACTGTGCTTAAGTGGCAGTGGTCTGGACATTGAAAATAATGCAGGCAAGGCACAGATACGTGCCTTCTAGCAACTGGACAAAATAGACTGGGAAGTAGTTACTGGAGGTTTAACTGTCTGCACAGACTATTGAGTTGTGTTGGGAATGCAGAATTATGCATTTTTCAAAGTCATCCTTTGAAAAATAAGATTGTCAGGTCTTTACCAAGCTGACATCTTAATGTGACAGTCAAGGCCCAGTCTGCAGAGCTCTTTTCCTGTGAATTTGGGTCAGGATCAATTTGTTTTTAAAAAAATATTCGTGTTGACCTAAATCAGCAGTACCTCATGTACTTAGAAAATCCAAAAAAAAAAAAAAAAAATTAGGGTGATGTTTCATTGTCTTTATAACTCACACTTCAGTGTGGAATATACAGGACGCTTTATTAAAATTTTTTTTTCATGTTTATTTATTTTGAGAGAGGGAGAGAGCATGAGCAAGGGATGGGGCAGACAGAGAGGGAGAGAGAGAGTCCCAAGCAGGCTCCGTGCTGTCAGCGCAGAGCCCGATGCAGGAACTGTGAGATCATGACCTGAGACGAAATCGAGAGTTGGACACTTAACTATTTACACTTTATTTTTTTATTTTTAAAAAAAAATTTTTTTTTCCAACATTTATTTATTTTTGGGACAGAGAGAGACAGAGCATGAACGGGGGAGGGGCAGAGAGAAAGGGAGGCACAGAATCGGAAACAGGCTCCAGGCTCTGAGCCATCAGCCCAGAGCCCGACGCGGGGCTCGAACTCACAGACCGCGAGATCGTGACCTGGCTGAAGTCGGACGCTTAACCGACTGCGCCACCCAGGCGCCCCAAACACTTTACTATTTACACTTTAAATAGCACTGATCATATGCCAGTGTTCTTCTTGCTGACACTTTGTTTTCCTCTATACCCTTTTTATATTGTGTCCTTGCATATATGATCTGATATTGTGTTAACTATTTCTAATCAAAAATTAATTTATGAACATACCAAACACTCAACAGTACAAAAGGATGCAATGACCGTACAAACAGTCCCTCTCCAAGAGATTAATGCTATAAATAGTTTCTTGTGGATCCTTCCAACAATTTTTGTTTATGTATCAACATATATATGGAGATATTTTCATTAAAAGAAACCACACAAATGAGAGCATTTTATATATATTTCCCTACCTTGGATTTTTCCCTTAACACATGGTGCCTCACGTTGTTGGTACTCAATAAATTTGTTGAGCGATTGAATAACAACATATTGTTATTAGAATAGAATATATTCTATTAAAAGATACACAGTATTGTGTTATATGGATGTGCCCTAATTAATTGAGCATCCCTTTGGAAATGCAAATAGATTGTTTTTTGGTCTTTTTTGATTGCAAACAGTGCTTTAGTAAATATGTTTGTTTGGTTCATCTGAGTGCCCTGTATTTCTGAGTCCCTAAGAGTGAATTTTGAGATATGCTTGTCAATTTGTGCAAAAAGCCACCTGGTGTTTTGATAGGAATCGCATTGAATCTGTAGATCAATTTGGGGAGTACTGCCATCTTAACAAAATTAAGTTTTTCAATCCATGAACACAGGATGTCTTATTTATTTAGGTCCTCTTTAATTTCTTAATGGTGTATAAAGTTTTTAATTTATAAATCTTGTACTTTTATTAAATTTATTAGTAAGTGTTTATTCTTTTTGATGTGATTGTAAATAGAGTTGTTAAGTTCATTTTGATCTTAGTGCCTTTCTTTGAACATAGCTTCTTCCTCCCACCCGAAAGAGTGAGTTTATCTGTTGGATTAATTCCTAAATGTTGAGTTGCTGGGTCAAAGGATATGTGTAGTTTAGTCAACATTTTGATATGTGTTGCCAAATTGGCCTCCAAAGAAGTTGGCCCAATTCATTTCAACAGATTGTAAGAATGACTTTAATCAGATATTTTTTAGTATTCCCAATCTTTTGTGAGAAAAAAGATACCTTCTTTGTCTAATTACATCACTTGGTTGAAGGTATGGTTGTATATATTTTTTGCATGTGGGCTATCTTTTAAGGTCTTTGCCCAGTTTTTCTATTTGCAAATGATCTGTTCATACTCATACATCAATAGATTTGGATTAATACTTAACATGGCATAATTCAGAGTCTTTGGAAGTGACTTTCAACTTCATGAAACACGCGGCAGAGACCTGGGTTGTATCCATAGCTGCATAAGATTCTACTTGTCTTCTCTCATGTACTTTGGATGGCATCGGACCCTGGCTGATCAGCATTACAGAAAATAAAACAGGCATTTACTGAATGCCCAACTGGTGTTAGAAATCCTATTATAAAGGGGAGGCTGGCTGGCTCAGTTGGTTAAATGTCTGACTCTTGGTTTCAGCTCCGGACATGATCTCATGGTTCCTGAGATGGAGCCCTGCATCAAGTAGGGCTCTGCCCCAACAGAGCAGAGCCTGCTTGGGATTGTCTTTGCCCCTCTCCCCTCACTCTGTCCCTCTCTCTCCTTCTCTCTCTCCCTCTCCCTTTCTCTCTCTCTCTCTGTCTCTCTCTCTCTCGCTGCCCCTCTCCTGCTGATGCCCTCCCTTTCTTTCTCTCTCTCTCTCTCTCTCTCTCTCAAATAAACTTAAAAAAAATTATTCCTTAAAAAAACAAGACACCCTATTATAGTTATGAATGGAGACTGTTCTGTCTTCCTGGGTGCTCACAGTCTGGTGCGGAAGGCTAAGAAAGACTAAGATCCTGATGGAGGGAGGGATTCATTTGGCCCATTTTTAACAGACACACATGTTTAAAAGTGTCAACAGTTTTTGACACTTTGGCTTGGTTTTGAAGGCTGATTGAGAAAGAAAGTGGCTAGTTTAGGCAAGTGAGAAATCAGCAAAGACCGAGCAAAGACCAGAAGGTGAAAGTTCTTGGCGAGTTTCAGGAAAGCTGAGGGGTTGGTGAGCATAGAATAAACCTGTAAGTGGTGAAACTGATAAGTAGGGCTAGGAAGGTAGGTTGAGGCTGTATTGTCCAGCTTGAATGCCAGTAAAGAGTTTAATTTTTGTGTTTTCAACTCTAGAGGACATCTGTACTTTTGAGGCATGCGATTTTAATGTGGGAGCCCTGTCAATTAGTAATGGTGACAATGATAGTGAGATAACTAAGCTAAGAGCTATTTAAATATGACCTTTAGCCCACAACTTCTGTGTGAGTGTCTGTTATTATAGGATTTTTACAGATTTGGAACTGGATTTTCTTAATAATATACCTCGATCATTAAACAATTACTTTTACAGAAAATTGTTTTAGATGAAACTTCAGAAACTTTTCTGTGGTACAAAAAAAGAACAAGAAAAAAGAAAAAAAAACATTTTCCCCTTTTCTATTTTGTATTAGTTTCTTGGGTTTTATCTAGATTAGGAGTCATGCACTCAAATGCCTCAAGTTCTGAGAGGCTCTATAAATGACAGTGATTGCCCACTGAAAAGAGTATACTTTGCCCGTGTGAGTGAGGATTGGGCAGAGCTTAGGTCTTGTCTCAAGTGGGCATTAACTCGGCCTTATTGGAAGCTGAACCTCAGTGTCAGTAGAGCTTCTGATTTT
Source organism: Herpailurus yagouaroundi (assembly GCF_014898765.1). Lineage (NCBI taxonomy): Eukaryota > Metazoa > Chordata > Mammalia > Carnivora > Felidae > Herpailurus > Herpailurus yagouaroundi. Next base: position 2,729,496 of record NW_024412417.1, read on the forward strand.
TATCTGAATTCACTCAGTATCTAAATATTGGCTCAAAAGTTTTAAGACATTGGGGGTGCCTGGGTGGCTCAGTTGGTTAAGTGTCCAACTTCAGCTCAGGTCATGATCTCAACGGTTCATGAGTTCGAACCCCATGTATGCTGACAGCTCAGAGCCTGGAGCCCGCTTTGCTTTGGATTCTGTCTCCCTCTCTCTGCCCCTCCCCCACTCACACTCTGTCTCTCTCTCTCTCTCTCTCTTAAAAAATAAATGAACTTAAAAATTATTTTTAAAACATTGGGCAGGCCTAATAAAACATCTGGCCTAGGATCACCAATCTGCCTTTATTGTAGGTGTTTATTCTAGACATTTGAGACTAGCCAAAATACTTAGGTAATTTAAGAATAAATCTCATTGCTATACAGTCCTCATCCTCCGGGGAGAAGACAGTCAAGACTCTTAAAGAATTGCCATTCTGGGCACCTGGGTGGCGCAGTCGGTTAAGCGTCCAACTTCAGCCAGGTCACGATCTCACGGTCAGTGAGTTCGAGCCCCGCGTCAGGCTCTGGGCTGATGGCTCAGAGCCTGGAGCCTGTTTCCGATTGTGTCTCCCTCTCTCTCTGCCCCTCCCCTGTTCATGCTCTGTGTCTCTCTGTCTCAAAAATAAATAAACGTTGAAAAAAAAATTAAAAAAAAAATAAAAAAAGAATTGCCATTCTGAGGATTCACAATCCTTTTCATGAGTTTAGATGGTATTGTTTAGTACCACATGAAGGAGATAGATATTGTTTATATGATGTGGGGGAGTCGTGCATATGGAGGCAGATGATAACTGATTTTCTTTTTCTGGGAGATTGTAGAACTTCTAATTCTAAAAGTGAATTTGTTTGCCAAAATGGAAGATGAGAGAGGGTTGTAAGAATTTTAGGTTTTAAAGATATCCAGAGAACTCAATCTTGATATGCAAGGTATTATTTCTATTTTCAAAAGACAACTGATTTCTAGAAAAAGCACAGAGCAAGATTTGAAAACTTAAAAGTCTATTTTGAATCTACTTTTTATGACTCAAAAAAAGAAATGGCAAGGGCACCTGGGTGGTTCAGTTGGTTAAGCATCCGACTTCGGCTCAGGTCATGATGGCACAGTTTATGAGTTTGAGCCTGGCATCGAGCTCTTTGTGGATAGCTCAGAGCCTGGAGCCTGCTTCAGATTCTGTTTCCTTTTCTCTCTGCCCCTCCCCCCCTCACACTCTGTCTCTCAAAAATAAATAGTAAAACAATTAAAAAAAACAAAAAGAAATAGTCAAAATGCTATTTCAGGTTGCTCAGAATTCTTTGTAGAAATAGGAGACCGAATACAACAAGATTCTATGAGGTCTGTTCACCTCAATGGGTCTTAATGTTGAAATGAACAAGTTGTTTGTAGACAAATAGGTGGCTTGAATTTAACATTCAACAGCATATATGCTATGAATTATTAGAAGGTAATGTGAATTAAAATAGCATATCAATTTCTTCACTTTTGGTGTGGTGGGAAAGATCAGTGTTGATTAGATCAAATAAAATACAACAGGTAAGCCTGTGCTAAGTAGTAACCTAATATGTTATAGACACTTACTAGGAACTGTTAATCAAACTGATTATTTTTACCTGTACATTCTTCTACCATTTGGGAGGTTGAGACAATGTTTTAGGATAAGTAAAGAAAGTTTATATGCAAATATTTTGCATAATTTATCTTTTGTAAAGCACCACATCACATTCCCTGTACAAAGCAACACTAAATAAATAAAAATTCATTTTAGAGTCTTTGGAAAATTGGAACACAGTTTTTTCATCATTAGTGAGTAATGACAGACTCCCTAAGCTACTTGTGCAAATTTCCTGTTCTATCATCTTAATGTAATATTCTCGGAGGCGGTGGCAGCCTTAGGTAAAACTGCTATTTATGTAGAGAAAGATTATTGTAGGTTGCTTGGATTATTCTGCTTTGGCAGAGGATACAAAAAGAAAATGCTTTGTCAACCTGAAGCCAAAGGATGTACAATGACCAGCCTGGAGCATAATCAGATTTACAAATTTATCCTCACCAATTATTTTGTACATGCTTTCAGATTTTGTCTTTCAGTAACATGTTTTTCCTGATGGTAAAAGCAAGTCATACATACTGAAAAGATAAAAATGCTAAAACCCAACAAAAGGCAAAAACAATCATCCATAATCTCATCACCTAGAGATAGTAATTGTGTAAGGAATATATGGGTGGACTCTGAAGTCAGACACATCTTGGATTTGAATCAAGTCTTTTCTACTTATTATTTGTCTTTAAAAGTTAGTTACTGGGGCGCCTGGGTGGCTCAGTCGGTTGAGCATCCGACTTCGGCTCAGGTCATGATCTCGCGGTCCGTGAGTTCGAGCCCCGCGTCAGGGTCTGTGCTGACAGCTTGGAGCCTGGAGCCTGCTTCGGATTCTTTGTCTCCCTCTCTTTCTGTCCCTCCCCTGCTCATGCTCTGTCTCTCTCTGTCTCAAAAATAAATAAGACATTAAAAAAAATTAAAAAAAATTTTGTTACTTGATCTTCCTGTGTTTCACATTTTTCATCTATAAATTGAGGATAGCAATAGAATTTACCTTATAGGATTGTTGTGAGATAATTCATTTAAAGTCTTTAGTAGAACTTGGCACATAATTAATGGTGAATCTACTACTTACTGTTATTTCATTAGTCTTTTTCCCAAGCATATATTTTTATTTACAGTTAACATATTGTATATTTCTTTTTTCACGTAACATCATATCATAAGCATTTTCTTGTGTAATTTCCAGTTGATAAACAGCCTTATCCTAAATCATTGACCACATTTCCAATTATTTCCTTAGGAGAAATTTCTTTTTTTTTTTTTTTTAATTTTTTTTTCAACATTTATTTATTTTTGGGACAGAGAGAGACAGAGCATGAACGGGGGAGGGGCAGAGAGAGAGGGAGACACAGAATTGGAAACAGGCTCCAGGCTCTGAGCCATCAGCCCAGAGCCCGACGCGGGGCTCGAACTCACGGAGCGCGAGATCGTGACCTGGCTGAAGTTGGACGCTTAACCGACTGCGCCACCCAGGCGCCCCTCCTTAGGAGAAATTTCTAGATACCCGAGACCAACTGATAGCAGCTCACTTAGCTTATAGGAATATTCTAGCAGGAAATGATACATTTTGGAGTTGTAGTCTTGCAACCATGACCTGATGGAGAACATCACATGCCTTTTTGGTGTGATCATTAAGCTCTGTAGGAGTTCAGTGAGTAGAGAGAGGAAATATACAAGGTAATGATGAGGGAGGGCTTTGGAGCCTATCAGACCACATTTGAATCTTGGTTCTGGGACTTGGGCAATATATTTAAAATATATTTAACATAACTGTCCCCCCCCTCCACAGCACAGTGAGGTTAAAATAATACCTGTTTCATGGGCTGGTGAAGATATCGAGTCTTGACACATGATAAGCACTTAATGAAATTAGCTCCTTATTGTTATTATGTTCAACACTTAAAGTTTGTTTTTATAATTAAAGGTGAGAAAATGGCAGTGATTTTTACAAGTAATGTGAGAATGTAAGTTGTAAGGCATAAGATAGGGCAATGCAAATGTTTTCAGTGTAAAATGTTTTAATTTTTTCCCTGTTTTAAATATAACAAATAATTATCTGTTCTAAATTTATTATCCAGAAGACAACATGGGATGAGATATTTGATTTAATAAACTTATAAGGACTTGTAGTAATTTTCTTCAGTGATTCAAAGATGGAATGTGATTTTTATCCAAGTTATACTTCTTGAAAGATGAATGTGCTTTATGTCAGTTCGTTTTATATAAATTTAAGCAAAACCCCTGTAAATAATAATGCTAGCATTTATAGAACATTTAGTATATGCTAAACAATGTTCTAGGTATTTTACTTATGTTAATTCATGTAATGCTTACAATGTCTCAAGAGTAAGGTTCTTTTATTGTCTTCATTTATGGAAGAAACTGAGGCACAAAGAGGTTAAATCACTTGCTGAAGTTTATACAACTAAAGAGAAAATATGTCCTATGTGGTCTTTGTCCAAAGCCCATGCTTTTACCCATTCCACTGTGTTACTTAACATTCCAGTGGGGGAAAAAAGTAATAATTGGTTAAATACGATACCGGTACGTTTACAGTGAGTTTGTTAATCCAAGAGTTTGATTAATAGTGAATTCAAGAGTAAGTTTTTTGAAATTCATCTATTTTGTGGAAATGCACGTGTGAAAATTTCAATTAATCTTTTTTCCCTTTCAGTTTTTCAGTTATGGAACAAAAATATTGTATCAAAACCTTGAAGCGTTTCAGTCTAAATTCTTCCCGCCCCTTCGAAAACCGATGCTACCACCTAATAGTTTTCAAGGAAAAGTGGCGTTTATTACCGGGGGAGGTACTGGCCTTGGTAAAGGAATGACAGCTCTTCTGTCCAGCCTAGGTGCTCAGTGTGTGATAGCCAGCCGGTAAGTCACGCTCACCAGTTGCCTGGCAAGAGTCTAGTATAAAACATTTCTGTGCCACAGTATTGAAAACACTATATGCCAGAGTTTTTTGATTTTCATCATCATTTTCTGTGAATATCCTTTAGATTATTTATTTAAGTAAATCTCCTTGGAAAAATCAGTTATACTTGTAATGATAGAAATGCAGATGGGATCCTGATTTGCATTGGTTCAGTTTAGGATTTTTCGACTTTACAATGGTGTGAAAGTAATACACATTCAGTAGAAACAGTACTTGAAGTTTTGAATTTGGAACCTTTCCCAGGCTAATAATATGTGACGAGATACTCTGATGATGCTGGCAGTGAATTGTAGCTCTCAGTCAGCCACTCAGTCATGAGGGTAAATAACCGATACACTTCCGACCATCTTGTGCCCAGATAAACCTTCTGTTTTTCACTTTCAGTACAGTATTCAGTAAGTTTCTGTGAGATATTCAACACTTTATGATAAAACAGGCTTTGCATCAGGTGATTTTGCCTAACTATAGGCTAATGTGTTTAAGGTAGGTTAGGTTAAGCTATGGTGTGCAGTAGGTTAGGTGTATTAAATGCATTTTCAACTTACAGTGTTTTGAATTTATGGTGGGTTTATTGGGTGTAACCACATCATTAACTTGAGGAAGATCAGTAATGATTGATAATGGATAAGTTAAAAACTACTGTATTGAGGCTGCTTTTTTTTTTTTCAATTTTTAGATAGGCTGAATAATAATCTGAATGACAAGTCACAATGTAATTTACAAAGGGCCAAAGGAATCTCTTTCAGATGTTTCCTTTCATGCAAATTGGCCAGAACATTTTTTTATATTGTAACATTTTTGCAAGTATTAAAATCTTATTTTCTTTGTAACACTACATAATTTATGCTTATGGTTTATTTTTCATGTTTCTTTCGAGAGTATGAAACTAAATGCATATAATGCTTTTATATCCATAAATTTGGTCTAAAATCTACTAACATAAATTTTATACATAACAGATTTCATATAGTATAATATAAGCTTACATTATATCATAAATGTATTTTCTTTCTAAAGCAGGCTTGGGCAAGGGAACAGAAATTATTGTAATTAAGAAAATTTATTTACTTTTTTTTTCATGTTTTAAGTTTTTATTTAAATTTTAGTTAACATAGTATAATATTGGTTTCAAGAGTAGAATTTAGTGATTCATCACTTACATATAACACCAATGCTCATCACGAGGGCCCTTCTTAATATCCATCACCCAGCTAGCCCATCCCCCTGCCCACCTCCCCTCCAACAACCCTTTATTGGTTCTCTATTATTGTTAAGAGTCTTTTATTTGCCTCCCTCTTTTTTTTTCCCCCATTCTCTGTGTTTATCTGTTTGGGTTTTTAAATTTCACACATGAGTGATATCACGTGGTATTTGTCTTTCTCTGATTCACTTATTTCACTTAGCATAATTTTCTCTAGCTCTATCCACATTGTTGCAGATGGCAAGATTTCATTCTTTTTGATGCCTGGGTAATATTCCATTGTCCATTTTGTGTGTGTGTACACACACACCCACACACACACACATATACACACACACACACCGCACTTCCTTATCCATTCATTAGTCGGTGGACATTTGACATTTGGGCTCTTTCCATAATTTGGCTATTGTTGATAATGCTGCTATAAATGTTAGGGTGCATGTACCCCTTTGAATCAGCATTTTTGTATTAAGGAAATAATTTTAAACTATGAGTAGATATAAAGCAACTAGTTTAAAAGTAAATAATTCAATAATTGAGTATCAAGTATACAAAAATTATACTAAATTAACTTGTGGAAAGTAAATTCATTCAAACTGATTTGTTTATAGATACAGCTTTTGTATTTTGTCAAAAATGCATGTGTTTAAGCTATAGATTCTCTTTGTTTTTAATTTATGGAATTCAGTTTATGGAATTAAAAAGAAAAATATAATATGAAGTCATTTCAGAATTCATGCAAAGTACCATATTTTTATTTCTAGAAAGATTGATGTTTTGAAAGATACGGCAGAACAAATTTCTTCTCAGACTGGAAATAAGGTACATTAAAAAGAGTTATTTAATTCGGATTTACCAATAAAACATGCGTAAGTAACTTTTTCGTGCTTTTGGTTTAAGAAGTCTGGAAATTGTTGGATTTCTTTTTCTCTGTGTTATTTTTCAGGTTCATGCAGTTCAGTGTGATGTGAGGGATCCTGAAATGGTGCAAAACACTGTGTCAGAACTGATCAAAGTTGCGGGACATCCCAACGTAAGTTCAGTGCTGATGAGGCCAGAACAGGATGTTGATAACACCCACAAGAGTACTAAGGATGCTCTTAGGAAATAAAATATGTACGTGAGCAAGTGCTGTGTTGAGAAGCTATTTTGTTTCTTCAGCAGGGAACAGTTTAGGTGAACTGCTATACCATTTCCTTTCAGAAATACTTAAAAAATGCAAGAATAAACTTGATTTCACTTTATTTAATAAGATTATGAAATAAGAGCAATTATCCAACAACACAATATCTAGTTTAAATGATTCATGCTCTTTGCTTTTCCTAATAACTTTTGATTATCTCCATCAGTAGAGGAGAATAATACAAGTAAAGAAATCAATAAACTACTCCAGGTTTTTCCTTTTAAGACCCGAGTTGTGTATGAGTATTTGGTTGTTGTTTGGTTCACATATGGGAAAGAAGCAATTTCCTCCAGTGGTCTCAGAGAGCGCTCTTCTGAGTTAAAGATATTTTCAGACAGACCAGTAATATTGAGTCTGCTAATAGAGCTAGGTAGAATCTTTACTGATAGTGAAGAAACATGTTATCAAGCAAGAATTTCATTGGGTAAAGTAAGCCAAAATGTCACCAGAAATTAAAAGGCATTTTGAGATTCCTTGAAATACAGTGTAGATAAGTGGTAGACATGCTTAATCTGTATTTGTTTTCTTAATGATAGATTCTACCCTAATTTTGAGACAGGGAATAGGATTCTGAAATGTGGTAAATAACACAGGGGATTTTTACAGGCTCAAAAAAAGTAAAACTGAACCAAATCTTGTGGTTTTATTTCATAGCAGACTATCAATTTTACCTTAATGGTATTTGGATTAGTATGTTTTAGAAGTAAAAACTCTGGAGGGAAAATGTTCTTCCTTATCTAAAAATTTCTATAACTTGCCTTATTGCTTTATTAGATTGTGATAAACAATGCAGCAGGGAATTTTATTTCTCCCACTGAAAGACTCTCTCCTAATGCTTGGAAGACCATAACTGACATAGTTCTAAATGGTACTGCCTATGTGACTCTAGAAATTGGAAAGCAACTAATTAAAGCACAGAAAGGTATGTTTATTAATTCTTCATATATTGATTGAGTCCCTACTGCACACAGGTTCTGTGATAAGTCCTGGGATATTTACAGAAGTCAATAAGACATTGTTGGTATCTGTGCAACTCATAGGCTAATGGAGCAGAAAGATACCTAAATAATTACTGGATATGAGCTGTCATAAATATACATTTCATGTATGTTGGAAACCCAGAGATAGGAATGACTAACTCTCCCTAGGATGATTATCAGGTTGAGGAACAAGACACAATTTGAGCTGAATTTTCCAAGATCCTGATGTGGAGAAGTTGGGGTGAAAGGAGGGTGGCAAGTAAATGAAAATGTCCCAGGAAAGAGACCTGATAAACAGACATTTAGGGATTGATGAGAAATTTGATGTGGTTAGAGATAAGGAGGCAGAATGGTGGGAAATGAGTGGGGATGTGGATTGGGTGTAATTGGGAAAGTTCTCAATATCAAAATAGAAAATTTGATGTTGGGGTACCTGAGGGCTCAGTCAGTTAAGTGTCTGACTCTTGGTTTTGGCTCGGGTCATGATCTCATGGTTTTGTGAGTTCGAGGCCCACATTGGGCTCTGCTCTGGCAGCGAGGAGCCTGCTTGGGATCCTCTTGTCTCCCTCTCTCTCTGCCCTTCTCCCACTTGAACTGTCTCTGTCTCTCTCAAAATAAATAAATAAACTTAAAAAAAAAGAATAAAAAAAGAAAATTTGATGTTACTTGTGAAGGAAATGGGAGTTGTTTTCTTAGGGATTTCTCTTGAAGGTGTCTCCTTCAAGTCATGTCTTGGACTTGATTGGAAAGGATACTGACAACAATGTGGGGGGTGGAAAAAATTAGGGAGACCATTCCGAAGGGTTTGTCTTTTCTTTTGGTATGTGGCCACATGACATGAGGGATAAATTAGGAGACATTTAGCAGATAAAATCAATAGGCCTTACTGATTACATGAGAGAATTTGTGCTGGGTGAGTAGTTTGGATGATGATGACATCGCTGTGATTGAGAACACTGGGGAAAATAGATCTGCAAGGAAGTTACTAGAACATTTCTGTTTAGTACTATGAACAAACTCTATTCACGAAATATAAGTAGTAAATATATGTGTAATTTATGTATGTGTGTAATGTGTGTACATACTTATATGCCTAGAATCAGAGTATATTTGTTCATTTAATGGACACTTACTGATGATTTTTGTGTAACAGGTCCTGTACTATATGCACAAATGACAGAGGTGGATGAGACTCTGTCCCTGAACAAGGTGGGGGGAGGGTGCGGTGGGACTTGAAAGGGGTATTTCTTAGGGTAGAGAGCATTCTGAACAAGGAAAAGGGGGAAGAGTCCTTGAGGCTTGTGGAGAGAAGGGAAGGCATGGAGTTGGCCAGGTTCCTTCTGGTTCGGAAGCCTTTGCCTCATTAGATTCCATTTCTTCTGTACAGTGTGGATAAATCTCAAGCCAGCTTGAGAAAAAACGGAGAGGTGCTGGCTGTTTTTGTATGTGTACAACTGCCATCTTTTGTCCCTGAGCTCATTGAAATAGAAACTTCAGGTCACTTACTCCAGTTCCATTTGGAGCTTCCAAGTTTTTTTTTTTTTTTTTTGATCTTTTTCTTTCTCTGTCCTAGGATCCTTGACCTGTGTGCCTTTTGTCTCTCCTGTCTCCTATTTTTTTCTCCTTATCTCTTACTCATTTCTCTATTTCTTTCTCTGTCTCTGTCAGCTCTTCATTCTTGGTTCCCTATTTCGTTCTTCATCTCGGTCTCTCTCACCTTTGTGTTTCTCTGCTCCATTGTCTCTTTTATTCCTTCCGCTGCCCATCTCTGTGACTCTTGATTTTTGTCTGACTCCCCCTTCTTTTCTCATTATTGTCGTTCATTTTAACAGACTATGATCTATTTTTACTCATCACATTGGATTAAAATTCTATGGGCTTCATTAAAAATATATGAGCTAAGACTTTTAAAGATGGAAGCCAGTTTTTATTCTTCCAAGACTCCTGTCAGTTATTGATGCCATAACCTGACAGAGTTTGAAGGACTTGTACCACTGGGCTGTGGAGTACAGTGCACAGGGCCTATTCTGGTATTGGAGCGACAGTCAAAGAACTTAGGTGCTGATGATCTCTGAAGTGTGTCAAAGTGGAAGTCAGTTCAGAAGGCAGGCAGTCTTTGGTAATTTGTGGTCAGAAGTACGTTAGGTGGTCTGGAATCTAGGAAATTAGTTAAGGTTCTATATCCAGGGAACTCAGACTAGAGAAGGGAAGGCAACTGGAAGGCAGACATTGGCTGGCAGGGATTGGTGATGACATATGCCCTCGGAGAGGGGATAACAGATGACTGAGGATCACCAGAGAGGTGAACTTAGCAGAGGCAGAGAAGCTAGAACTAGGACATTATTAAAGTATGTTTCTAAGTAGCATTGAAGCAAAGTTAATAATTATGAACAAATAAAAGATTTAGGAAACTCCTGGGGTGTCCAGGTGGCTCAGTTGGTTGAGCATCTGACTTCAGCTCAGGTCCTATCTCACGGTTCGTGAGTTCGAGCCCCGTGTTGGGCTCAGTGCTGACAGCTCAGAGCCTGGAGCCTGCTTCAGATTGTGTCTCCCTCTCTCTCTTTCCCTCCCCCACTTGTGCTCTGTCTCTGTCTCTCTCTCTCTCAAAAATAAATAATAAACATTAAAAAAAAAGATTTAGGAAACTCCTAAAGACGTTAGCCCAATGTACTCTTATAACCACAAAGGTTGGTAAATACATAGCTGATCCTTATTGGGAAGAATATTGAAAATATTATGCTGAGATCCATTAATCTCTAAGGTATCACATATCAATGTAAAAATTAGTGAACAGTGTGGAAAAGGATACCTAATTTTATTAAAGAATTGAGAGAACTTGCAATGAAGAGAGACTAAAAAAGACACTAATAGAGGGTTTTATTTAAATGTAGTTGAGGAGACTACCTTTTGGGATGAGCACTGGGTGTTGTGTGGAAACCAATTTGACAATAAATTTCAAACTAAAAAAACTAAATAAACGTAGTCACAAAGGACTTGGATAGGATAAATACTGAATTTTTACATGAAACCCTAGATCACTAGAAACAAGAGATACCTCCTGAAACTCAAAAGAGGTGATTTAAGGACGTGTAAAAAGTATTTTATTGAGGTAACACTAATAATACTTTATACCACTGTGGTACTATTTAATTTACAATGTACTTTTATATATCAGTGTGGAAATAGAATGAAATCAAGACTATTATAAGCTTATTAAAAAAGAATAAATAAATGCAAAACATAACTCAAATGTATTAATTTTAGCTTGTTAAAATTGAGGTAAAATTTGTATATAGTGAGATCCACAGATTTTTTGTGTTCAAATTGAACTTTTAATAAGCTTATGCACTTAGGTAACCATCGCGCCAGGCAAGACATCTAACATTTTTACTGCTCCCAAGGATTCCTTCTTCCATCTTCCACTTACTCCTCACTATCTTAGTTTTTAATACATTTTTATTTGGTTGTTTGTCTTTTCATTATTGATTTATAGAAATTCTTTGTTTAATCTGGACTGAGGACTTTGTCAGATATAGTATGTCTTTAGAATATTTTCTCCCAATCTGTCGCTTGTCTTTTCATTTCCTTATCAGTGTCTTTTGACGAGTTGAGGAAACTAAATTTTGGTAAGTCCACTGAACGGTTTTGCAAATAGGCTCTAGGAGGTTGCTTTCCCAACAGCAATTTATATGCATTTGTGCCACATTCTGGCCCACACTGGGTTGGTTATATTACATTTTAGCCGTCCTCTGTAGTTGTCCCTCATTTGTGGTGTAACTTACATTTCGTGACTAATGAAGTTGTGTATCTTTTCCTGTGGTCTTTGCATATATTCTTTGATGAAGTGTCTGTTCTAATCTTTTGTCCGTTTATTTATTAGGTGTTTGTCTTAGTACTGATTGAAAAGTTATTTTACATATTTTGAGTATAAATCTTTTATTAGATACATGCTCCGCAAATATTTTTTTCTCAGTCTGTGATCTGTCTTGTTCTTAACAATGTCTTCTGAAGATAAAAGGTTTTTAATTTTGATGTTGTTCAGTTTAATGAAACTTTTCTTTTATGACTCATGCTTTTTGAGTTGTATCTAAGAGATCTTTCCTTCACCCAGGGTCACAATTAATTTCTCCATTGTTTTCTTCTGGAACTTTTATAATTTTCACTGTTACAATTAGGTCATGATCCATTTTGAGTTAATGTTTGCATGTGGTATGAGATAACAGTCAGGATTAATTTTTTGCATATATCTGTCCATCCTTTCCTCATTGAAATACTTTGGTACTTTGGTGGAAAATCAGTTGATATAAATGTAGGTCAATTTCTGACCTCTCTATTCTGTTCAGTTGATACATCCATCATTATTTGATTACTTAGCTTTATAATGTATACATATATATATAGATTAGCTTTATATTAATTTGACATCAGGTATTGTGAGTCCTCCAACTTTATTCTTTTTTCAAAATTGCTTTCACTATTGTATGTCCTTAGCATTTTCATATAAATTTTAGAATTCAATAATTTTTACGAAAGAGTCTCCTGAAATTTTGACCAGGAGTCAAAATTTACAGATTTATACATTATAGATTATAGATTTATAGATTATATTGAGGAGAAGTGATATTTTGACAATATCGTCTTTCAGTCAGTCTGCATGCAGTATCTTTCTATTTGTTTAGGTCTTTAATCTCTGTCAGCACTGTTTTGCTCTTTTCAGTGTGTAGGTCTTATTTCTGCCAAAGAATTTTATATTTTTGGTGTTATGTTAAAGGATATTGTTTTCTAAATTTTATCTTATAATTGTTTGCTTCTAGTATTTAAAAATATGGTGGACTTGTTTTTGTACATCGACCTTTTTTCTGTGAGCTTGCTAAAATTAATTAATAGTTCTTACAGCTTTTTTGGTAGATTCCTTAGGATTTTCTGTATTCTTGATAATCTTAAAAAAATTTTTTAATGTTTATTTATTTTGAGAGAGAGAGAGAGAGAGAGAGAGAGAGTGGGGGAGGGGCAGAGAGAGAGAAGGAGACACAGAATCTGAATCAGACTCCAGTCTCTGAGCTGTCAGCACAGAGCCCAATGTGGGGCTCGCACCCACAAACTGTGAGATCATGACCTGAGCTAAAGTCAGATGCTTAACTGACTGAGCCACCCAGGCGCCCCTATTGATAATTGTTTGTGAAAAAAGTCAATCTTTATACCTTCCTTTCTAATCTGTATTTAGTTTCCTTGCCTTATTTTACCAGCTGGGACCTCCAGTACGATGTTGAATAGCAGTGGTGAAAGTAAATGTTTTATCTTGATATCAGGAGGAAACCACTCAGTCATCATTAATTATGAGTTTACCTGTAGGTTTCCCTAAGTGTTCCTTATCAGTTGAGGAAATTTGCTTCTGTATCTAGTTTGCTGATTTTTTTTTTTAAATCATGAATAGGCATTTGTCAAATCTTCTATGTTTATTGACATGCCCAGCTTTAAAAACCTGTTAGTATGGTGAATTCCATTGATTAATTTCTTAATTTTTTTTAAATTTACATTGAAGTTAGTTATCATATAGTGCAACAATGATTTCAGGAGTAGATTCCTTAATGCCCCTTACCCATTTAGCCCATCCCCCCTCCCACAACCCTTCCAGCAACCCTCTGTTTGTTCTCCATATTTAAGAGTCTCATGTTTTGTCCCCCTCCCTGTTTTTATATTATTTTTGCTTTGCTTCCCTTATGTTCATCTGTTTTGTCTCTTAAAGTCCTCATATGAGTGAAGTCATATGATATTTGTCTTTCTCTGACTAATTTCACTTAGCATAATACCCTCCGGTTCCATCCGCGTAGTTGCAATTGGCAAGATGTCATTCTTTTTGATTGCTGAGTAATACTCCATTGTATGTATGTATGTGTATGTATGTATATGTATATATATACATATACACACACCACGTCTTCTTCATCCATTCATCCATCGATGGACATTTGTGCTCTTTCCATACTTTGGCTATTGTCGATAGTGCTGCTATAAACATTGGGGTGCATGTGCCCCTTTGAAACAGCACACCTGTATCCCTTGGATAAATACCTAGTAGTGCAATTGCTGGGTCATCAGGTAGTTCTATTTTTAACTTTTTGAGGAACCTCCATACTGTTTTCCAGAGTGGCTGCACCAGTTTGCATTCCCACCAGCAGTGCAAAAGAGACCCTCTTTCTCTACATCCTCACCAACATCTGCTGTTGACTGAGTTGTTAATGTTAGCCATTCTGACAGCTGTGAGGTGGTATCTCATTGTGGTTTTGATTTATATTTCCCTGATGGTGAGTGATGTTGAGCATTTTTTCATGTGTCAGTTGGCCATCTGGATGTCTTACCTGGAGAAGTGCCTATTCATGTCTTTTGTCCATTTCTTCACTGGATTATTTGTTTTTTAGGTGTTAAGTTGGTAAGTTCTTTATAGATTTTGGATACTAACCCTTTATCAGATATGTGGTTTGCAAATATCTTCTCCCATTCCATCGGTTACCTTTTAGTTTTGCTGATTGTTTCCTTCACTGTGCAGAAAGAAGCTTTTTATTTTGATGATGTCCCAATAGTTCATTTTTACTTTTGTTTCCCTTGCCTCCAGAGACGTATTGAGTAAGAAGTTGCTGTGGCCAAGGTCAAAGAGGTTTTTGCTTGCTTTCTCAAGGATTTTGATGGCTTCCTGTCTTACGTTTAGGTCTTTCATCCATTTTGAGTTTATTTTTGTGTATAGTGTAAGAAAGTGGTCCAGGTTCATATCTCTGCATGTCGTTGTCCATTTTTCCCAGCACCACTTGCTGAAGAGACTGTCTTTATTCCATTGGATATTCTTTCCTGCTTTGTCAAAGATTAGTTGGCCATAGGTTTGTGGGTCCATTTCTGGGTTCTCTATTCCGTCCCATTGATCTGAGTGTCTGTTCTTGTGCCAGTACCATGCTGTCGTGATGATTACAGCTTTGTAATACAGCTTGAAGTCTATAATTTTTGAATTTTTAAACCAACATTGCATTCTGAATCTAAATCCTGCTTGGTTATGATATATTATCCTATTTGTATATTGGTAGATTTGTTTCACTAAAATTTTCTTAAGGCTCACTTTTTCAGCTTCCAGCTATTACTTTTTTTTTTTTTTAATTTTTTTTCAACGTTTTTATTTATTTTTGGGACAGAGAGAGACAGAGCATGAACGGGGGAGGGGCAGAGGGAGAGGGAGACACAGAATCGGAAACAGGCTCCAGGCTCCGAGCCATCAGCCCAGAGCCTGACGCGGGGCTCGAACTCACGGTCCGCGAGATCGTGACCTGGCTGAAGCCGGACGCTTAACCGACTGCGCCACCCAGGCGCCCCTTCCAGCTATTACTTTTAACTGAGGTTCTTAGAGCTGTAACAGTGCTTTTTCAGTTTAGGGATCAGCCAATTATTTGAGGGCAATTTGTATGCAAATGTTGCTTCCTCTTTTCACCTGCTCTGGCAGTCCTCACCTCTGTTTTTTGTGAACAGATGATGTGTTGGCTATAGCCCTGCTTTTTGAAATTGATTATCATGTTTAAGCTATGTCCAAAACATGTCTCCTTCATGTACCACTGTCAAAAACATAGTACATGAGTGTTCAAAACAGCCTGATAAATATCATTTTTGGCTGCTTATCAGAATTTTAAATTACTTGTTTGGGCACCTTGGCGGCTCTGTCAGCTGAGCGTCCGATTTCAACTCAGGTCATGATCTCAGGTTCGTGAGTTCGAGCCCATGTTGGGAACCTGGAGCCTGGAGCCTGCTTCAGGTTCTGTGTTTCCCTCTCTCTCTCTGTGCCCCTCCCCCTCCTGTGTGTGTGCTCTCTTTCTCTCTCTCAAAAATAAATATTTAACGTTAAAAACATTAAAAAATTAATTGACATTGAAGTTAAAATATTGGCCACATACCCATTATTGTCTTTTAAAAATGTGTTTGTCTGGAGGCACCTGAGTGGCTCAGTCAGTTAAGTGTCCAACTTTGGCTCGGGTCATGATCTCACAGCTCATGAGTTCAAGCCCCTTGTTGGGCTCTGTGCTGACAGCTTAGAGCCTGGAGCTTTGGGATTCTGTATTTCCCTCGCTCTCTGCCCCTCCCCTACTCTCACTCTGTCTCTGTCTCTCTTTCTCTCTCAAAAGTAAATAAATTAAAAAAAAATTATTTAAAAAATATTTGTTTGGATTTTATTCAAATAAAACATTTTTTCTTAAATCCTATTATAGGTTAGCCTACCCAGATATTGTACTTGATTTTGGACTAACTTTGGTAATTGAGTCACATGGATTACTTTATACCAAGAAGCTAGAATTCCTTCCACATAGGACCATTTGAGAATTCTGTAGTCATCACTGCCACTTATATAATTACTAAATAAAGGTAGAATACCCAACAGGTGTTAGAATATGGAACAAGCAAAAAGCAAAATATTATTTGTAAGGAAATGTTTTAACTTTAGCCGTATTTTCTTCCTCTCTCCCTTCCCTCTTCCTCCTTCCTTCTTGCCTTTCATCTTTCCTTTTTTTTAAACACCAAACAGGGGCGCCTGGGTGGCTCAGTCGGTTAAGCGTCCGACTTCAGCTCAGGTCACGATCTCGCGGTCCGTGAGTTCGACCCCCGCGTCGGGCTCTGGGCTGATGGCTCAGAGCCTGGAGCCTGCTTCCGATTCTGTGTCTCCCTCTCTCTCTGCCCCTCCTCCGTTCATACTCTGTCTCTCTCTGTCTCAAAAATAAAAATAATCATAAAAAAAAACCCAAACATTTATTGTTTATTCTGTATCAGATTTTGTTCTAAATGCTAAACATTTATTAGCTCATTTAATACTTGCAGTGACTGTAAAGTGTGTACTATTTTATTCCCTTATAGTTACACGTGGCTCAGAATTAGTCTTTTTTATATATGAGGTAGATGCTTTAAATTCTCAATTCTCCATTCCTGTCGCCACGAGTTCCTAACTTACCACTAAGCACGAAAGGTGATGCTTTGTATATGAAACATTTCTGAGAGCCACAAAAACAAGAGGAATTGAGGGCGTATTTAACAGCTCTTTTGGTTATGTCTGTCAGCTTTACTACTGGAATAAAACAAGATGACCAGTCATTTGGCAAAATCACTGGTATGGAAGCAAGTGCACCTTGTTGCACAAGCAAGGAAGAGTAGACCAGGAGTAGAGTGTGGCCTTCTTATTTTTCAGTAGTATGAGTGCAAGTTAAATGCTGTCTAGATTTTAAAGAATATTCGGACCATATGGACACATTTCTGTGTATTGTGTCCAGTCCTTCCTTAGAATACTGGGTGCATTTAAAGAATGTTTAAAAGTACGTTTCTACTCATCATTCAGAATTTATTAGGACAGCATCAGTATCATTTTCAAAAATCACTTTTTGCCAGAGTTATCTCACTTAGTTTGATGGCACATTTCAAATTCATTTGTTTAAAATTTTTTTTAAAAAATTTATTTATTTTTGAGAGAGAGAGACAGAGAGAGAGGGAGACACAATCCGAAGCAGGCTCCAGGCTCCGAGCTGTCAGCACAGAGACCGACATGGGGCTCGCACTCGTGAACCGGGAGATCATGACCTGAGCTGAAGTTGGGTGCTTAACCGAATGAGCCATCCAGGCGCCCCTCAAATTCATTTGTTAAAATTTCTTGTAGCAACCATGTACCTTACTTGGGTGTATTATGAAGATAATATAAAGGTAAAGTGATTTGGAAATTTTGAAGGGAATCTTTTTTTCTTTTAAACTATGTAATTGGAAGTTTCTTAGGCAGTTTTAGTAGTGGTTAAGGGTGTAGGCTCTAGAATCACACTGCCTGTTCCCATCCTGCTTACATCGCTTGATAGTACTGTGAATTTGGGCAAGTTACTTTTCTGTGCCTCAGTCTTTTCTTCTGTAAATTGGGGATAATATAGAATCTTCTTCCTAGGATTGCTGCGATGGTTAAATGAACTAGTGCGTGTAAAGTGTTAAGAACAGTGCCTGGCCCAGGCTAGTGCTCAGTTAAGTGTTAGCTATTAAAGAAAACGTTATGTTCCACCAAGATAAGTGTATGTTTACTACTTCAGTTACAAGGGTGCCATGAAATGCCTGAAGTTGAGACCAGGACCCATAATTAAAGTAGACTAGAAAAACCAGAGTCCTGATACTACTTATTGTAATTAAACTTTCAAGTTTCAATCTATGTGAATAATGTGTTTATATTAAATGTTCAACTGAGATAATTCTTTACTTAGTAGATAATATTTTTTAGAAGAGTTATTCTGTTTTTTTAAGTTATATAATCCTCCTTTGAATAACTTTTAGAGCAATGATGATTTTTAGATTTAAATTTAATCTGAGCTTCTATTGAAAAATGGCTAAGAGCTGAGGTCTTCTGTGCCCTAATCAAAAAGGCAGAGCAGTGCAGTATTTTCTCTTTTTGCCATGATTGTCAGTAAAATTAATTGCTGGCAATAATGGAAGAGGAAAGCCACAAACAATAGCTCAATTGTGTGTTTAGGAAGTATAAGGAGTTCAGTGTTAGGTATGTGTAACATATAATGCCTGGAGAGGCAAGAAATGAGGGTAAGGGGTTTGGAGTTTACCCTCTGGAGATTAGTAAAGTTTAATTGAAGGATCTTAGAAGAGATACGTTCTGACTGGAGATTGAAGCATGATTTATGATTGAGGGGAGAGCCCAGTGAAGAGAAGTGTTAAAGGAGAAAGAAACAAGAACCAATGAAAGGATGGTCTAGTCCCTGGAGCTGTGAATTAGAAACACAGGTGTAGGGTCTTACTCTGGATAATGAAAGAGCTGATGAGCAGTGTTGAGAGCCAGGTGAAATTGCGGATGTATCTTTCCAGTGGCATTCACTCACAGTTGTAACAGTGTAACAGTCCCTTCTGAGAGTGGAGAAGGCAGTTCTGGTATTGAGGAGTTGAGGATTGAGGTCTTCAGACAACATGGTAGCTAGGCATTAAGTGATTAATTCAGTAATTGTCTACGTGGCAAATAGGCAAGTTAGACCGGGAGTGAATTATAAGCCCAAGGAATATGAGAGGAAAAGCACCCGGAATTTATAATGAGGTCTTAAGGAACACATATAGTATGAGGGTGTGAGAGTGCTGGAAGGGCAGGATCCAGAGAGTGAGGGAGGCACTGTAGCAATATTTTGGCATGTGATGGCAGAGCTCAGGTTGTGGCAGGGTAGCAGGGAAGCTTGTTGGGGATGAGGAGATCGTAGAGCTGTGAGATTTCTAATCTTGTCCTCCTGGTGTTTGAAATCTACCGAGTTGATGACAGAGGTTGAGTTTGAGATGTGGCTACAGATCCTTGTATAGGTTTAAGGCCAGGAGTCAAATTTCAGTGAAATTGGCAGAGTAGCTAGGAAGTCAGTTGAAGTTACAGTTAGTAATTAAAAAGCTGGATATTATCAGTTTCAAAATGGTGCACTTTTTTTTTGCATGAGGGTAAAAGATTGATAGGTAGAAACGATTAATGAGCAATCTTTAGAATGTTTCTTTATTTTTGAGACAGAGAGAGAGAGAGAGAGAGAGAGAGAGAGCAGGGGCAGAGAGAGAGGGAGACACAGAATCAAAGCCCGCTCCAGGCTCTGAGCTGTCAGCACAGAGCCCGAGGCGGGGCTTGAACTCACGGACCTCGAGATCATGACCTGAGCCGAAGTCAGATGCTTAACAAACTGAGCCACCCAGGTGCCTCTAACAATCTTTATTTTGACCTTTTAGCACTATTTTTCATTCTTTAAAGTCCTGCTGTATTTTTCCACTGTGCAGCATTAACCCTATTGGAATAGTATAGTTTCCAAATTTTACCTCCTTTTTACACTCATAGAATTAAAAGAAGCACTGTCGTCTCATTGCAGGCAGTGGGTGACCCAGATCTTCTAGGTTGAGAAAATAAAACCTAAAAGGAGAAAGAAGAGGACAATATCTTTTATATAAAATGGCTTAATTCCTCTTCTCCCACACCTTAATAAACATTTGTTTAATGTGAATCAGAACTTATAGCACTTTCTTTTTTTTAATTAAAATATTTTTTTAATGTTTATTTATTTTGAGAGAGCGAGCGAGAGTGGGGGAGGGACAGAGAGAGAGGGAGACAGAGGATCTGAGGTGGTCTCTGTGCTGACAGCAGAGAGCCTGATGCAGGTCTTGGACCATGAGCTCATGACCTGAATCGAAGTTGGACGCTTGACCAACTGAACCACCCAGGCACCCTTGGAGCACTTTCTACTGGAGCATTTGCTTTGTATAAGCAAAAGTAGCTTTTCTGATTTTGCTGTAAGAGTGATGCGGTTCGCCTCTGTTGTCAGTGTAGTGTGATTGTGTACATGAATGTTCGACATCCTTCCTTTTGCACAGAGTGATTTTGGAAGGAAAATAATTTTCACAGCACTAAAAGAGGCTGAGTTTGATATACAAAAGGAGTTACCATAATGACTATCTTCTCACGTCCTCAAAATGGTACTCCTGCCCCCTTCTCCACCCCTGTATTGTCCAGGATGTGCTGAGTTTTGTTGCTACTTTGGAAAATGCAGAGGGGAAGAGAAGCTAGATATTTTTGGAGGAGGAATAAAACTTATCTGAATATCCTTCAAATTATTTTTATTGTAGTCTTTCACACTTATTGTCCTTTAAATTTCTTAAAGCATATGTTGTTTTATAATATATATATATATATATATATATATATGTCCACGATATATTACACTTGGAGTATTATCTAGTTTAGTGGCTAAAAAAATAGAAAATCAGTGATTTCTTAGCAGCTAAAGATTATTATTTTAAACTTTCATTCATTTAGTCAATTTATGGAGAATGTATTATGTCCCAAGCACTGTTGATTACTGTATGTTTTGTGTCACTTTCTAATACAGCTTTATACTGTCAGTTATTTTCAAAAGACATTTGGAAAACAAAAACTGTAAATACTGACTGATTTACTGTTTCTGACATTCATCATTCCATCTGAAGATTTGAGTTTCTATTTAGTATCATTTTCATTTTGCTTGAAGAACTTTTTCAATATTTCTTTTAGTATGCGTCTGCTGGCATTGATTCTTTCAGATTTTTTTGTCAGAAAATACACTTTCATTTTTTAAAAAAAATTTTTAATGTTTATTTTTTGAGAGAGAGAGAGGGAGAGAGACAGTATGAATGGGGGAGGAGCAGAGAGAGAGGGAGACACAGAATCTGAAGCAGGCTCCAGGCTCTGAGCTGTCAGCACAGAGCCTGACTCAGGGCTTGAACTCATAGACTGTGAGATCATGACCTGAGCTAACTTTGTTTCTGATGATGTCAGTGAATAGTTTTGTTTTGTTTTGTTTTTTGTTTTTTGTTTTTTGTTTTTTTTTTTTGAGAGAGAATGCCAGCATGAACAGGGAAGGGGCAGAGGGAGAGGGACAGAGAGAATCTTAAGCAGGCTCCACATCCAGCACAAGGGTTTGGTCTCACTATCATGAGATCATGACCTAAGCCAAAATGAAGAGTTGGATGTATCACTGACTGAGCCACCCAGGTACTACTGTTAATGAATATTTCTAATATCTGTTCCCTTGTTTATGTTTTTTACTGTTTCCTCTGGTTCTATTAAGATTTTCTCTTTGGGGAACCTGGTTGGCTCAGTAGGTGGAGTATGCGACTCTTGATCTCAGGGTGGTAAGTTCGCGCTCCACATTGGGTATGGAGATTACTTAAAAATAAAATCTTAAAGAAAAAAAAAAAGATTTTCTCTTTATCACTGGTTTTGAGTGACTGATATGATATGCCTTGGTATGGTTTTCTTTGTATTCATCTTACCTAGGATTTGTTTAGCTCCCTGGATTGATATAGATTTTACCAAATATGAAAAGTTTTCAGTCTTTATTTCTCCAAGTGACTTTTCTTCCCCTTCCTTCTGGGACACCAATTGTACATATGCTAGCATGCTAGATACTGTTCTACAGCTCACTGAAGCTCTGGTTATTTTTTTCCCTTCCCATCTATTTTCCTTTCACTCTCCTCCATTTTCACTGATTGCTGATGCTATGTCTTCAAGACAGTGGATCTTTTCTTCCACAAATAAGCCCATTCATGTAATTTTTCATTTCAGATATTGTATTTTTTTTTTTTTTTGCTTTAGAATTCCTATTTGGTTTATTTTTGTATTTTTATTGATTTTTTATTATACTCATTTTCCTTGAAATCTTTTAGCATATTTATAATATCATTTTAAAGGTCTTTGTCTGCCAATTCTATCTTTTGTAGCATTTCTGAGACTCTATTAACTGACTTTTCTCCTGGTTATGTTTGTGTCTTTTTTGTGTAGCGATTTTTGACTGCATGCTATGAATGTTATGTTGTTGAATGTGTGTGTGTTTATTAAAATTTTCCTTTGAAATGTGTTGAGTTTTATTTTAGCAAACAGTTCAGTTACTTGTGGATCAGCTTGGTCATTTCGGTATTCATTTTTAAGCTTTATTTGCATCCGTGTAGGGTAGTCTTGACTTTTGAGCTAATTTAACACTCCTAGTAAGGCATGGCCTTTCTGAATTCTCCACTGAAAGTCCTGGATGTTCAGTGAGGCTACTTTGAACTCCCTTCTCTCCCAGCCCTATGTGAAGTCTGGGACTTGTTCAGCTTCCAGCTCCCTGGCACTTGTTCTTCACCTGGCCTCGTGAAGTCTCCTCCTAGACACGGACAGCTGTTTGACCAAAGACTCAAGGAGACACTGTGCAGATTTCTAGATTTCTCTATCTGCATACTTCTCTCCTTGGGGGATCTCTCCTCACAAATTCCAGCTTCCTCAGTCTCCCCAAACTCTGATCTCTGTCTCCTCAACTCAGTGAGAATGCCATATTTCACTTGTATTTCTCTTCCTTATCTCACAGTCTATATAGTATATGTGTACGGTGTGTGTGTGTGTGTGTGTGTGTGTGTGTGTGTGTGTGTAGTATTGTATGTTTGTGGTATATATTACATCGTAGAGTATATAGTATATGTATCGTACCTTTAGACAAAAATCTGGAGTGGCCTGAGGGCTCACTTCATGTGTTTTTCTTCTCTCGGGTCACTGTCTTTCCCTGCCTGCTGTATGGTATCTGAAAATAGTTGTATCATGTAATTGTATGTGTTATGTAGACGTTTACAGGAGGAGGGCAAGTCCATCGTGGCTGGAAGCCGAAGTCCCTGCTAATATAGTTGTGATTCTAATTTATTCTTACTTAAGTGGGTGCTTGGTTAATGGAAATCCCATCCAGCTGACTATGCAGGGGGTTATATAGGGCCATGCCTCTGAGGTTTGGGCCTCGATATTGACTCACCCGGTATAGAATGTCGAGTAAACACAGACTAGGCTGCCTTGATGGACAGCAAGATTACTAGCAAGATGTAGCAGTTTTAGAGATTACTCTTTCATTAATTTAGGGCTACTGAAGTTTTACAAAATGCTACATTTTTGTTATATCCTCTTGAATCAGATCCCATTCTTATAAACCATGCTTTCCTGACGTGCATAGATTTGGCCATATTGTTAATTACTATATCCTTTTCCAATTTCAGGAGCAGCATTTCTTGCTATTACAACCATCTATGCCGAAAGTGGGTCGGGTTTTGTAGTACCAAGTGCTTCTGCCAAAGCGGGTGTAGAGGCCATGAACAAGTGAGTACTCCTATGTTAATCCCATCACTTAAGATAAACAGTGTACTTTGGTAGTTCATGGAGCTAAATTTCTTCATTCTAGTCTCCATCCAGAGAAAAGTAAATAAAGATTAATTTGGATTTACTTGAAAACATACTTTCTGTTTCTTGGATGAGTCCTATTTGTCAAGGTCAGCACTGCCCGATAGAACTTTCTGCGGCAATGGAAACGTTTTATAACTCGGCACTATCCAACAGCCACATAGGAACCTTTGAATTGTGGCTACAGTGACTAAGAACCTAAATTTTATTTAATTTTAATTACTTTAAAATGAAAATTAAGATTAGATAGCTACATGTAGCTAGTGGCTATCATATTAGATAGCACAGGAGTACAGCCTTTTTGTTCTCCCATATACCTTTATCTTTAGTCTGTTTCTGATCTCTATTAAACACACCTTCATCCTTTTATTGTACCTGCTGTGTGAGATTCATAGGACTAACATAAACCAGTCACCACTGCCAGATCTTGTGGCCTTTTCTCAGCAGCATATGATAGCTCTTTGAATCTGTTCCCCATCAGCCTTTGCCACTGTTTTTGTGGTAATGTCAGTTGTCATCATGGCTTACTGTAATAGCCCTCTAATGTGTTTCTCTGCTACCAGTCTTTTCCCTCTTTATTTTTTATGCATATTCCCACCAGAATCATCTCTCTAAAAATACAGGTATGCCTATGATACTCCCTAGCTACAATCTTAGATCATTTTTCCATGACTCTTTAGAATAAAAGCCAAAACTCACTATGGCATTCTAAATAAACTGGTCCCTGACCTTTGTTTATTCACTGACTAATTGGATAAATATTTATTTTGTGCCTTTTGTGTGCCTGACACTATGCTGGGTACCAGCGATATGATACGATAGTGATAGAAGTAGAATAGTCCTCACCCCCACCTGAGTGTATAGTCTTATGCCATTTTTCTTGTGTTTTAATTTCCATTGAACTGTTCTGTATTTCCTTAAATATGCCGTGCATTTTCATCTCTCTGTGCTTGGGCTATGCTGCTGTTGGAATTTGCTGTGATATTTTCCCTACTTTCAAGGCTGTCATCATATCACTTCCTCTGTGATGTTTTCTCTCATTTCTTTAGAACAGAATGAATTATTCTCTACTCTGTGCACCCTTAAAACTTTATTTTTGTCTAGTGAGAAGACTAACACACCAATAAATAAATGCCACCCATTGTTATAGATTCTAAAATGAAGGTAGTGTACCAATGAGGGGCACAGGGAAGGACACGCAAGACTCCTTTTTAACATCCTGTCCAAGCTGTCTGACTTCCCCACTAGAATGTGAGTTCTGTGAGGGAGAAGCCTTATGCATCTCTATATACTTATTTCTTGGCAAGGTCTGATGTGTAGCTCTTGCTCCTTGCTGGCTGAACTGCACAATTATTCTCTTTCCCAAGTAGTCTCAAAATTCTTTTTAACGTTTAAATCAGTAACATATATTTATTTGAGATACAAAGACATATTACTATACTTACAAGTCGAGTCTTAGTGTGAATAGAGATAATTACCTTTTTTTTAAGGTCAGATGGTATTAGAAATAAGGAATTAGAACTTGACTATTTTGGCATCATTTGTATAGTATCACTATTTGTCTTGAGTGCCTGGGTGGCTCAGTCGGTTAAGTGTCCAACTTCTCTTGATTTCGTTCGGCTCAGGTCATCAACTCATTCGGGAGATGGAGCCCTCCATCGGGCTCCGTGCTGAGCATGGAGCCTGCTTAAGATTCTCTCTCTGTCCCTCTCTCCGTGCCCCCCACCCCCATCACGTGTGCGTGCTCTCTCAAAAAATATTTTCGTCTTGTTAGGACCTTTGATCTTGTTAGAAGTTTCAGTTTCATGTCCTTTAAGGTCTATGATTCTGTGCTGCTTGTTCTTTTGTTTTGTTTTGTTTTATTACTGCATAGTGTATTGCATGAAATAGATACTCAGTAAATGTGTACTTCCTCTCCAGCCTGCATTCCCATCAGTTCTCTTCTCATACTTTATGGTACATGGTCCTACTGAATAAGGCCTTATAAGTCCCCAAATACTGCATGTTGTTTGTGCCTTTGTCCTTCACTCATTCTGGCCCATATGCCTGGGCTATCTTTTGTTTTCCATCCTATGCTCTGGTATCTCCCATCCTGTTTTCCTCCCCCTTGCCTCTCACCATAAACTCCTACTCCTTCAAGTGTTAACTCAAATATCACCTCCTCCAGGAAGCCTTCCTTCTCACTCTCAGTAGACTGAAGTACTTCTTCCTTTAAGCAGTCATGGCACACTTTACATAATTCCCAGAAGAGTAACTACTTTGTGATATAACTGAGCTGGCTTCTTTTGAGAGAATAAGACTGCTCTCTTGAGAGCAGGGACTGCCTTTCTTTGAGGGTAAGTAACACTTATAAAGTGTTATCAGCTCACAGTAAGTACACGATAAACATCTGTTGATTTAACAACAATAATGGCTAACATATAATGAGTATATTATGCTTAGCATCTTGTCACGCAAAATGAGCTAATGAGGTGGATTTCTTATCATGTTATCAGAATATAAACTAGTTTAGTGAGAGTTAGGACTGGAAAAAGTGTATCTGTTGCACCTCTCAGCAGAGATTGGATGGCTTTTCCTCTAGGCATGTTTCCTTAATAGGTTGCTCAGTTTTTCACAGGAAGCCATAAACTCTGCTTGGCTCGGTAATTCTGTTAGGACATGAAGTTACTACTTTCCTAGCAATTTGGAGCAGATGCACTACAAGTACATGCCAAGGGTAGGTATGGTCATGAATTCTGTCAAAAGTATCACTCAGGGAAGCAATCTTTATGTATGATTTGCCCCATAGAGATGCAATCCACCCATTCTCTAAAATGCACCCATGGATTAAGACAGATTAACAGACTGTGTTTGGAGCACCTGCCCTCCCACCCCTACCCCGATAGAATGAATTTTGCTGAATTGCTGTTTGTGGGTTGTTTTTTTTTTTTTTTTTTTGATGTTTATTTATTCATTTTGAGAGACAGAGAGAGCACACATAGGAGGGGCAGAGACAAGCAGAGACAGAATCCTAAGCAGGCTCCATACGCTATCAGCCCAGAACCTGTCTCAGGGCTCAATCTCATGAATGGAACCATGAAATCATGACCTGAGCCAAAATCAAGAGTGAGAGGCTTAACCAACTGAGCCACCCAGGCACCCTCTGATTTGGCCTTTGAATTGATCTTGTTGGGTCATGTTAATTGATTTCTTGTAGTTCCATAAGACTTATCTCTTTGTATCTATTGCAAGTACGCAGTATATTATTATTACATTACACAATTTTCATTTTAGAAGTCTTCTTGAAAGAAGTGTTTTTCTGATCTTTTTTTTTTTTTTTTAATCAGGAACAGTTGTGCTTTTCCTGAGATGTTAGCTTGCTTTTTCCTTATGGGCACTGCAAAGTGTGTAACTGATTAGGTTTCATTTTTGCATAGTGTCATGGAAAGAATGGATGCAAATTTGTGACCCACGTATTGTGATTATATGGAATGCCATAGAACATTTAGGTATTAGCTCCATTCTTGGTTCCTTTGTGTTTCCTTATCCTTTTTTTATCTTCGTTCCTTCTTTCCTGCCTTCCTTCTTCTCTCTATTTCTTTCCTTCAAATGATTTTATCTTCCTTATTTGCATTATTTATATATTTTTCAATGGTTACCCTAAGTCATTTTTTAAAACTAGATTAAGTATATATAGACACAAATGTACATATGAATATAAATTCCAAAAATGAGACAATAAAAGTTAAGACCTGTCTATCAAGTAGGGTTTTAAAACAGATTGCTTCAAGTTTCCATGTTTTCTATTATTGTTATATTTTGTGTCATACCATTTAGTAAGATTTTGTTAGGTTCCTATTTCCTTTTGAGTGCAGTTCAACAATTATATTAAAGCCTCATTAAACATGGATATAGATAGTATTTTATATCTTTGTAATTCATCTCTTACTTAAAAGCACTTGTGATGCTGTAAACATTGTAATCCAACGGGCCATATATAAGTCAAGCTATTTTGGACTTTGTACATGTAGGACTGAACTCCAGAAGATGTGGGGGAGGGCATGATTCTCTCACTCTTCATGCTAAATTGTGATACTTACTCTAATAATGTATTTTGATATTGGACTTGGTTTGCAGTGTAAATGGTGGGTGGTAGAGCATAGTGATTATGGAAGGACACTAAAATGTAAATGTGGTAGGGTCCCCTCCCTAAGGAAAGAAAAGAAAAAAGAAAAAAAAAAACCTCAAGGCATTCCGGTTGTATACGCATACATGACAACATCCTTCATGACCTTGTAACATGGGACACTTAATCAGACTACATGTCTGTATGTTACCATATGTGGGAGACAAAGAAGTAAAAAATATGTAAAAAACTATGCCACGTGGTGTTCGGGTCTCAGTTCTTCAGAAATGAACCCAACTGAGCGATGCTGGCACAAATAAAGTTGCTTCCTGGAAAGAAAAGCCTTGGCGTCAGGACTCTGTGTGAGAATCCTGCTACATAAATAGTAGATATTAAAACAGAGTGATTAAAGGTACAAATTCTGGAGCTAGACCACTTAAAGTTGATTTATGGGCTGTGTGACCCAGAGCAAGTGATTTAACCTCTCTGTGCCTCAGTTTCCTTGTCTATAATATGGGGAATAATAATAGTACGTACTTCGGGGTTGTAGTCCCTGGCATGTAGTGAGCATGCAGTGAGTCTTGGTTGTTAGCATTTTTAGCATATAGTGTAATATTTCAGAATCTATGTTTTAATTTTTAGGTCTCTTGCAGCTGAATGGGGTAGATATGGACTACGATTCAATGTGATTCAACCGGGGCCTATAAAAACGAAAGTAAGGTTTAGTTTGTCTAGTATCTCATTGTGAATGATTAAGGAATGAAATATTGGTAGAAATATTCTGATTGTTGTGTGCAGGACTTGTCAGAGATGTCTGAGCTTGGAGCCCTAGTGGTAGAGAAGAGGGTTTTGCCATTATCCACTATAAGTAAGGAGGTGGACAGGAATACAGCAGCTATATAATTTCTTGATAAGATCTATTTCAGTGTCATAATCTTCTGGGATCTTTTGTGCCATCAATTTTGGTATTTTGTCTGATTTGCTTCAGTGATCTGTTATTACCCTATATTTCTTAATCTTCACCGTATTTTAAGGATTCTTTCTTTGATTGACATCCGTTTTTTTTTTTTTTAGTTCCTGGAAATGGAAGTATATTTTTATTTTAAAAGATGTTCTAGAAGGTTCTCTGCTCTTGCGATAGGTAGCGTTTTCTTTGCTCATGTCTCTGCCTTTCACTTTCAGACACTCAATTATGCATGCCATTTGACTCCCATGTCTCTGATTACAAATCTTTCTGATGGTGTGCATTTCACCTATAATTAATAATCATTACAGATACTCACTGCAACTTATAATGATCACTAGTGCTGTTACGGTTGCTGCTCAGAATGTCCACAGGTTCTGTGTTCTCTCACATTGCCCCAGATAACTTCCCTCTCACTTTCTGTTTTCATGTGAAGCAAGAATTTACAACACTAACTGGCATATAGCTCTGAAGGCCTCAGTGGAGTGTGATCACTTGTTCTAGTTGTATCAATAAATACTTTAGAAAATAATGCTAGGGAGCATTTGGATTGTAGGTAGTTCTGGGTATTAAATATCAACGAGTAAATGGCTGTATTAGTTTCTTTACCAGCTTGAAGGGGGGGAAATGGAAAGGAGAACTACCTGAGTGACTGAAACTTGGCTATCTTATTTGACACTTCAATAATAAAGAGTCTAATACAATTAATGGAAAAATAACTCAAAAGCATGTATTAACACACGTGATTCAGGGCAGCACTGTGCTGAGCGCTATCCGAAGAAAACCCTGGAGTCACAGAGCTTCTTTTTAAGCCCTCACTAACTGGGAAAGATCACCTGCATTTTATTTACTTATTTAACATATATTGAGTGTCTGCTGTATGCAAAGGTACTGAGAAAATACAAAAACATTTGTGCCAGAGTCCTTGCTGTCAAGGAGCTTACAATGTAGCAGTAGAGGTATAAGTCCTTGTGATCAAGGAGCTTGCAGCGTAGCAGTAGAGGTATAAGTTGTACACAGATAACACGCATGTAGCTTTAAAGAGTTTAAAAGAAAATTGAAGTCTAGAAACTCTGAAGCAAGCAGTGGTAGAGCCAGGTAGCCCGTTGCTACCCTTTATCTCCACCGGTTGATTCGTGCGCAGGGAGAGCTGGAGGACCCCCCAAGGAGCCTCCCGAGGGCTTGCTCTGTCGCATACCTGTTTTATTGAAGACAGCTGTCACCTCGGCTCCCAGGCGTTGATACAGAGAAACCCAGTCTTTTATGTATTTATTTTTTGATCCGTGCACATACGTACTTCACCTTGGTCCGCACCTTCATATCATTAACAGAAGGCAGACATTGTTTGGCAAATTTAGTTTTTTGGTTTTTTTTTTTTTTTTCTTTAAGACCTACTTGAATTTAGTATTCCTCCCTACTTGCTTTCCTTCTTTCCAATTATTTTGAGAAGAAAGGAGGAGAAAAGGAATTTCCCCTGAAAGGTTTCCTACTTGAGGTACTTTTCTGATTTCTAAATCAAATGACAATATCACTACTACGTCCAGCACACTGGGCTTGTAGGTATTTCCGAGTACTTTCATATACTTTTTCTCCTTTGATGCTTATAACAGTCTTTTGAGGTGGCTAATGACAGGTATCCTTATTTTATGGATGAAGGAAACAAAGGTAAAAAGGTCATATTTTCTGGTAATTTTTTTTATGTCAGTATAAGATAAAATGTCCTGTTTTGAGCTAAAATGAATATGGAAGAATTTGGCAATCTCCTCTGTTGTTTACAAGGCCTAAGGTATGAACTGGCTGCCATAGTAATATTCCATTTCTTACAAACTTGTTTCTTAGATAGGAAAGGAGTTGCGTTAACAAAAAACGCGACCTAACTATTTTCTTAATATCTAAGGGTGCCTTTAGCCGTCTTGATCCAACTGGAGAATTTGAGAAAGAAATGATTGACAGAATCCCCTGTGGTCGGCTGGGAACTACAGAAGAACTTGCAAATCTTGCTGCTTTTCTTTGTAGTGACTATGCTTCTTGGATTAATGGGGCAGTAAGCATTGTTTCTCTTAACTTTTGGGGGATGTGGATTTGGGGTGGAAAGGCGTGTTGTGGAACCAGTCCTGACAATATTGAATATAAATATGATTTAAAATATTTATTTAGCTGCAAACAATATAAAATGTTAATGTAGATTGTTTAGCCTATGGAATTTTTTCATGGATAAATTAATTTTATTAAATGCAAATTACCTTGGAAGACATGCCTTTAAGATGATTTTTAATATCGGGTAGAATTTGAAATTGTGGAGATGGGGGAAAAAGGATTCTAAAATGAGTTAATCAGATTAGGTTTAATCATCACTTTTGTCTTCAGAATTTGGGCTTTGATTGAAAGTGCCGAGGAGATGTTCCATCCAATCAAGATGAGAGAATGTCTAATGGTTCAGAACCGTTTTAAAAGGCGTTAGTTTCAGAATTTTTGCTTTTTTTTTTTTTTTTCCTTCAGGTCATTAGATTTGATGGTGGAGAGGAAGCATTTATTTCAGGGGAATTCAACAGTCTGAGGAAGGTAATGCCGTTTTGTGAATATAATATAATATTAGCAGCTAAGATACTAAGCTTTAAAAATATGCAAGAACCACATTAAGTTGGCTTTCTGTTTGTGTTAGGTCACTAAGGAGCAGTGGGACACAATAGAAGGACTCATCAGGAAGACAAAAGGCTCCTAAGATCACTCTGGCCTTCATCTTGGTTACAGTGGAAATGATACAGTCTATGATCTTTTGAATATTTTCAAGTCTAATAAATTGTTAACGAACAAACACGGCCTGGGTGTGTATCGTGCTGGGCCAGCTGTAGGTATACATTTTATATTTAAAGATCTGTAAGATGGGAAATTATCCCTTCAAAAGTTTTTTTAAAAATAAAAAAGGCTAATGAGTAAAGGCTTTGGTGGAGGTAAAATGCTTGGAAATGCAGAGAAGGAAACAGATATTATAACTTGAAAAAGTCAGGAGAATCTTAATGGTCAAAGTAACATTTGAGTTACATATTAAACCATGCCTATGGGGATGGGGCCTAAAAAAACAAAAGTAGAGGGTATACAGTAGATTTAATGGACTCTGCCTTTTCATTATATTTCCTTTTTTTAAATGTTTATTTGTTTATTTTTGAAAGAGAGAGCGTGCATGCTAGCGGGAAGAGGGGCAGAGAGAGAGCAAGAGAGACAGTCCCAAGCAGGCTCCACGCTCAGCACGGAGCCCCACCTGGGGCTTGATCTCATGACCCTGAGATCATGACCTGAGCTGAAATCAAGACTCAGATGCTTAACCAACTGAGACACCCAGGCACCCCTCCATTATATTTCCTTTGCACTGGACTTGTGAATTATCTTCTTTAGATAGCTCAATATTAATTCAAAGAAAATTTTACCGGGACCTATTTTATAGCCTGGCATTTTATATGGTACTGAGTATACAACATGAACAATCTACAGCCTTGCCTTCTTGAAATATTATCTAGCAGGATAGAGAGACCTATAAATAATTATTTTTGATGCATTGTGATAATTACTATTCCAGCAGTGTTGAAGTGTGGAAGAGGAAGTAATTCATTCTGACTCTAGAGTTTAGAGAAAGTGACACCTAGGAAATAGTATTCCATCTCAGCTTTAAAAGAAGAGTAGATTTCTCTAGGTAGAGAAGATGAACAAGCTTATAAAATATTTTTGTGTGTAATTTCATTTCATTTCATATTGGGTTTGACTAATTTGTCATCCTGAGGATCAAGTAATAAAGCCATCTAGTCTATGTAGCTATAATTTTGAGCTTATATTAAAAAAAAGGTCTGTTTGGCTGTCACAGGCATCTCTCATAAACATGCTCACTGGACTATCCCCATTGCCCAAATTACCAAGAGAGGGGACCAACTTCCATCATACCTCCTCTGAACAGATCTGCAAAGGAATCTAGTGTTCCTGTTTGAATATCTATGTTGTAAGCCCCACACGGACACTCTTACTACGTTCACAGTTAATTGTGCATATAAATTATATTAAATTGTGTGCGTAAATGGGTAATGTTATAGTTTTGGAATAAGTGGCCTTGACATTCTCAATTATACTGGGCCTTTTAGGATGTCACATGTCTTCACGCTCTCGCAATGCAGGTACCCAGTTTGCGTTTCACCTTTAATGCTAACCCTCATTTTCCTCTTGTCTGCCTACATCTTTGTTTTCAAATTATCAGTACCTCTTATGGTGTAGGAAAAAATAAAAAGGTGCCAGTAGTTACATAAATGAACTTGTATAAGTTTCATCACTTCTTCTTTTCCTTGTTATAAAGTTCAGGATTATAATACCTGTTTGGCGGGGTTCTTATGAGGATCAAGTGAAAGAAAATACTGTAAAATGTAAAATAAACAAATGAATGGTGGGCCCTCCTGTCATTTGACCCTTTCATTTTTAAGACTTGTTTATCGTAGAAAACATGAGAATACAAACGCATAGGAAGCATTAAAAACTAACTTTCTAGGGGCGCCTGAGTGGCTCAGTCGGTTAAGCGTCAGACTTTGGCTCGGGTCATGATCTCACGGTTTGTGAGTTCCGGCCCCTGTCGGGCTCTGGGCTGACATCTCAGAGCCTGGAGTCCGCCTCAGATTATGTGTCTCTCTTTGTCCGCCCCTCCACTGCTTGCAATCTGTCTCTTGCATTGTCTCAAAAATGAATAAACATTAAAAAAAAAAAATTAAAAAAAAACTAACTTTCTAAAGAAAATACCTGTTAATACTTTGGTATATTTGTTTTTGATCTTTTACCTTTTAATTTAATTTTATATTTTATGGAAGTAATTTGTTTATATAATTTGCACAGAAAGAGAACTACCACAGTCCATAGTAAGCTCCTCAGCTTTTTAAACTTTTTTTCCTGTAATATACACTCTTTCCCTCCACTAAATCTACCAAGAAAACCATATTTCTAATTTTGCTTAAATTAGTATTCAGTGTTTACATTTTGTATAACTTCATAACTATAGTTTTTTTCCAGTGTTTTTTCAACTTTCCTCTTTTTTTAATAGTTGAGAGTGTATGATAGATCAGATACTGTTTTTTTAAACAAATCTGATTTTTTTGTATTTCATGGTTTATATATATCATACTTGATTTGATTCTTTATTCTCAGAATTGGTTATTTTTATTTCCAGTATAGTATAGAAAACTATGATGAGCATCTTTGTGCATGAAAAACCTTTCAGAATTTGGAATTTTTTCCTCCTGACAGATTTCTGGAAGTCATATTATTAATCAAAGGTTATGGAGCTTTTTAAGACCCTGGATACACATTTTAAAATTGTTATTCCTAAGATTTGTATGGGTTAAGAGCACCCTGAGCTGTGTGTGATTGTGCCAGTTTCCACAAGTACCTGCCAACATGCGGTGGTCTGATTTTCAAACTATTTCCTCAATTCATAAGTAAAGGATAAAGCTTCTCTTCAAGTATGTGTTTATTTGTTAGTGATATTGAATACTTTTCTACACAATTGAATGTCCCGTTTGTGTTTTTTACCTGTTGGTATCTTCACTGGGTATCATAAAAACTTTGTTTTGTCCAAGTTTTTAGACACATTTTTCTTCTATTAATCATCTCTTAGAGTTTGCTTCTTTATTATATTCTATTGCAAATGATGAGTGAGGAAGAAGAGCTTGCAGGCATGGAAGAGAAGGCCAGAAAAGAGAGATTACGAGGCTATCAATTCATTGAAATTTCTTGCTAGGAAAGAAACGTTTTCAGGAAGCCTGCAAGACACATTATTGATGAGTAGTCACTGTATGTAATGACTTACCACCTTGGGGCTGTAACCACATCAATGTTTCATCTTAAGAATTATTAGTTTGTCACTCTACTTAGTACCTTTTCAAAGGGTCCTGCTTCGAACACACTAACGGAAGAGTTAATACTCAGTACATTAAAATAAGGATTGTTGATAATAATATCACCGATCTTATCATTAATATATGAAAACACCTTCAGGAAACGTGTCATGTATGGAATAACAGTTGTCATATTGTTCTTATGGAAAAAACTAAAGCAGCAAGAATTTAAGTGACTTTGAACAATAGAATTTTAGAGCCCGAAAACCTTAGAAGATACTTCTTAACCCCTTCATTTTATATCTGAGGGAACTGAGAACTCAGGGAAGTTATGATATGCCTAAGGTCACTCCATCAGTCAAGGTCGTTTTCTTCCCAATTAGACCATTTCTTGGGATCCTAATTTAAAACCAAGAGGCAATAACAGGGTCTTTATGACTTACAGTTCTATTGCAAAAGCCTTCAAGGGGAAAAAGCTTATAAAATTTTTTGTTCTTGATCAATTTTATTATTTTGTTCATTGAACATGAAACTATTTATTAGGCTTTCGTGAATTCATTCTCAACTTCAATCCCTTTAACTTGAATTTTCTTCTAAAGTCTTCTTTTTTTTAATGTTTGTTTATTTTTGAGAGAGAGGGAGAGAGAGACAGAGCAGGTGAGGGGTAGATAGAGAGGGAGACACAGAATCCGAAGCAGGCTCCAGGCTCTGAGCTGTCAGCACAGAACCATACGCGGGGCTCAAACTCATGAACTGTGAGATCGTGATCTGAGCCGAAGTCAGACGCTTAACCGACTGAGCTACCCGGGCGCCCCTCTTCTAAAGTCTTCTATTTCTCAACTGTGAGGTAAAATAATCCTTGTGTTTGGAGACAGGATAAATGGCACTTAGCATAAAATCAACTAATCCTGGCAGAGGAGATCTTGCCTGCTCTGCCTCACACTCTGCCCTCTACCCAGGCTCTGCCACAGCAGCTTTCCTTCTGTTCCTAGGGGTTCTTCGACCTACAACCTTTGCACTAGCTGCTCCTTTGTCCTAGGAATGTGCTTCTCTAAATCCCTGCTCACGCACCATTAATTTCTTGAACCTTTTTGTTTGACGGATGATTTCTTAAGGTACACAAACCGAATTATCGCAAAATGAATACACGTGTGCCAACACAACCCAGGTGAAAAACAACATCATCAGGAGTCCGGAAGCCTTGCTTGTGTCTCTCATCATGACTTAACCTGCTGTAAAACGGGTCACTCTCTTGACTTCTACCACCATAGCTAAGCTACTTTTGAAGCTTATATAAAGTAGAATCCTATGCCTTGTATTACCCTGTTTCTGGTTTTTATCTGTGTCTCAATTCTTTATGCATTCTCATTGCTACATAACAATGTGGTATGAATACACCACAATTCATATGTTAGTCCTGCTATTGGTGGGCATTGGGGTTTCTAGTTTGGGGTTAGGCCAAATACGACGCGACTGTAAGCATTCTTTTGGTGACAATGCAGACCTTTCTCTGTTAGGTTGATAAAACCTAGCAGTGAAATTGCTGGGATATAAGGCGTGTATACATTCACACTTACTAGACACTGCCACAGTGCTTTCCAAAATATCCCAGTTTAACCTCCCACCCGGCAGTAAGAATTTCCACTGTGCCATGCCCTCACCAATACTTAGCATTTAAGATCTCTTTATTTTTTTTTTAAGTTTATTTCTTTATTTTGAGAGACAAAAAGAGTGCGATCGGGGGAGGGGCAGAGAGAGAGAATCCCAAGCAGCCTCCGCAGAGTCAGAGCAGACCCCGACATGGGGCTCGACCTCACAAACCCCAAGATCATGCCCTGAACCGGAACCGAGAGCTGGACGCTCAACCGACGGAGCCAGCAAAGCGCCCCTCAGCATCCCTTTAATTTTAACCTTTCTGATAAGTGTGTGGCAGTATCTCATTTGTTTTAATTTGCATTTCTCATTACTAATAAAGTTGAATCCTTTTATTTATTTTGGCTGTTTAGAGAGCTTTTTTATTTGTAAAGCCTGTTCAACTTTCTTACACATTTTTTCTATCGGGTTATGCTTTTAAAATTAATTTTTGGAGTAACGTTTATATATCTCTGGATAAGTACCTTTGTCAATTATATGTGCTACAAATTGTTGGAGGAGGTCATCGGGAGGACGTGACCGCTGGTTGACCCGAGAGCTGCACCTGGGCAGTCAGAGGGTTCTCATCCCCTTGGAATGTTGGTTCCACGTACCCACTGTTTCCTGGCTCGAGTGGTTTTCAAGCATGAAGCCTCAAGTCAGCAACGTGTTGTTGAAACTACCTGGACTCTCTGTTCGTGCTCTTTCTCCCTCAAAAATGAATAAACGTTAAAAAAAAAAAAAAAGATTCCGGTGGGTGAGTATGAAGATTTATCCGTCCTGGGGTTATTCAAGACAAGCCTGAGTAAGTTCCCTTGTTTATTACTCTGCCACCTATAATTTGGAATCCTGTTTCTTTCTTCAGTCTCTCCCTGCCCTCCGTGTATGGGGAGGAATTTCAGATTTCACCTGGAAAGCTCCCAAGGTTTTGAGCCAACCCAAATATCTTCTCACACTCTGATGTTGGATTTTTTTACTTTCTTAACAGTGACTTTTTTTTGGGGGGGGGGGCAATAGAGTTCTTACGGTTAATAGGGTCCAATTACTCAATGTTTTTTCATAATTGGTTGTTAAGGAATCTTTCCATGCATGAGGGATGGAAGGTATTCTAACACATCGTCGTCTGTATACCTTTTGCACATGGGTTGATAATGTACCTGGAATGAATTTTGTTTGTAATCTGAGGGAGGTGTGCATAAGCTACCTTACATCTGCCCTGTCAGATTCCTTTACTCTCTTCTGTTTTCTGCTCCAGGAGGCAGGCCCATCACTTAGAAGGAAGTGTGACTGATTTTGCTGAGCTATAAGAATTTCTTTCCCTGATAGAGCTCAGGAGTTCAAGTTCACCATGATAGGCCAAGTGCTAGATTCATGACCACTATTCCTATGGGCTTTCTAGGAAGTGACCCCAGATATCAGACTTTTATCGCTGTTGTTTTCCTTTTAAAAAAATTATATGTATTTATTTTTGAGAGAGAGGAAGAGAGAGAGCGTGAGTAGGGGAGGAGCAGAGAGAGAGGGAGACAGAATCCAAAGCAGGCTCCAGGCTCTGAGCTGTCAGCACAGAGCCTGATGTGGGTCTCGAACTCACAAACAGTGAGATCATGACCTGAGCTGAAGTCTGATGCTTAACCGACTGAGCCACCCAGGCACCCCTTATTTTCTTTTTCAATGCTACAATGGTAAGAGTGCCAAGCCTGCCCCCATTTTGGTATATACTTTGTAATTAACAGCTATTTTCATCTGTCATGAACAGATGAATGTAGGAAATTCTGTATATTCCTATTCCTTTGGAAAAAATCTTTCACAAAGAACTATTTGATTATGTCAGTTGGGCAAAAAACTTCAAATATTTGGATATTTTGGGATTTCTTTGTTTGTAAATCTTATTGTTGGAGGCTTCTCTTCATACGACATACAATGATTCACTGACGCAGGCAGATCTACATTTATTTAGATTTCTTAGGCCATAATAACTTGAGCATCCTACATTTCCACCTGGATTGATTACCAGTTACATGTCCACTGACTTTTTGAGGAAGAAGCAAAAATACAAGCAATGAGTTATTTTCCTCTTTATTCTTAGTCGTTAAATTCAACCTAAGGTCAGTGCTTCCATTTACACACTAGAAGCAAAGCCAATCTAATACATCATTTTGATAAATTTTATTTTTTGACAGATCTATTTTCTGTTCATCCTTGAGGGAAAGAGATACCTCACTTTTATTTTGTCGTGATTTCTATGAATTGAGAAAAGTAGTGCTGAATTTATAGAATTGGGGACATTTAAACTGATCTAGAACCATTAATTCTTTGGCGGTAACTTTGTAAATTTCATAAAGACACATAACTCTTAGCTCTCTGCTTCACAATCAAAGAATCCGAAGTCACCGACCATTACATGTCAGGTGTAACCAGTATAGGATATTCTAGCTACAAATATATGAAACTGACTTGGATGTAGGTCAAAAGAACGTTTTAGAATCTCCCTTGCTAAGTATGATAAATGATTACATTAGTATTTCTCTTCAGATGTTATTTTTAACTCATTTTAAACTATTTGCAGATAGAAATAGAACTATTTTGAATG
This sequence comes from Herpailurus yagouaroundi, assembly GCF_014898765.1. Lineage (NCBI taxonomy): Eukaryota > Metazoa > Chordata > Mammalia > Carnivora > Felidae > Herpailurus > Herpailurus yagouaroundi. The sequence continues at coordinate 2,768,307 of NW_024412417.1, forward strand.
CTGATCTCAATATGAAATATATAGGATTCACAGAATACACAAAATTTTTGATGATATAACATTCAACAATCAGGGTGCTATGAATTTAACATTAAAAGTTAATTATGTAGTAAAAAATAGAGTTGTTATAGCTAGAAAAAAATATTTTCAGAGGCAGCAGATACCCTTGGTGGAAATGGACAGTCCTACATGGAAAGAAAATCCAGGAAGTATGCAAAGTAGACACCAGGATACTCGGCATATATAATTTAATCAGAGGTCACACAATATGACATAAAAACAGCAGTTGACTAGAATAATTATAATTTGCAACACGTGAAAACAGTTTAGAAAATGGATTAAGGTCATACTCTCTGACAGTAGGCTTGTTGGAAATACAGATGTAGAATCAGACAGATTTATGTTTCATCTGGTGCTACTCTTCCTTGTCATCAAATTAACTTGAACCAATAGCTTGGTATGGATTCAAGCAGTAGACGTGTTGTTGATTAATTAACTAAGTCTTGTCTAGTGAGACTGTTAACTTCATAGAGCCACAAATAACTAACTATTGATTGATATTTTGGTATTTTAGATGCAAAAGCACATTCCTCCTAATAATTGGAAATACAGCTTAAGACTATGTTGTGGGACAGACCTATGATTGTCTGAAGCGGTAACTTGTTAGGTATAATTCTCCTATTCAGTGACAAATGTGCATTTACACATCAGAGACTAGAATTTTAGAGATTAGTCCTAGTGGAATTTTTAGGGAAATCATGTCCAACTATATTTGTGACAGCAAGAATGTGTTCGGTTATTTTTTGTTCCCAGTTGGGTGTATTGGCTGGCCTGAGCCTAAGACGTTCTTTTCCAATCATGTAGTTACAAAAACTGTACATTACAAACAGTGTAGAAACAAGCTGAAAAGAAAGTGCCACACATCCTGGGTAATTAGCTATATGCAGTTAAATTTACAGATACAAAAGAAAATACAGCCTACTCCCTTATAGTGCACAGTTATTTTTTAGATACAATGTATCGCTAGTAAGTGGTCATGGTCATTAACTCTAGTTGTCTCCAGCACAGAGAATGAGAGCAAGATCCGTTCGGTACAGCTTTCCTCCATCTGATAAAGCCATTATGCTCTTCTTGTATGTTGGAATATTATTAATATCCAGGTCCTGTATAGAACATAGATGGCATTGTTATCCAGTTAAATATGGAAGTTAATTAACCACTGTCAAGTGATAAAACATAGGATGAAAACTGCTTGCTACATCAATCCATTAAGAGCTGGATTGAAATCTTACACCAAAGTGAATAATCACAAGGTTGTTTTAAAATATATTTATCACAGTTACGCTGATTTAGGCCAGTGCCAAATCAGGTTAAGAATTGAATTCTACTGCTGCTGCTGTATAAATCTTTAAAGTAGACTTCCAAAAATGGATGTGTGGTGGATGGATCCTTATAGTCTGCCTAAAAAGTAAGCGGCATGGTAACAAAATTACCTGTTTATTCTTCTCACACAGATCCTTCAGTAGAGCATCCAGTTCATTTTCATCTATGTACCCATTGCCGTCCTGAGGGAGCAGAAAAAAACCAGTATGCAACCAACTGAACAATAATGGGGGATGTAATAAACAGAAACAATCGAAATCCTCAGAAATCTCACTGGCAGATATTCCAATGTCTTCATGTCCGACCCTCAAGATGCTTAATTGCTCCCGAGGTCCAAAATACATGTGAATTGCCTCTCATTCAACACCTTACATTTATAAAACGCTTTGAACTTTTCAAAGGCACTTTCAGATTTAATATTTCATCTTATGTTAACAATATCACCTCCTGTTGAAGTAATTAAGTGGTCATAAATACGTTCATGTGAATGAGGACCCTGAGGCCTGGGGAGGCTATGTGACTAGCCTGATGTCACAGCAGGTAGTGGCAGAGCTATGCTAGAGCCCAAGGGGTCAGATTTGGTCCAGAAGTAGAGAAATTAGAAGAAAATAAAGGACGTCAACTATTGACATTACTAACAAACTTTCCTCACGTGCATGATGTTACCATCTATCACGTGGTGGGGAGGATTTTGCTGGATGTTTTCAACTAACTTAATCCTCATTCCACCCTGTAAAGTGGGTATTATTATCTCCTGTTTACAAATGAGGAAACTGAGGTTCAGAGGAGTTTGGTGTCTTATTTAAAGCCGCAAAATAGATAAATTACAGCATGAGATTGGAATCAAGATTCGTCTGATTGGGACATACCATAATACATTTCCTGTGACAAGAATGAATTGGCTGAGTAATTTTAATAGCTCCTTTTACTTTTAATATGGACCTTTAGTTTGAGAGATTTTTTTTCACTGAAGTGAGCATTTTCCAAACTCTCCTAAACAATCAAATTATAGATAAAAATGAACTTTTACCTGATCATATAACTCAAAAGCTTTATTGAACTCTTTCCCACACATTTTGACTCCCTGGGTGATAGAGAAGAGAGAAAAAGTTAAAATGCTACTATTGTATTTCATTGTGTTTCCCTTGGCAAATCCCCCACAGTCTAACTTTCCAAGGAAAATAATATTTACAGTAGGGAAAAGAGAAATACCTGAAATTTCAGAAGAAAATTCTCCTGTACTGGTAGTAACCTTTTGAGAGAGAAATATTAATAGATGAGATTTTCCGGACAAGGATCAACTTATTATAATATCCATGTATTTCCTAAACTCACCTGGCCATCTCAGTTAATTCCAGCTTCCCATCATTATTCGAATCAAATAATTTCAGCTGAAAGACAGAATATTATTGTGGTAGCCATTGAAGAATGATTTATTGCAGGAAGGAGAAGAAAATTAAAAGTAAAGCACTGTGAGTTATCAATTACTTATACAGGCAGCAAAATTCTAGAAACTAGCTTTTATTAAGCTTTGAGTGTAAATTTTTAGTTCTGTAAGTTGGGTCAATTGCCAGAGTATCTCAGGACAATGTAGAATAGTCAAACAGAGCAATAGTGATCTTAGCTAGATTCTAGAATACCATCATTTATTTTTCTTGCAAGTATGTGTATGTATCAAGATGTGAGAGAGAATGTGTCTGGCAATATATAGCACACCCTCAAACTCTCCAAAGAATGATATGAGAATAAATATTTGTTTCCTTCTTTTAGAGCATAAACTTACAGAGAGAAGCAATAGACTTCTATTGAAGAAGAATGAATACATTCTTAGAGAATGGAGTTTTTGCATCATTCTCAATTGTTTTATTTACCCTCGGATACTAGCTACCTCCTCATTGCACTTACATGTACATCATACACCAAGACACGTCCAGATATATAAATACACTCCTACCCTTATTCAGGAAACATTCATGTTTTTAGAAAGTAGCAACTACTGCTGTACTATATTACATGGAAGGATTATAGATGAAATGTGTTAAAATATATAAAGTTTGCACATTACACATGTGAAAAAGCAACACTATTTTGTTTTTAAAGAAAGGGATGTTATCAGGGTCATAATGGATATAGGTTTAGTGAAGTCTCTTTAGGGAGAAAAAGAAGAGTCTATGGTTTCAGATGTTCTAACATGCCTTGTAGGAGGCAGATTTTTTTTCAGGGTCTGATACTGACACATTTTACACTCTATTGACCATGAGTCCTAATATTGTCAAACTGTCTACCAAGACATTAGACTTGATCACACAATTTAGTGTCCATAGGGGAATATTTCTCAACATATATATTTAAATTTTAATTAGTTCTTGATTAATTTGCCTCTCAGATTTGAACTGGTTTATGACATTGAATCAGATACGCCAGGCCAATCCAACAGGGGGGAAACTCCCATCTGAGTGGTTTTTAAAAGACTGCTTCAAATTTCCACCTGGAAGGAGTCTTTACTTTAAATAGACATCCCATAAGACTGGCACAAAACAGAAAACTGATAAATGTAGGTTATTGTCCATTTCCAGAAGTTATTCAGATCTGTCCACTGTGGCACATTTGTATGCTAATGCTATGACAAGTAGATAGAAAAGGATATTTCCTTGCAATGAAAATTTTTAATCGTTTTGAAATTAAAGATTAGTCTCACTCCATAATCTCACTGTATAGTGAATAAGACAACAGTAAAGTTCTAGTGTTTTTCTTTTCCCTACATCAAAGTAGGTGGATGGGCTGAAAGTAAGCCTCCGTTACATCAAATATAATCAAACCTTTTATAAGATGACTTTCCAGAGTAACTAAAAAGTCTAACCCCTTTATCAACCTAATATAACATAATTTTTATAATATACACTTATATTTTATGGGTTTTTATTTTAAACCTGTAAGAATTTACTGTACGTTTACAGTACTTAAAGCACATATATGTACTGATATGGATAATTTAAAATTTTGCCTGAATTTCAAAAACTAATTAAAATGTTTCCAAAATAGTGGTCCATAGTTTAATCAGTTTGGCAAAGAATTTTCTTCATAGTCTTAATTCTGTGAGTCAAAATGAAGAAACTACCCATTTGAAATTAATGACCTTCATGGGCTGGATTATTGTACCTAGAACTTCATAAATGTGTTCATTCCTAAATCATTAAGGGCTTATGTGTTAAGCAAGTTTCTTGGCTCTATTATCAATATTCTATAAGAGGTCTTGGCTATACTATTTATCATAGCATCAGGCTCAGGGTACATTTGGAATGCCTCACTCAAAGTTTGGTGATATAGTTACACTGGCTTTGTAAGAAAAATGATGTTTTATAGATAAAAATTACCCAGTTCCACAAGAAAAGAAATACTCGTGTTGATTACTTATGTTAAAGCCAATGATAAGAGCTCTCACTCAGCCTCACAAGGTGTAAACATCCTGAAGTATTTCATTTTCAAGTGAAATGATACCTGTGTGCAAGTGATGCCCATACCATGGTTTATTTCATGTATCCTCCATAGCCTTGGGAATTAACAAGAACATAGTAATATTTCACAGGCCCTGGGTTATAGTCTCTCCAAGATCAGTCTTACCATCAGGTCTGTATACTCAGCTAGTTTTGTATCATCAACAGTCTTGTTTGCTTTTTCCAGCAGGTCCTTTAGAAAGTTCTGTTAAGACAAAGAACGCTCAGATAAATGTCATCAGTAAACTACAGTCTGCTTTCATTTCAGGCTGCCCTGAAACGGAACATCCCAAGAATGCAAAGAAGGCCTCTTTTTGAGGGTAGAACTGGGCAAGGAGAAGACCTTAGAAGGGACATTATTCTACATGGTTCACGTGGCATTCCAATGATGCCGCTGCCTTTGACAGGTACATCTGCCTTATGTGTTATAGTCTGTGTTGCACTGCTTTTGTGACTTCAGTTAAATGAGTATCTGGGTTGTGCACTGTGTAGGAATCTGAGTACAAGCTTGTACACCAACCAGCCCAATGGATGCATTTCTACATAATGTTATCTTCACAAAGGCACGTATGAATTTTCTAAGAAACACAAGGGCCCCTCTCTATGCCTTTGTAATGTGAGTCAAAATTCTTAGTGAGCCAGATGGAGAACTACCTCTAATTTCTAGTGGATTTTCTTCCCTTGCAAGCTGTATTTTCACATCAGCTTTTGACTACTAGGAAGCTTGTTTCACTGAAGGGCCAGTCAGTTAACTTTTAGGCTTGAGGCTGTCCCAAGCACCTTGGAGAGAATGCTTCAGCTGGCTGTTCAGACTAAAACAGCTGGCCACAGATGATATTATCTAATCCTTGAAGGATATATGAATCATATTAAAATAGAGATTATTGTGGGAAGGATGAAAAAAGATGATTATTGATTTGACAGTTGGAGTTTAGGAGTGAGTTTACTTTAAAAAAAAAAGAAATAAAAAGCTTTATGAAAGCCACATAAAAGTGTTAGCACTCAGGCATATGATAATCATTTTGTCTAGTGCTGTTCATTTGCAACTTCTTTATTATTTTCAGAAAATGAATTAAAGCAGTTATGGAAAACTGAGCAAATACTATGCTTGGATATTATTGAAGGATTGGGTATCTTTGGTTCTGTAGTGGTTTTTCTGTTTCCCAAATGTACCAGTTCTGCTGAGCTGATTTAACTTCATTCTTTCTGAGAAAGGAGACCTTTTTCTTTGTTTGATTAAATTTATTTTCATTTCAAGCATTGCACTTCAAAGCCAAAGTGAAGCATGGAAAATTCAAAGTTATCTATTGGGGGTGAATTTTATTTTTGAGCCTTATGAGCCTTTTGTCAGAGATTAATTGGGTTAAAAAGCCTCATCAGAGACTAAAATGGTGGTCACAAAAATAGCCTGGGAGAAACCTCGGGATGCTGAGATTCAAAGTCGTGTCTGAGAGCAAGTGATGTTTTACTCTATTATGGATCTTAAAATTAGCTTTCTTGAAAGATCCATTAAAAAAGAATGCCAACTTATCTTTAAAATTCCCCAGAGAGGAGGACTTCTATTTAGAATCTCTTTCTGAGAATAAAATGTAGAACAAAGAAGGTCAGTATTGGAAATGAGCTAAGGTTTTCATTATGAACTTAAAAACGATTATTTTTTTGGTCCTGTAGAATAAAAACACAAGTTTAACTGTCACCTTGTGAGCTCTAGGTTGTTGTGTTGGAAGTTTGTGTAAAAGACCTTGTTTTCACATTTAAAATGTTTATATTTCCAAGAAGCTGCTGTTGAGTGTGTTTTAGCAATTTTACAGTGGTACAAACATCCTAGTTCCATCTCTAAAACTGAATGTGAATGGGGCCTCTGGGTGGCTCAGTCAGTTAAGCGTCTCTTGATTTTGGCTCAGGTCATGGTCTCACGGTTTGTGAGCTTGAGCCCCATGTCGGGCTCTGTGCTGTCCTTGTGGAACCTGCTTGGAATTCTCTCTCTCTGCCCCTCCTCCCATCTCAGAATAAACAAAAATAAAAAACTTAAAAAAAAAGAACTGTATGTGACTTAAACCGTGTTAAACCATGATGAGGAAATGGTATTTGATATTCCTATCTCCACACAGGACGACAGGAGAGGTAGCTCTTGATGCCTGAAGCTTGGAAGTATTGTGGTGTTGTGGGGGAGAAAAAACATCATTAACATTGTCAGATCGTCTAGATTCTTTTCATAAGCAGCTAGGTAACTTTGAAAAATTATCCAATCTCTGTAAATTTCACCTTCTCTGCGTGGTGGGAATGATAATACCTGCCTTGCAAGTTTTCTGTGAGGATTAAATGTCAAAATTCATTTCAAGTGCCTAGTACTCTACCAGCCACATAGTACTGAGCACCACATAGGTGCTCAGTAAGTATCAATTTGCCTCCCTTTTAGTTATTCTATTTCCTGCAGATAGACAAAATAGGGTCTTCTGGACTGAGAAGTCTTGGAGACGATTTGAGGAAATGAGAGAAAGATGTTGCCATACTTCTGAAAGACTAGTAAATTACTGAGTTCGTGAATAATGTATTTTATTGTCCCTTGCGAATGTCACAAAATCTTTCATGCACAGAATTTTACTTGAGCTTCACGATAAATCTGAGAGGAAGGTATTAGTACCCCCATTTGAAAGATGAAAAATCAGACAAAATAACTTGATTTCTAGACCACTTTGCCTTCTCCTTTGTATCTTCTTCCTCCCCCACCAGCTCCTCTGTACGTTTGTGAGAGGTAAGTTCCTAAATTCACTTTCAAAGTTGCAACTTTTCAGAAGTGGGATCGTGCGAGGACTCTGTCGTTCTTGTTGACAGGCAGAAGGTGGTCTGGAATGTCGAGGGAACTTGGAGGCAGAGGAGTCTGGGTTTAAACACTGCAGCCCCGCGTCTTCATTCAGTGTCGCCTTAGCGCATCACTAAACTTCTCTTTATCTCTTTCCTCAGGAGCGTAGTACTAACTTCAGAACTCAGGTGGAGATTAGGTAAAAGAATGTGCAATACTCGTTTCTCTTTCTCTTGAGAGAGAAATCTCTTTATATTAGTTGTTTAATTCGTAAAATAAAATGGCAAATTTCAATGAAAAGGAGTGTCTTCTTTGGCTTAGTATCCTGTTATAGCTTGTCTATCTAGTATAACAATTTGTTTGCACCACAGAAAGTGCTAATTTCTTTTGCATTGCTGAATAGAACTGAAGACGTACTTGAAGTCTCTTGTTTCATCTGGTACTTCATTAACAATGTGGAAGAGTGGGGGAAAGTGTGCCGTTGCTCAACAGTTAGTTGCTTTCGTGGGAGGCTTTTTAAAATGTTACAGAGTTCATAACTGTATTTAAAAGGAAAAAGAAAGCCTAGCACACGTATTTATTTGCTTACCTTAAGCTCCTCCGTTTCTATGAAGCCACTGTGATCAGTATCATACTTTCTCCATGTCTGTAAGTAATTTGGGATAAGGAAAACCAAACACATTAAAAAAAAAAAAAAGCCACCGTTTTCCTGCGTTAAGTAGCTTTCTGAAGACCTCCCTCATTGACAGGGCTCTGTTTTACCTTCATGAATTCCTCACAGGACTTCAGCTGCTGGCATCGGAAGAGCAGCAGGAAGTTCTCTTCTGTCGGTAACACGTGAGCCAACTGAAAAAGTTGTGAAAAGTTGTTGTAAAGAAAGCAAGCCTCTGTCATTACTTCCTGCTTAGTTCTTTTTGAACATATTTATTCGAAGCAGTTTTATTGCTTAGAAAGCCGGGAGAGGAAAAACGTTAGGAATGACCTTCCCTTGCTGATACTTTGTTCCTACACAGAGCCGGTGTCTTTTCCAATGCTTGGGTGGCCTTGCCTGGCTGGCTGGCTGGCTGGTCCGCGTGCGCCCAGAAAGCTCAGATAGGACTGGTTGGACCACTCCTCATCTGAGCAGATTCATCCCGGCCTTCACCTCTTCTGTGCCACAGAGCAGTCTTGTTCCTCTCAGGGCGCATATAATGTGGGGTACATACATGTCAATGTGGGGACGTACGTGTCATGTAGAAGGAAAGAAACTATGAGAAATGTGAATGTAGTGGAAAGGAAGAAAGGGAAGCAATGAATTCCCGGGTCTGAGGAGAAAGCCTAGAGATGCGAGGAAGATACACTAAAGATACTTGTAAGGCAGTGGAAAGAGAGGTGGGAAGACAACTCAAGATGAACAGTGGAACTAAACAGAAAGAGGGAAAATCTGTTCTTAAACTGTTGGCTTCATCCAAGAGGGTGCCCACTGTTGGAATCCAGGGCCCGGGTTTATGATCTCCATTTCAACACTATGACCTGTCTCCTTAGATCTCATTTCATAACTTCAGTTCTCTTGCTCCCCTCCTTTTTTTTCTGGAAGATAAAAGGACTCCAGATCCCATTTTAAGATGAATGTAATCTATCTATTGCATGCAGGGAGGGTGGGAGCTGGATTGATGGCCTCACTGCAGGCATGGGTTCTATTCTTGGCTCAGCTGCTAATTAGCTGTGGTCCCCAGCAACTCCCTCAGCCACCTCTGGAACTTAGTACTCTCATCACTACAATAAGGAATTGAAGTAGAAACCAACATATCTTAAATGTACTGGGTTCAAAAGGACTTTGAGAATCTTGTAGAATCACTACATCTTCACCATTAAAGAATGAACCTACACAAACTGTATTTCATCTGATTTCCAGAAGTTGATGATTCACTTGAAATTCAGGCATGGATGCTCATCCCTGGATTTTAGCCCAAGAACCTGTGGTATGGATCAACTTAAGTTCAGTATAAGCTCCAAAATTTCTACTAAATTATAGGAAAGACTAGCTCCCCACCCCCTCCTTTAAAAAGTTTCATCCACTGAGGGGTATTAAAAAATAAAATTTAATAGAAAACATATCATTCCAACTTATTTGCAAGTAACCTCTGCTTTTTTATGCCCATATAATATGTCCTTTCACTTGTTTTTGGGTCTTTAAAATGATACCTCAAACCAGATCCATTCAGTTTGTAGACACTACATATGGAAGTGAAACTAAGAACACACCCAAATATCTTACTAGAATATTAATATGACTCAGTCAGAAAACGTTTCTTATTTTGAAACAAAGGTCACTAGTATAGTTGTATATTAACATAAACATTCATTTAGGGAATAGGAAATAGCAAATAGCAATTCTTCTATTTATTGGTATGTAACTTGTCAGATACCACTTTGTAGGTTGTCGGACCATCCATTCCAGGAGGGCAGAGGCCACTCTTTGTCTTCATCTGCTGAATGCCCAGTGTGTGCTCAGCCATGCTTTATGCCTGACATAAATGCTTGTGGATTGGTTGATAATTTCACTTCATTAAAAATGCCTACTTAGCATGACTTATAGTATTCATTTTTACGGTCTCCATTGTAATTTTCTATATTGCTTGTATTTTAATAACTCAGTATTTTGAACACAAAATAATTTTTCTGAAAAAATTACACTTATTAAAATCCTCCAAATTCATGAAAACAGAAAAAAAATAAAAGAGTGAACTAGCAAGCGATTACAAAATGTAAAATAAGGGAGAATCTTAACCATCTTTGTTTTGAAAATTAAAGTTCATATAACTTGCATTAAGTTTAGATGTCTCTAGAATGTCAAATGTAGAGATGGTAAAAATTGTTCTCCATATCTAGTATAAATGTATGTTTCTTTTGCCATGACATTTTGGTCCTACTTGGTTTCATTATTTAAAAAAATATAGATTGAAACTACATATGACATATTCAACCTATTAGTTTGAACTATTAACCTTAATGTTAAACTGAATATAGAGCCATCCCATTTTATAGACATTAAAAAGGAGTCTTAAACATGTAAATGATTATAATAAGACATTACTATAAGCTAGCCATTAAAAGAGACACAATGAGGTGAGCCTGGGTAGCTCGATCAGTTAAGAGTCCGACTTCGGCTCAGGTTATGATCTTAAGGTGCATGGTTTGAACCCTACATCAGGCTCTATGCTGACAGCTCAGAGCCTGGAGTCTGTTTTGGATTCTGTGTCTTCCTCTTTCTCTGTCCCTCCCCCACTTGTTCTCTCTCTCTCTCTCTCTCTCTCTCTCTCAAAAATAAACATTAAAAAAGTTATAAAACAGATTGACACCGGAATAAATGTGAATAGGATGTAGGTATAGTGAACACAAAGAAATCATCTTTTTTTAAAGGTGTGTTTCACAATGTAATGGTCCTGCTATTGATGTTTCCATCAACACACTGTGCATCAATGTTCAAATTTCAGAGCTGGGTGCAGTAGCTCTCCAACTCTGGTGTCTAAGAGCGTATCTACAAAGTGTGAGAGGTCTTTTATTGAAGGTGTCAAGTAAGGCTGCTTTATTCTCAGATTTGCTAAGTCTCTGCGGTCTGTGCAAGTATTTGGTACTGCCTGTTCCAAGGTTTTTGCTAATTTCTTAATTCTTGGGCTACCTGCCTGCTTTTTTATGAACTCCCAAAACTCTGTTGTGGGTTGGAAAAGAGAGCAAAGAATAATTGAAGGGGAACGAATAGAAGGCAGAGAGTTGTGACCAGAAACCCTCAGAGCTTCAGTTGTGAGAACTGGTTACTTGTCACTGAGAGTTGGGAAGGAAAAGTGTATTTGCCTGTCTCTCCTAGATATAAATGCAGACTATATATGAGGATAGTGTCCGTGTCTTATTTACTGTTTCTCTGCCTAGAACCTGCAAACATTTCAGTAAATATCTTACTAAACCTATGAGTGAAGGCAATTGACTATGGTCTACTGTCAGCAAAGGCTGTATATAAATAGAGATTTCCTTTAGAGATAATTCAAACAACTTATTACTGAATTATGGATAGAGATTGGGATGGATATTGTGGTATTCCACCCAGAGCTCCCTTTAGGTCCTGACAGTGTTACTTTGAGAGAGCCTTTGGGGGTGACTTTGGGAGATTATCTAGGCTGAAGAGAACTGCCTTCCCAAGGAGACAGTGTCCCAAGAGTGATCCACGTGGAGATAAAAAACAAAACAAGGGGCGCCTGGGTGGCGCAGTCGGTTTAAGCGTCCGACTTCAGCCAGGTCACAATCTCGCGGTCCGTGAGTTCGAGCCCCGCGTCAGGCTCTGGGCTGATGGCTCGGAGCCTGGAGCCTGTTTCCGATTCTGTGTCTCCCTCTCTCTCTGCCCCTCCCCCGTTCATGCTCTGTCTCTCTCTGTCCCAAAAATAAATTAAAAACGTTGAAAAAAAAATTTAAAAAGCAAAACAAAAAACAAAACAAAACAAAAACCACAGCCCTGTCACACAACTTGGGACTGGCCATCCCAGCTTTAGAGCCCACTGTAGCATCAGCTAAAGCCTCCGTTGAGACTGTATCACAGCCCCTAGTTTCTCTCTGCCCAGTCCTATTCTTTTCATTTCCTTTCAGTAGGTATTGGTCCCAAGAGCATTTCTGAATAAACTTCCTTAAACTGCTAATTTTCAACTTAGATCTGCTTCCCAGAGAACTGAACATGTCACAGGGTTTTTTTTTGTTTGTTTGTTTGTTTTTTTTTTTTGTTTTTACATCTTTCTTTTATTCCTAGGTATTATGTAGAACTCCTGCCTTACATTTTGAAGTAGGTTGAAAGTCCTTGCTATAGCTCATGTAGCTGTGATTCAGAACCTATTAGGCACTGCACTGGATGCTGGGGATTCATAGTCACTGCTGGTAAGAACCTTATAGGGAGGCAGATAATTTCAAACATTTTCCCTACAATTTCAGAAAAGTAGATATAGTGATAAAGGTAAGTATTAGGTGCAAGGAGAGCACATACGAAGGGCAATTTTTACTAGAAACCTAATGCCCGAGCTAAATAAGTCAAAGCACATATGAGGCATAATTCTTAACTCTTGAAGACATTCATGGTACATGTTAACCTCCTTCAGCACATATTAACAAAGCATTCACTTCTTTCATTTGGGAACCACAGAAGTATTTTTCCTAGGCAATTAAGTGACTCCAGGAAATTTGGAAGGCAAATAATCTTATATAAATTTAAGACAAGTTGAGTTTAACAATTAGAATATGAAAAATTATATAAGAAGTGGGAAAAAGGGTTGGCATTCAGAAGAATGGTGTAGATTTTTAGTTTTTTTAAAAAAATATATTCTAGCAAATATATTTATTGAGCTTTTACAGTGTGCCAGGGTTGATCCATTTGTTTGACATGCTTTATCAAATTTGATGTTGGTCCTCCTATACCATCCCTGTTTACAGACAAGGAAACAGAGGCAGAATGGATAAATGAACTGCTATCAGACAGTTTATAGTTTGAGCCAGGTTTGAAATCAGATAGTCTGACTTTCTTCACTTTTAGGTCCTTGTCTGTAACCTTCATCACCCTCCATTAAAATCTTCAATCAAAACGTTTTCCTAATCATTTAAAAACACGTAGCCAGGGGAAGTTTTTTGTTTTTTGTTTTTTTTTTTCAACGTTTATTTATTTTTGGGACAGGGAGAGACAGAGCATGAACGGGGGAGGGGCAGAGAGAGAGGGAGGCACAGAATCGGAAACAGGCTCCAGGCTCCGAGCCATCAGCCCAGAGCCTGACGCGGGGCTCGAACTCACAGACCGCGAGATCGTGACCTGGCTAAAGTCGGACGCTTAACCGACTGCGCCACCCAGGCGCCCCCAGAGGGAAGTTTTTAATCTGATTTCATTGTCCATCATTTCCCCAAATTCTGAGGTGGAAAAGTAGTCTGCCATGAAAAATTACATTCACTAGAGCTCAACTCATATGCTCAAATCCCACTGTGGAAGAAAAGAGGGAAAGTCTACAGAAGTGTCTGCTTCCCTCGGAGGGTTGTTACAGTTTTAGGATTAAAATAGCTTTTAGATCTATTTTTTTCAGTGGATGTACTGACCTGGACAAATAGATAGAATAAAACTGGAGAGGATGGTATATTCTCACATGTTGCCCAAGGGATCAGGTGAAAAGCTTACATATTTGATATCTATCTAAGGGAAATATCTTCTGCTTACTAGAAATTTCTTCTCTGGTGCTCACGTTATCTGCTGAATCATTCAGCCTTCCTGTTTTAATTATTTTAATCAGCCTTCTCTGAAATAGAGCTATTAGTCTGAATAAATTTAGAACAGTTTTTTGACTGTCATGGTATTTGTTAAGTTTTCTCAGAATTTCAGTGCTGCTGTTTTCAGTTCGTATTAGGAATCTCTTTATATTTGTGTGAATTTTAAAATCTATTTAAAGACATGAAATTTAAAAGTCCAGAGGAAAGATATCTATATATTACCCTTCATTTTAAATATGTCTAGATAGCAAAAGTATGTTGTTGGCAAGGTCAGTGCACTTCAGGACAGAACTTTGAAAATTAATCACTATATTTTCTGATCTTTTGAGCAATGTATTTCACTTAAAGCCAAATCACTTTAGCCCATTTCCAACAGGAAAGCACACTACCACATGAATATCATTTGGCTTACCTTGATTAGATTTTGATGAGCCCATGAATACACCTATTAAATATATAGGCAAATCTACTTTCTTTTCCATTTGAACACCAAAGTTACAGTATCTTGACACGAGTAGGTAGATTATCACATATTTTGGAAAACATGGGGTTTCCCTTTCCCGGCTAGGATTTGTGTGTTTGTGTCCCATATTATATATAGGATTTCTTAGCAAGTGATATACGTCAAGTTGAAAAAAGAAAAGATGAACTCCATTTTATACAACTTCCTAGTGACACTAGAGGGCATGTTATAAATTCAGGCATCCCCTACCCTTCCCATCCCGGTTTTCTACACGTAATCTGCAACTTTCAACTTCTTTTTTTCCAATGATTTTCAGAACCTCTCTTTACTCTCTTCACTCCTACTTAACCACCCTAGACTGAATCAACGTGCCTATGAACTCCTGCATTGAGTACTCTTTCTGTTCTCCATTCTATAATTCTCTTCTTTTCAACTAATTACCACTCCACCCCTCTTCTTACACCATGGCTGATAACTCAGATTAATGAAAAGAATTCTGAAATCCGAGTCCAATCTAGGCTTCTCTGCAGGTGTTGTCCTTCCTGCCAGTGGGACCTTGGACACATCATTTAACCTTTCTGGATTTCAGTTTCTTCATCCTTAAAATGAGGATTTTTGGCTAGTTATTCCCAGGAGTCCCATTCAGCAAAAAATTCTGTGTCCTGGAATGTTAAGTGAGACACATAAGAATTTATTAGAAGGTTTTCTCTTATTCTGCTTCAGCTGATCTGAAAGTTTTGTCCAAATCATGTTTCAAGTGCTTTGGTCTGGTAACTTCTCTATACTTTGTGCATCCTGTTCAATTGGGCTAAACATAAAGCCTTGCCATAAGAAACCAACCTACTGATGATTGAAACTATTTTCTTTTCATGCAGAAAATTCACAGATCATTTATTAATTAAAAAAAAAAAAGGCCAATCAGTTTAGAAGAAATTGGCTGGTTTCTGGCTGTTCCCCCATTTATTTCTTATTTTTTCCTTAACATTAGTCAAATTCTTTTGAAGTCTCAGGTTCCCCAACTATAAAAATAAACCTTCATATTGTATTTAGGCTTACTTTATTTTGTTGTGAGGATCAAATGAGAGAATGTATTTATTTAGAAATTGTATATTGTCATACTAATGTAAATTTTATTATTGTGACTGCTATAAAAGTTCCTCAATTCTTTATTTCAACCTTCCTTAACTTTATACTCTTCTGTTAACTATCTTTTCTCACACATGCAACCTTTACTTTCTACAACAGTTTCTTATCTCAAACTTCTAGAGAAATTTCTTTCCTCATACCTCCAGGACAATGCATCTGCTAGTGACCCCTGGATACTCATTCAAATAGGACTTCAAATTATAATTCTTAAGTGATTGTATCATAAATAGTAAAACCTGGATTCAAAACAGATTCTTTTAGTCCTTTAAAAAGTATAAAATGCATGTGAATTGGATCCATGCTTTTTTATAATACTGTTTAATCTACTATAACTGAAGAAATTAAGTAAAATAAGTAGCTGCGACCATTGGAGTCTTTCAAGGTGAAATATATTAAATATAAAATGATGGTCCTTCCTCTACTGGAATGATAAAGTGTACCAAACTCTGAGATAGGCACATCTATAATTTCACTGATTTTATTTATTTATTTATTTATTTATTTATTTATTTTTAAATTTAAATTTAAGTAAATAAATTTTACTTTATTTTTTTAATATACGAAATTTATTGTCAAATTGGTTTCCATACAACACCCAGTAATTTCACTGATTTTAGATTTTCCAACTAGTTTTAAATAGATTTGCCTCATATCATTTATGTTCATTTAAATGTTATTTTCTTGTCCTCAATGATTTCATACCTTGATTAGTTGGCCTCTATGTCAATCTGTAAGTCCCAGTACTGTTAATTTATCTATTTATATAGTAATGAGTTACACATAGGCAAAGGGGAATGTGTATACTCCAGGGAAATATTTTAATTACAAAGATAATAATAGTATGTCCTTCCTTAACTCCGTTTGTAGTAGCTGCTTGAAAATAAGTATTTCACATTGACATGAAAGATGTCCTATATGATCAAGTATTTGAAAACCAGGTTAATTCTCTTAATCAAAGGTAAATTATAACTACATGTTGTTGGCAGCCAGAGTACATCACAACCTAATCTATTAAGAATATTATAATAATATTATTATACTTTTGATATGGCATATTTTAAAATATGACCTTATTAATTTTTCTGGACAAAGCTGTCCACTCAATTTCTCTAAGAGGTTGCAGAGATAGAGTAGCTGGGATACCAGAGTTTCAAAAAGTACAAGTAAGTGAAGCAACAGCTCTTGCACAAATCTGAGAATGTGGAAGAATCGAGGCATAATCAAAGTTTTGCTTCCCTGATTCATAAAAAATATTTGTCCCCCACAGAAATAGTCATTGTCAGAAGATAAGATTTGACACCCACAGCTATACTTTTAGAGACTCAAGGGAAATCCTTACCTATAACACATCATAAAATATTCACTAACTTTGTTTACCTCTTGTGTTTTTATTAAGGTCAATTGCCAATCTAGAATAGAATTTCAGGAACCAGGATGCAGCTTTTGCCATCGTCATAGGGAGTACAAATATGTCACTTTATATTTTAATAGAAAATTCTACACTATTAAATAAAAATACCATTAAACAATGCACTTGGTGTTTTATCCAAGTGAAACAGGGTAACATAATGGCATAGGTACTCATACAGAAGTCTGGGACCTGGGCTTCTAACTGTATCGATGCCAGCAAATATGCACATGACCGAAGGCAAATCATTTCACCTCTCCATATCTTGGTTTCATAATGTATTAAATTTAGGCTCTGGATTAGGCAAACGCTAGGTTCTCTTTCATTTGTGAGCATTTAAACTTTTTTTTTTTTTAATTTTTAGAGAGAGTATGAGTGGGGAAGGGGGGAAGGGGGAGAGGGAGAGAGAGAATCTCAAGTGGGCTCCATGCTGAGTGTGGCGCTTGATCCCACAACTGTGAGATCATGACCTGAGCCAAAATCAAGAGTCAGACACTTAATCAACTGAGGCACCCAGGTGCCCCACATTTCTGACGTTTTTTATTTCATAGTTTTGAAAAGAAAAGAACATGTTACTTAGGCAAAATAACCCTCTCCAAATTGGTCTTGCCACATCATGTTTGAGTTGGTCGCAACTACAATAAGCTCACTTATTAAAAGTAGATCCGAAACATGCATAAGTTTCTTACCTCTACAATTCCTATTTTTCCATCCTCTCTCTGCCCATATTGATCCACAAAGGTTTTCATCTCCGGTGATAACTCCTAAAATTATATAAAAGTAGGTAAGAAGTTTATTTTTTTTTTTTTATTAAATTTTTTTTTTCAACGTTTATTTATTTTTGGGACAGAGAGAGACAGAGCATGAACGGGGGAGGGGCAGAGAGAGAGGGAGACACAGAATCGGAAACAGGCTCCAGGCTCTGAGCCATCAGCCCAGAGCCTGACGCGGGGCTCGAACTCCCGGACCGCGAGATCATGACCTGGCTGAAGTCGGACGCTTAACCGACTGCGCCACCCAGGCGCCCCGGTAAGAAGTTTATTTAAATAAAATACCAATTAGGCTTGTGATGGTGTTAATGATATATGCAAAAAAAAAAAAAAACAAAAAAAAAACAACACCTGGAATTGAAACCATTTATAATTATGCATACAAATTAACTATTCTCATGAAAATTAAAGGCATAGCTGATACACAGTATTTACTGGTTTCAAATGAAAGGGTTACGATGATCACTTCTGATTCAATCACTGAGTTATTATCTTCTATTACTAGTTTTGAGAATATGCTATACTTTGAAAATATAGTCAGATTTATTCAGTTCATAACTGTTAGTGAATTCAAATATAATGATCACTGTTGATGTACTTTAAACATTGCTTGCTTCAAGAAACGTTCTTTTATATTGCTCCAACTAATTGCCCTATAACATTTCCCTTATTTTAACATGTTTTATCCATGGAAAGTAATAATAGGTATTTTCAGTTTGGACAAGCAAAAAATGTGAATGTTGGGGCGCCTGGGTGGCGCAGTCGGTTAAGCGTCCAACTTCAGCCAGGTCACGATCTCGCGGTCCGTGAGTTCGAGCCCCGCGTCAGGCTCTGGGCCGATGGCTCAGAGCCTGGAGCCTGTTTCCGATTCTGTGTCTCCCTCTCTCTCTGCCCCTCCCCCGTTCATGCTCTGTCTCTCTCTGTCCCAAAAATAAATAAACGTTGAAAAAAAAATTTAAAAAAAAATGTGAATGTTGAAGAGTGATTCACATTGTCACTCTTCAGTGTTTCCAGTGTCTTCTGTGTTTCCAACATAGAAGTGGCATTTATTGATTAAATAAATTGAAAAATTAAATAAAAAAAATAAGTCATAAAAAAATGACTTGACCAATTTGTACTTTCATTAGAGACAGACAATACTGATGACCTTATTATAAACCATTGGTTATATGTTTTGGATCTTTGCCTCCAAGAATAACTTAGGGAGCATTTTCCAGGGTTTCCTTGTTTCCATTTTTTTCTGAGATGTTTTCTCTCCCATGTATTTTAGTATGAGAACACATGTTTAATAGTGACAAAGTGAATGCTTGGATCTCATTTGAATTATTTTTTTCTAATCTATTGCTTACATAATCTCTTCACATATTGACAGATTAGAGGGCCGTGAACTGTAAACTAGTGATCTGAATATAGAACTAGTATTCAGGAAGTTGCATTTATACCCTTGGGTCTCCAACATAGCCCATTTTAAATAGCCCTGTTGCATTAACTGAAGCCTATTTAAAATAGGTCAGCCTTTACTAATGTCCTATTCTATGTCCTTGGGAAAGTATATTAAACTCTCAGTTTTTGTTGTAACTAACAAAATGGTGGTATTATCTATCACATGAGTTTGCTTTAGGGATAGATAGGTTAATACAGTTTAAGAGTTATATTTAGGCTAAATATTATTACTATTAGTTGTTATAGAATCCTTTTTGAATTAAAGTGAATATCTTTAGTAAAACTGAGGTAGTAAATAGTAATCAAGCAACTTAATTATAATGTAGTCTTTAAAACAAAATTCTTCTGTGGATTAATTGTAACTTGCATTTATTAAATTTTATTACAGCAACAACTGTAAGAAAATGAAAGCATTTACCTCTTGGCAACAATGGGACTGTCAGTTATATTTTATGCACATACCTTAAGCAAAAACCAAAGCATTTGATTTTAAATCTTAAAATTGTATAGTACCACTAGTTTATCTAGCAGACTTTTTATTTTAATGTTTATTTATTTTTGAGAGAGAGAGAGAGACGGGGTTGGGGGGGTGGTGGAAGGAGAGAGAGAGAGACAGAGCATGAGCAGGGAAGGGGCAGAGAAAGAGGAAGACACAGAATCCAAAGCAGGCTCCAGGCTCTGAGCGGTCAGCACAGAGCCTGATGCAGGGCTCAAACCCACGAACTGTGAGATCATGACCTGAGCTGAAGTTAGACGCTTAACCAATTGAGCCACCCAGGTGCCTCAACTAGCAGACTTGGCATTTAGTTTGTGAACTTCTTGGGTTGTAACTATGTCAAAAATCTATGTTTTAAACAGTGCAAAATGTAATGATGATGACAATAAAATAAAGCTTTATAAAAATTAATGCAAATTTAAAGACTAAATACTGTGTTTAGTGTAAAATGTAGTTTTCCAACATATTTTGGGTTGTTATATTTCATTAATGTTATATTCACTTATAGTTAATATTAGTGAAATTTTTAAAATTTCACATTATTAATCTGAGAAACCAAACAATGTTTCTATTAATACAATGAAATTTGTTATTCTGTGGCCAGAAATGAAAAGAAACCTGGTTTTTAAGGTTGGTTGTTATGTCCTAAAAAAAGAGAAGAAATACGTAAAGGCTTACTACAATGGGGTCAATAGTATAGTGAAATATTTGCCTAGTACATGAACCTTTCAACCTAGATCTCAATTTAGATTTTAACTATGCAAAGCCTGTATATATATATAACCCAGAAAAAATGCAATAATCAAAATATTAAGCAACTTGATATAATCTTGTACCTGTGCTCAAGTCTGTTATGTTTGGATTAATATCTAATATATAGAATTTCTAATATTCTATTAGAGACTGGACAGTAGAAAAAACTTTAAAATCTTTAGAACTCCAGCATGAAGTTATTTATTTACCAAAAAAGTGCAAATATTAAAATGAGAAGAGGAAAAGAAACATCTGAAAAACTATAGTTTCTAAGTATTTGAATTTCTAAATTGAAAATAAATCACAATGTTAAAATCATATCTAGAAAAATTAAAATACAATCATTTAGCTGCTGGGGGCATCTTACAATGCTTTAATTCAAAATTTTATGGCTAGTAACATTTTCCAATCAGATATTTTAAACATATATTTTTAAATGAGAGAAGGAATTGTTTTTGCTTTATTAGTCAAAGATATATAGAGCTGTGATAATATTACAGGAATCTATATGTGGTAATATATATAAGGAGGGGAGGGTATGGAGAGAGTATATAAAACATTTTCTATTTTATTTGATCTCATTCTATTATACTTTCAGGTTCATATAATATTAAATTGGGGTAAAACAATTCCCAGTGTGTTGATTTCGTTCATGCTTTAGCAATTGATAGTTCTGCAATACATTATAATACATTTTAGAGTCCTCTGTTAGTCTTTTGAATATGTTGTATAGAGCTGTGTATCACACAATTTTCAATTTAGATAGAAAAAAAGGTAATTCTATTAGTTATTTATATATTTATAAGATATGTAAATAAGCATATATATATATATATATATATCAGTGCTTAAGGTGTTGATCTGCTAAAGAATCACATACACCTATGTTTTCCTCTAAAGACATAAAAGATGTATCTAATCTGTAATGTAAAATCTCTTTCTAACCAGTAGTTAAAAGCCAAAGATCATTAACATCTAACTAGCCCAAATCCAACAGTCTTTGGAAATGTAGTCTTACATAAACTCCAGTACATTAGTAAAATTCTTATCCTATTTTCCTCTGCATAATCATCTCCTCTGTATTCTCAAGCTGGGTATATTTTAGTTTTATGCTGACAACATCTTTTCTTAACAGGTAAATTTATGCCCAAAAGTAAGTCATTCATAATTAGTAAGAACTGTCATTTACTTAATTACCTATTGCTTAAATCACAAATATAGCTTGTTTTCAAGACCCCATTAATTGTTTCCCATCAGAATATAACTTTGCTTTTTAAAAATACATGAAATTCTTAAAATTGTTTTACTTGTTACATCTCTGACTTTTGGGTTTCTCCCTCTCAACACAAATCAATACCTTTCTTGTTAAATTCTTGCTCATTATTAGGTTGCAAGTTGTTCAACTTTGCCCCAGTGAGAAAGATCAAGACAGAACATTTTCTTATCTGTCCAACCACGTCAACAATAAGTGGCAATAGAAAAAGAGATCCATAATCTGCAGATCTGTTTCCTGACCACCAAGGGGCAGAAATGTGTTTTTACCCCCCACCTCTCATGGAGTTAAGGAGAAGTTAAAAATGACCTAATTAATAGAACTCATTCGAAGAGGTGGTGATCTGCTAAAAGAGCTCATGCACCCACATTTTCCTTTTAAGCATTATTAAAGCACGTACAAGTATAGAATCTATATTTTAAAAGCTCTGATTTCAGATGTAAGGTTGTTGTTGTTGTTGTTTTTTTCCCCCTTTAGGGGATTTCTTTTTCTCTCCCTCCAACACCCCCCACCCCCTAAGCCTGATCTCATCTTCCCCCCTACACAATTGGGAAAGGCGCTTTTTCTCTCCTTTCTCAGTCAATAAATCTACATCCCCCCTGTCTACATTCCCTGGAAACCACTTGATCTCAGTGGCTCATTATGAAAACTCTAGAATATTTATATATCAAAGGTTGAAGGTCTTTTTCCTCCGTTGCAAACTTAAACCTACCAATCCAGCCTTCTTCCGTGCTTGCTGGAGCTCCTGAATCAAGTTCTGCAGCTCCTTTCCTTCCAGATAGCCACTTCCTGCAAAGACAAAGAGGCACCCAGGTATCAGACATCTCATTCTGAGTTTCATCCCCTTTCAATTTCCATGACAGCTATTGTCTGGCCACCCGCAAGGCTCTCTCTTGCCTCTACATTGATTAACCCTGAAAGGGCGGCAGCCCTGCGCTCTGAGTGTCAAAGTTTAGACCCACTAAAGGCAAAGAAGGATGGTAAGGATGTTAAGTGTAGCCATAGAAACTTTGGGGTGCAGCGTCCCCCAATCTCTTCTCGCTCTCTCACTTTTCCTCCTCGTCCCCTCCCCCTCCCCCCCCCCCCCATTTTCTACTATTAACGTTCTTGGAGAGGAAAAAAAGTTTAAGGTTTTGGGATAACAGAAAAAAAATATATAAACTTTCAAGTTGATGGTTTGGCAGCCAGCAGGAAAGACAAGATTAGAGAGGTGGGAGAAGTAAAGAAACGAGGGATAATAGGATCAGGAGGCTTAGGGGAGGGGGAAAGGTGGAAAAGGGCAGGAACAAGGGGTCTTCAAACAGTTAAAAAGAGAAGATAATCACCATCTGCGTCGAAATGAAGCCAGATCTCGAAAAACTGTGAGGCTGTGATCAGGGATGATTGCAGGTGGGATTCTGCCATTGTACAGCCGAGTATGTGTCTGCGTGTATGCGTGTGTGTGTGTGTGTGCGTGTGTGCGTGTGAGTGTGTGTGTGTGTCCGTGCGAGTATGGGGTAAGCAAGAACCTCAGTGTGTGTGTGTGTGGAAGAGATCTGGGCTGCCGAGGAAGACGGGGACAGGCGCTGCCGGGAGCTGTCCTCGGTGCTGCTCGGCTCAGGCGTTCCTCCGGAGTTCTCTCTCAACACCCCGCACCCAGTTCTGAGTATTTATCCTGACGGCCCGAGCTGGGCCACGCCTTCTCCTGCCTCCCATTCCTCATTCCCGCCTCTTGCTCACACAAACCTTCTTCCCCTCCCTTCCAGTTTTCTCCTCTCCTCCCAGAAAAGCTAGCTGGAGCAGGAGTTTGGGAGTGTAGGAAGCAGCAGGTGGTGGGAGATCCTTAGCTCAGAGACTGGAGGCTGAAAACAGACACATTTGCCCCCACATTCTCCTAATCCATAAAGTATGTTTATTCCTGAATGTTACAGTGAAATAACAGAGAGGGGTTTCGATTTTCAGATGCAAAAGGAAAGCTGATAAAGAATACAAGCATATAAATGATGCGTGTGTGTGTGTGTGTATGTGTGTGTGTGTGTGTGAATAAAAGAGAGAGAGAGAGAGAGAGAGAGAGAGAGAGAGAGAGAGAGAAGAGAGAGATTTCTCCAAGACATTTTAGCATTTGTTTAAACAAAGTCAGGTGAAAGCTTGGCAAGTATTAAATTACTTTGATTAATGTGTACGATTAATTTATTAATATCAACCACCCTATTTTTTTGCTGGAGAGTCATCATAGGCATGTTTCTTAAAATGGTTTTTATGAGCAAGACTTGCCAACATGATAAAGTAGGATTATGTGGGTTTTTTTAGCTTGAAGTAGACTTATAATTGGAAAGTGATAGATTTAAGTTATACAAATGTTAGAGAAAGTATGGTTTACTTAAAACAACCAAGAATCTGGTCCAAGTTCATACTTAGGTGAGTTAGTGACCTGGCCAAGGCCCTATTCAGAGGCCTTAACACATATACCTCTTCTCTCTATGTGAAGCAATCCTCGTTGAAGAGTTTTTCAGGAACTGGAAGTGACCATCAGAGTTGGAAAAAACTACCTAACTGAATACATGTTATGTAACAAATGTAGATAATTTATTATTTACATAAATGCTTCTGAAGTGTTTAGTTTTGAATCTTTTGAGACCTTGAAGTCCTCTGAAGGTATATCTTAAGGGGTTTATAATGGTAGAAAAGCAAAATGAAAGAACAAGAGAAAATCCAAATATAGCAAATATAGACTTCAAGTGAATTAAAATGAATTCACCAAGCTCTATTTTTTAATCTTGTAATTATGAGAACCCTTAAATTTGTTTCTCAGATTATGACTCTACCCAGTAGTAGACTCATGGAATTTCTTTTGTGTGTATCTGTTTCCCAGAGACCCATCATTTGAAAGCTGGTCTCTTTCAATAATCTTCTCAATACAGTTCTCTCTTCTGTAATACTTTGTAGTACACAAATTATTTGAATTTCAGTTACCTTACCTGATTTTCACTTTTAGTGGCTGAGACTGTTATGCAGAGCAATACTATTATTCTTATTTTACACAAGAGGCAAATAACTGTTCGTGGAGTAAATAGACATTCATTAAATGTTTAGTTGTTTGTATTTGTATTCATCCAGAGAATATTTATTGATACTTATTACATAAAGCACTCTGCTAGACACTGAAAAGTAATGAGATAAAAAGACATAGTGGCTGCCTTCCTGAAACTTAGACTTATAGGGATGCAGTCACATGCACACAGATGACGGTACATATGAATATAATAGAAGTATTATGCATAAGTTAGTGTCTGCATAAGCCTCCTTGTTTTTCTGCCTGTGAGAGTTGAAGTTTAATTTATCTAAATTTTCTTAGATAACAAGCACAGAGAAAACTTTGTTCCATGATGGGCACTTCTGGTTATAAGGTGAACCAGTCATGGGAGTGAAAGACCAATTAGCTGGTGCAAGCTCATCATAACTCCTGGAAAACGAATTCTAACAAATGTCCTATTTGCCACTGGATTAGCGGCAGGGTCTTTGTATGAAAAATATGGTATGTGAACTTGGAAGGAAATACTAGAGGGTAAACTTTGAAAAGAGGGTGAGAAAGTATTTGCTATGGAATGATTTGAAGAGGCACCCTGACCCTTTCTGGTCCTAAGACTAACAATGTCTAGGGTCTGGGTACAGTTCTGAGACAAAAAGGACAATTAGGCAGTAAAAGAACATGAGTTAAACAAGACAGTGAAAAGAAAACTAACATTTCTATGCTTTTCACTAATTTCATCTAATTTCCTTCCTGAAACCCACTTCTCACCCCCCATGACATGCCCACGGGCACACACACACTCACACACAGCCTAGTATAAATTCTTAAATAGCTCCACCACAACTTTTTTTTTAAGACTTTTATTTTAATTTGCTAAAATATTACATGGCTTAAAAAAAAGATGTATGAAGACATCCAGATGGCCAACCGACACATGAAAAAAGGCTCAACATCACTCATCATCAGGGAAATACAAATCAAAACCACGATGAGATACCACCTCACACCTGTCAGAATGGTTAACGTTAACAACTCAGGCAACAACAGATGTTGGCGAGGATGTGGAGAAAGAGGATCTCTTTTGCATTGTTGGTGGGAATACAAACCGGTGAAAACAAAAAGCTAAAAAAAAGACGTATATGAGAAAGCCATGTCTTTGCCATTTCATTTCTCTGAAGTTATGATGACTTTAGAATTTCCATGTGGCAATGTTTAGGTGTGGTGATTTCATGGTGGGAGGGTAAGAAAGGAATGGGTATCTTTCTTGTAGCTGTATTCAAATAGCAAGCACACTTTTTAGTTTTTATGTTCATGTGCAGTGGCTTTTAAGGGAACTAATGTAGATTATGGAGATCTAAAGCCCACTTTTAAATCACCATTTAGTACTGCCGCTACCCTGTAGTAATCCATATTAAGTGCCCTGTGCTTATACAAACATGCCAATACACACACATGGGTTTATTATTGTTGACACTATTTGGTTTCACAGAAAAGAGGCTATATTCTGTATATTACTCTGTAAATTTTATGATTAATTCAAGGAAATCCCTCTAATGTTAACATCAGCATCTAATTCCTACTTTTTTTAATAAGTAATTTTTTTCATTAGCCATCATTATAGACATTTAGATTATTTCTGTTTTTTTTTTTTTTAGTAGGACAAATAATGCCACAACAAACACCTTTATCCATTTATCTTAGATACGTGTGTTTGTAATTGCAACAGGACAGAGTCCCCAAAGGGAACATTATTGAAGAAATATGCATATTTAATTTTTTTTTAGGAGAGAGAGAGAGAGAGAGAGAGAGAGCGAGAGAGCAGGAGCATGTGGGATGTGAAAGAGGGGGAGAGGGAGACTCTTAATCAGGCTCCATGCTCAGTGTGGAGCTCAACACCGGCCTTGATCTCATGACCTGAGCAGAAATCAAAATCACCAACTGAGCCACCCAGGCACCCTGCATATTTCAAATTTCGATTCACACTTCGAGATCATTCCTCCCAGTTTGTAGCAACTCCTACTCAAATGAACCAAGTCTGAGGACTTATACTCACTAGTTATAAATGTTACTGCTTTTAAACTTTGTGTTAGTCTAATGGGTAAAAAAAATAGGTATTATTTCCCTTAATTTGCATTCACTATTTTTAAAATTTACTTTCTGTTTTTCTAAGGGATAAACACTCCTCTCGCATGCAGGTGTGCTCTGTCTTTATATATAGAATTTTTTTAGTAGCAGAAATATAATCCCATAGACAATATTTTTCCTTTGGACTATTATTGATCTATTGTCCCAGACTCTCACCTTCAAAGAATATCTATTTTCAGACTATTTTCAGACATTTCTTGATTAAATTAGATTTTATGTTTCCAGTTAAGAAGTGTATATTCTATATAGATTTGAAGTAACTTGCGAAATACTTTCCACTACTGTTTCCAAATTCTTTGGCTCCTTAATTGAGGTAGGAAGGATCTTCTAAAATGCATGGGAATCCTTTCATTTCTAGGATTTTTGAATTACAAATGATTTTAGTAGCAAGAAAGATTTTTTTGTAAGATTGGAGTTTCTAAAAACAGCATTGCTAACAAAGCATTTTTATGACTTGCTTTATAGTCCTCATTGCCCAACATTAAGGTGAATGGGTTCGTGATCCAGTATTGTCATAAAAGTAGAAGCAATTTATTTGCAAAAAAAATTCTCCAGGGTAATTAAACTGCATTTCCCATTTCATGTTACTGAATTACCTCATCTCCATTCATATTCAGGCTACTGCATATCCAATTCACTATGCAGATTACAAGACTCAGAACCTCCCAGGTTTAATGAATGCTTATTTAGCTTCCATTCAGAAAAGAAAACTCCCAGAAATCATTTAGTGTGGCTCTAGTTGCAAGGGGGAATATAGTGCATCGTCTTTCTCTGCATTCCAGCCCCTCCTACAAGTGTCCTTAATAAATGAATTAAGCCTTCTAGGGGAGTGCTCATGGTTTTACCTACTTATGTTCTCTGAAAGATACCTTCTCAGAATCATCTTGCTATTTGATATGATTTTCCTAAGGATTGGAGGATTTGCATAGATTTAGTCACAGAAAACTCTGTACTTTGGATCAGGTAGGCAACAATGGGAAAGAATTATATTTCATTCTGGGTGCCCCAGGTTCTAGAAAAATAAGTGACAAAATGTAGCTCACATAGGGGACAGTAGAAAGTCTTGGAAACAATGATATGTGGCAAACTGTGGAATGAAATGGCAAAGTTTGGCTTGGAGACGAAATTGCCTGTATTTGCAAGTCTTACATAAGGAAGAGGGGACAGGCTTTACCAAAAGGCACCAGAGGTGTCTTTTCATGCAGTTTCAACAGACTTCTCTTTTGAGTTGAGCTCTTCCACAAAGATGGGCACTGCATGGGTTGTACAATTCCCCCACAAGAGCACTTACTCGTTCAGACATATTTATTTAAAAGAAAAAAAATTTGATGTTTATTTTTGAGAGAGAGAGAAAGAGAGAGAGAGAGACAGAGTTTGAGTGGGGGAGGGGCAGAGAGAGAGGGAGACACACAATCCTATGGAGGCTTCAGGCTCTGAACTGTTAGTACAGAGCCTGACACAGGGCTTGAACTCACAAACCATGAGATCATGACCTGAGGCAAAGTCAGATGCTTAACCAACTGAGCCATCCAGGCACCTCTGTTCAGACATATTTATTGACGTCAATATATGATTCATCATGCTACAATGGTGAAGAAGACAGAGTATCTGTCTTGATGGGGCGTTACAGTTTAGCAGGAAAGAATGTGGAGGTCAAGGCTGAGTGGCAGGCTGTGAAAAGTGTTGTTGAGGGAATAGTTGTACTGGGGGGATTTGACTTTATAACTCCTGTCATCTCTCCCAACTCTTCCCTCCTATAATTTTGTGATTCTGCTTGGCCTGTTGTTTTTGTGAATAGTGTGCATTTGCAAAATAGATATCTAGTAAGGAGTATTGGCTGTGACCTTCAGCGGAACTGATTTTCTTAGTGATTAACTGGTCTACTTAGGATAATTCTAAAGTCTGTGGCTTCATTAAACTCATGATTTAACCTTTTGAGCTACAGATACTAGTAAATATTGTCACAAATATTTTCATTTACATTAACAGTATTTTCATTTCTTCGGACACAGAATCCCTTGATTTATTGAAAGAAAGACATATAAAACACGGGAGACAGATTTTATCAAGTTTTTTGTTTTTCTTTAGATATCTAAAGTCTTCAGGCTTCTGCTGTTGATAACTTTCATCAATTCTAAACTCAATATTTTTTCACATTTTAATATCTCTGCTAATTAATATCTCTGTTAGTCTGCTAGTATCCCACAATTGGGAAGCTGAGACCTGATAATCGGGTGTCTTAAATCAATGGTATTTCAAACTCGATGAAATTTATTAACTTCCTTCAGACAATTTTAGTGTGTACCTATTTACATGAAACATAGAACTTAAATCCCTCAGCCTAGAATCCAAACACCTATACGGTATACTTTGAGCCTTATTTCCAATTCCATTCCTGTAACACTCAACTCCCCAGCCACAAAAATCTATGTATTTGGAGTATATCTTTGCTTATGTTACTCTATGAAAGGGAAATTTGCCTTTTCCCTTCTTCAGTATTTTTCTGTTGGGGCAGCTCCCCACAGGTATAGCTCTTGCTGGGTTGGTCTTTACTGGTCTCTCACCAAGAGATAATGCTTCTGTCTGTAAAGTAACTTTGAGTAGCTTACTGTTCTCTATCTTCTCTGCCTGGCCTCTCAACTGGATTAAGCAGTTATTTATAAAGTGGTTTTAAAGGCCCAGATAAAAGGAACTATATTCAGAAACTATATTTGGCTACTAACAGGCAGGAAATTTATCACATCTTGATTTTAATCTGAATTAATACCTGACTAGAAGAAAGCTATTATATGTTAATATCTTTGAATTTATAATTGTACTTTTTTCTCCAATAGACCTTTGTAACATTTAAAAGTACGCAAGGTGGAAAGTTCTCAATACATGCAATGAATTTAACAGATGTCCTAGGAAATTGAAAATGGATAACTAGTTAATCAATGAAATGAGTATGTACTGTTCAAGAATTTCAAAGTCATTAACAATGTCTGATGTCTGACTTTCTTCTAGAATAAGTTTATTTCCAGTATACTTGCTCTATTATATTGTGTGCCCCATCTGTACCGAATCATTTTTAGTTCTTTGGGAGTCTTTTTTTCTCTAGGGTATTTGCATATGTGCCTCCCTCCTCCTCCAGTTCTTCCTCATTCGCCCCCTCCCCCTTCTTCTCCTCCTCCTCTATCTCCTCCCTTTTTCCCTCTCCTTTCCCCTTCCTTCTCCCACTCCTCCTTACCTTTGCCTTCCCCTCTCATTGCACTCCTTAGAATCTCCAGAACAATTTGAATACATCTGGTGACAGCAGACATTTTTGCCTTGTTCCTTTTCTTCGGGGAAAAGCATTCAGTATTTCTCCGTCAAGTATGACATCATCTATAGATTTTCTTTCACAGATATCTCTTATCAGTTAAAGTTAATTTCTATTCCTTATATGATGAGTTTTTACAATCATGAATTGGTATTGGATAAAGAAGATGTGGTGTGTGTGGGTGTGTGGGTGTGTGACAGAATATTACTTAGCCATATGAAAGAGATCTTGCCATGCTACAACATGGATGGACCTAGAAATATAATGCTAAGTGAAATAAGTTAGACAGAGAAAGACATATATACCATTTGATTTCACTTGTATGTGGAATCTAAAAAAAGCAAATGAAGAAGCAAACAAAAAAATCAGGAACAGATCCATAAATATGGAGAACAAACTGATGATTATCAGAGGGGAGGAGGAAGAGCAAAATGGGGAGTGGCAGGTGCAATCTTCCAGTTATGGAATGAACAAGTCATAGGCATGAAAGGTACAGCATAGGGAATATGGTCAATAGTATTGTAACAGTATTATGTAGTGACAGATGGTAGTTACATTTATTGTGAGCAGAGCATAATATAAAAGCTATGGAATCACCATGTTGTCCACATGAAACTAATGTAACCTTGTGTCTCAACTATACTGCAATAAAAAAAAATTATAAGGGAAAAAATCATGAATTGGATCATCAATCGGGATGACCCACATAAACACACAAACCACAAATATGGTTCTTAGTCCTTTATTAATATGGTATTTATGTTAATTGATTTTTTTTGGATGTTAAATCAACCTTACATTCTGAGGGTCAAATCAGCTTGGTCATGTTGTATAATCTTTTACTATATTGTTCAATTCAGTTTGCTAATATTTTGTTAATTAAAAAAATTAATACTTTATATTTTTGTGAATATTTTTGCATCTATATTCATGAACAATATCGGTCTGTAGTTTTCTTTTTTTTAAGTTTATTTATTTATTTTGAGAGAGAGAGAAAGTTTGAGCAGGGGAGGGGCAGAGAGAGAGAGAGAGAGAGGGAAAGAGAGAATCCTAAGCAGACTCCACACTGTCAGCAGTGTGGAGCCTGATGTGGGCCTCGATTCCACGAACTGTGAGATTATGATCTGAGCATGGTCATGAGTCTAACCAAGCCTAACCAAGAGTTGGGTGCTCAACCGACTGAGCCACCCAGGCACCCCTGTAGTTTTCTTTTTTTATGATGTCTTTATTTGCTTTAGGTATCAGAGTACTTCTAGCCTTATAGGATGGTTGGGGAAGTATTCTTTCCTCTGTTTTGAAAGGGTTTGTAAAGGATTGGTATTATTTTTTATTTATATATTTGAAAGAGGGACACCTGGTGTGGCTCAACTGGTTAAGCATTGGACTGTAAATTTCGGTTCAGATCATGATCTCACATTCAGTAAGATGTCATGGTTAGTGACAGCATAGAGCCTGCTTGGAATTCTCTCTCTCTCTCTCTCTCTCTCTCTTTCTACCACTCCCCTGCTGGTGTGCTTGTTCTCTCTCTCTCTCTCTCTCTTTCTACCACTCCCCTGCTGGTGTGCTTGCTTGCTTGCTCTCTCTCTCTCAAAATAAATAAACCTAAAAAAGTAAAAATAAGTAAATATTTTCTAGAATTCACCTATAAAGCCTTTAAGACTGAAATTTTATTTTGGGAATATTTTTCATTACTAATTCAACTTCATTACTTACTATAGGTTTATTCATATTTTCGACTCTTTCTTGATAATGTTTTTTGTGATTTGTGTCTTTCTAGGAATTTATCTATTTCATCTAAGTTGTTTAATTTCTTGGCATAAAATTGTTCATAATATCTTATTAGAATGCTTTTAATTTAGGTAGGAATGCTAGTAATGTTCCCTTTTCATTCTTTGTTTTTGGCAATGTGCATTTTCTTCCTTATTTTCTAGATTACTCTAGGTGAGGGTTGGCCAATTTAGTTGATATTTTCAAGGGACCAACTTTGGAATTCATTGATATTTCTCTATTGGTTTTCATTTTCTAGTTCATTTGTTCCTGATTTAATCTTTATGATTTTCTTCCTGCCTGCTTTGAGTTTAATTTTCTTTTTCCAGTTGTTATGGTAGAAGTTTATCTTGAGATTTTTTTCTAATTAGGTGTTGGTGTTTGCAGCTATAGATATCCCTCTAAATACTGCTTTAGGTGCATCCCAAAGGTTTTGATATGTTGTGCTTTTGTTTTCATTCAATTCAAAATATTTTAAGATTTCATCTTTGATACTTTTATGTTATGCATTATTTAGAAGTGCGTTGTTTAATTTACAAATATTGTCAGCTTTATTTTGTTTCTTTCTGTTTTTGATACCTAATTTAAATCTATTATGGACATAAAATATATATTACATAAATTCAGTTTTTTACATCTATTGAGACTTGTTTTATGGCCCATCAGATGAACTTTCCTAAATAATATTTCATATGCATTTGAAAAAAAATGTGTATTTCACAGTCATTGAATGGTCTGCTTTAACATTATAAGTTCGGTCAAATTGGTAGATATTGTTGTTCATATATTCTATATATTGGTTGAATTTCTATGTAGATGTTCCTTCAATTATTGAGAGTAGGTTGTTGACATATTCCACTATGGTTCAGTTATCTCTTTTTCCTTTTAACTTTGTCAGATTTTGCTTCATATATTTAGACAATCTGTTTTTATGTGTAATCTTATGATTGTCATGTATTACTGATATGTTGATGATTTTATCATTATAAAATTTCCTTCTTCATCTCATAATATTTCTTATTTTTAAATCAATTTTATGTTAATATGTCACTCCACTCTTACGGTTACTGTTGCATATTATATATGTGTTTTCTATACATTAACTTTCAACCTATCTGTAGTTTTTGAATCTAAAGAATGGTTCTTCTAGCCAGCATGTTCTTGGGTTTTGCTTTATTATCCCATCTGACAACTTTTTCTTTTTCTCCAGTGTATGGTGAATTAAAAAAAAGTCAACCTCTTTTTACTACTATTTTACTATTCACTAAGTGATAACATATTTCTTATTAGGAACTATAGGATAATAGGAAAAACATAGGCTTTGTGGTTGGAAGACTAGTTTAAAACCTGATTTTGCTACTGGTTAATTTTGTGACCTTGGTTAAGAGTAGTTCTAAAATATGTAAAAATGATGATATCTATTCTACATATGGTATTGTGAGATTTCAAAAGGAGCCATTGGTAAAGAGCCTGGTAGGGTACTGGCTAGATCAAGTAGTTAGCAATTAATGCAGTTATAATAAACATCTATTAAGGTTAACATATTAAAGTGCTCAATTATATTCAAGATTCTTATCTTAAGATGCATTAATCCCAATCCATTACAACTGACTGGAGAAACCATTCCCATGTCCTTTATGATAGCAAAACTCCATGGCAATTTTATTGGTGCATGATTATTAGATTGTTATTGTTAATTTCCATCCATGAGTCACAATTCATTAACTAGAGGTGCTGTTTTAAATGACATTTTGACTTTTGCATTGCAAACAATGCCAGCATGAAGCAAACCATGAAGGTGAGAGCAATTGATCATGGTAAGAGCTCTTTATATTTCTGAGGTACTTTGTGATTATTAAAGCTGAGCGCAGTCTTAGTGACTTTGAGGATATCCCCTTCCAATTAACCATGACACAAAATCAAGAAATCTCCTGGGGAAAAATGCTCTCATGGAAGATTAAAAAAAAAGGAGTATTTTAAGGTCTCCACAAAAATGAGAGTAAAAAAAGAGAATTGGTAATGAAACAAAACAAAAGCAAACAAAAAGGATCCACCTTACACAAAACAAATTTTATTCTAGTGCCTTTGTGAGTGTATCTACTGGAAACAGAACATTAAGAATGTTCTCTAGCGGGGGGGGGGGAATTTAAAAATTGAATTCTTGTTTGTTTCTTGGAATAATAGAGCTTTGGTATAGTAAGAGCTAAATCAGACTGAGAGATTTTACACTATACTCTTAATTTCCTCTAGGAAAATGCTGTTACAATTTTTTCCCCCTGAAACATTATGTATGTGCCCGGGGAGAGCAGTGATGATCAGTTAAACAAATATCTTGATAGGTAGATAAGAAGCAATTAGAATGTACTTAGAGATACTACTCTCAGCACTATGGTGTTTGGTGCCATGAAAATGCAAATTAACTAAAGCAACAATAGTCATAACGTTAATGATGATGAGCATTGTTAAAAAAATTATTTGAAGATGAGTAGACAGAACTTTGTCTAGAAGTAGGCACTAAGTATATATATCCATGTATATGTATGAAAGCATATGTAGTTAAACAGCCTTTCTTCTCTTTATGAAATATATTTATGCTAATGAAGTTGAATTTAAAATAATTTTTCCATAGAGGTGCCTGGGTGGCTCAGTTGATTAAGTGGCAGACTCTTGATTTTGGCTCAGGTCATGATCTCATGATTCATGAGATTGAGTCTTACATCGGGCTCCATGCTGCTGACCGTGCAGAGCCTGCTTGGGATTCTCTCTCTCTTTCTCTCTCTCTGCCCCTCCCCCCTCAAAAAATAGAAATGATTTTTCATAAAGCAAATCCTATTTTGTAATCTATCCCTTTCATATAATTGGAAATGTGTTTTCTCTGGAAGATAATGAAGCTGAGAAGCAAATACTGGTCTGGAATTTGTTAATAAAGGTTTTATTCAACAGCAATTTTTCGACAATCATTATGTGCCCTCCACTGTAGAAGCTGAGGAGGCAATGCTAAATCAGAAGCTCTCTATTTTCAAGGGTTTTATTCTTAAGTTAGAGACACAGAAAAGTAAACAAGGAATCTCAACACAATGTAATATATGTTATGAAAAGATAATGTTAAGTACTATGAGAGGATGCAGAGGGTACCCAATTCAGTCAGCTGAGGCAGAAAAAGATTCCTGGAGGAGATGGTATATAAATGTAAGAGTTTTCTAGGCAAGAGTAGAATTGAAGGTAAATACAAGGGGCCTAGTGATGGTGCTGGATGTAAGGGGATGGTGGTGTTGGTGATGGTAGAGGGTGTTCTAGGCAGAAGGAACAATATGTAGAAAAGCATAGAGGTGAGAGAGAGCATAGAGTGCTTGCAGCCCGGCACATTTTAAGTATTACCTTTAGAGGGTTTAACGTGGGCTAGTGGAGAGATGTTGATGGTAAAAGATGAAGCCAGAAACATATGCAGGGGCTAGAATATGAATAAATCTGAAACCTATGGAATGAGAATTGCTGTTTTGTGGTGGGCTGGTAAGCTGCTCTATGGATAAAATGATCTGTTTTATATTGTTTGTCCATTTCTGTAATGTAAATACTCCCACTATAGCCAATTTCGTGCTACCACTGGTTTGACCATTACCTTTCAAGATTCCTCAACATTTAAGTGTTGGCTCTTGAGAGCCAGTAAAAGCCAACTCTGTCCAACACACAGCAGCTAGAGACTAAATCTTGATTGGTGATCTGATACTAGGATGGAGACTTTACAGAGAGAGGGAGTCAGTTTCACTTGCTATTGTAATTCATCAGTAGTTTATTAGTAAACTTTTGTAGGTTTTAACTGGACCTCACCTTCCCAACCCCACTGTGTATCTATACACTCACAAAATCGGGAGCTTATTTTACTATGTGACATTTTGAGTTCTGTGGGGGGATGAAACTAAGAATCATAGAATTTGAAGGGATCTTTGAAATTGGTGGGCACAGCTCTTTCAGAGTTCAGGAAACTGAATCTCAGGTTACTGTTAATAGTTGCAGAGCCAGGTGTATAGCCTATGTATCTTTTTCAGTCCTGCTCAGCTCAGCCACTTGCCATTTTTCAGCATCCTCTGAACACTAAATTTTCTCCACACTGTCCATAGCTAAAGCTTAGTTCTTTACTCCTTTTCTAAATATTTATGACTCAACTGAAGTAAAATGTCATACTTTACTGGTGTCAGAGTCATCTTACTTCAACATTTTAGGTTTTTCAAGTTAAGCTGTTTCCTAAATTTGAATTTTTTTTTTTTTTTAAAAACCGGATTTATGGGGCGCCTGGGTGGCGCAGTCGGTTAAGCGTCCGACTTCAGCCAGGTCACGATCTCGCGGTCCGGGAGTTCGAGCCCCGCGTCAGGCTCTGGGCTGATGGCTCGGAGCCTGGAGCCTGTTTCCGATTCTGTGTCTCCCTCTCTCTCTGCCCCTCCGCCGTTCATGCTCTGTCTCTCTCTGTCCCAAAAATAAATAAACGTTGAAAAAAAAATTAAAAAAAAATAAAAAAAAAATAAAAAAAACGGATTTTTGTGTGTGCAGGTTTTCAATAAATATACATGTTCAGTTCAGTTAGTAATTTTTTTTAGTTTTTTTTTTTTTTTTTTTAATCATTTTAGGGCATGCACAAAGAGGAGGAGGGAGTGGCAGAAGGTAGCAGGGGAGAGAGAGAATCTTAAGCAGGCTCCATGCTCAGCACAGAGTCTGTCGCAGAGCTTGATTCCATGACCTTAGGATCATGACCTAAGAGCAAATCAAGAGTCAGACATTCAACGTTTATTTATTTTTGGGACAGAGCATGAACGGGGGAGGGGCAGAGAGAGAGGGAGACACAGAATCGGAAACAGGCTCCAGGCTCCGAGCCATCAGCCCAGAGCCTGACGCGGGGCTCGAACTCACGGACCGCGAGATCGTGACCTGGCTGAAGTCGGACGCTTAACCGACTGCGCCACCCAGGCGCCCCAAGAGTCAGACATTCAATCAACTGGGCCACACAGGCGTTCCTCAATTAGTAATTCTTTTTTTTTTTTTTTCAACGTTTATTTATTTTTGGGACAGAGAGAGACAGAGCATGAACGGGGGAGGGGCAGAGAGAGAGGGAGACACAGAATTGGAAACAAGCTCCAGGCTCTGAGCCATCAGCCCAGAGCCCGACGCGGGGCTCGAACTCACAGACCGCGAGATCGTGACCTGGCTGAAGTCGGACGCTTAACCGACTGCGCCACCCAGGCGCCCCCTCAATTAGTAATTCTTAAAACAATGTTAACTGTCTTGCTTTAACTGTCAAACACAATATAGAAAACTCAAATGGAGAAAAGTTCATTGTATATAGTCACAATTTTACTTTTGCCATTGTTCTATCTTCTTTTCTGATGTTCCACGTTTCCTTCATTACTTCCCTTTATGTTTCAAAAACTTCATTTAGCTCTTCTTTTAGAGTATGTCTGTAGGTGACAAATTTTCTTAGTTTTCCTTCATTTGAGAATGTCATCTTCTTCATTTTTAAAAATTATTTCACTGGGCATAGAATCTAGAATTGATAGTTCTTTTCTTTCCGTGCTTGAAAGATGTTTTTCCTACTTCCTTTGGCTTCTATGGTTTCTGATGAGAAATGAACTCTTATTTCAATAGTTTTTCCGCTACAGTTAAGGTGTTGTTGGACTGCTTTTAATTTTTTTCTTGGTCTGTAGTTGTCACAAATTTGAGTATACTATGTCTTGGCATGGATTAATTTGGGTTTATTTAGTGTGTTGTTTTGTTTAGCTTCTTGAATCTGTAGGTTTTATATTTTTTACCAAATTTGGGTATTTTAGGGCATTTTTAAATTACTTTCCCAGGCCTGACCTCTTTCTCCTATCTTTCTAGGTCTCCAATGGCATAAATATTATGTTTTGTTATAGTGTCTTTTGTTATAGTCCCACAGGACCTCAAAGCTCTATTTGACTTTTTCAGTCTATTTTCCACCCGTTTTTCAATTTAGGTAATTTTCCCCCCAATCCCCAAGTTCATGGATTCTTTCCTCTGTCCTCTCCATTCTGCTACTGTACCTATTACTGAATTAAAAACATTAATGATTAGTTTTAATTTTAAAATTTTATTTAATTATATTTTATACCTCCTATATATTTACCAATACTTTCTTTTTTTAAAAAAAATTTCTTTATTTATTTTTGAGAAAGAGACAGAGTGTGAACAGGGGAGGAGCAGAGAGAGAGAGGGAGACACAGAATCCGAAGCAGGCTCCAGGCCCTGAGCTGTCAGCACAGAGCCCAACACGGGGCTTGAACTCATGAACAGTGAGATCATGACCTGCGCTGAAGTCGGACACTCAACCGACTGAGCCACCCAGGTGCCTCACCAATACTTTCTATTTTTCCACCTAAACAGTATGTTATTGCCAATTTGAACATTTTTATGTGGCTGCTTTAAAATCCTTGTCAGATAATTCTGCCATCTGGGTCATCTCTGTGTTGGTGCCTGTTAGTTGTCTTTTCTCATTCATTTTGATATTTTTTTTGGTTCTTGGTATGATGAGGGATTTTCAGCTGTATTCTAAAGATCTTGAGCATTTTGGAATGAGGCTATAAATCTCATTTAAATCTTATGACGTGGTAAGCCTCTTCTGACAATGTGCCTGTAGACAAAGTGAGGTGTAGTCTAATTGCTAGCATATGAGGGTGGAAATTCATATTCTCTATTCAGCATCACGGACAGCCTGGGGTACAGCTGAAGTTCCTCATTCTTGCTGGGTATGAGTGTGAATTCAAGCTCCCTTCTACACCTGTAAACGTATGTGGCCGCCACTGCCAACATGGGGAGTGCTGGTCACTGCCATGCAGGAATGAAAGTTCTCTCTCCACTCTAACTACCCTCTTGAGCATCACCCAAATCAGGGGGTACCTTATTATAGCCAGGAGAGCGTGAAAGTCATCTTACCTAGCCTTTCCTGGCAAAGGGTGTGTGTGGTCATTCTCTGTGATGTTTGGTTGCAATATGGTGGTTATTTTCTAAAGTTTAATGCTTTTCTTTTTTTTTTTAAGTTTATTTATTTTTGAGAGAGAGAAAGAGAAACAGAGCACAAGTGGCAGAGAGCGGGGAGTGGCAGAGAGAGATGGCGATACAGAATCCGAAGTAGGTTCCAGGCTCCGAGCTGTCAGCACAGAGCCCAACGTGAGCTAAAACTCACGAATTGCAAGATCGTGACCTGAGCCAAAGTCGGGTGACCCAGGGGCCCCTAAAAATTTACTGTTTTCTCTAGGCAGTCCCTTATTGATCCTTTGGTAGAGAGAGATCTTTTCTTGTTTGTTTTTCCTGCTTTCATTGACATTTCTGGGTTGTTGGCTTCTTCAGCACTTAAAATGACTTACACTACCTGCCTGTCTTCTTGCCTTTTATTTAAAATTTATCTTAGGGGCGCCTGGGTGGCGCAGTCGGTTAAGCGTCCGACTTCAACCAGGTCACGATCTCGCGGTCCGTGAGTTCGAGCCCCGCGTCGGGCTCTGGGCTGATGGCTCAGAGCCTGGAGCCTGTTTCCGATTCTGTGTCTCCCTCTCTCTCTGCCCCTCGCCCGTTCATGCTCTGTCTCTCTCTGTCCCAAAAATAAATAAACGTTGAAAAAAAAATTTTTTTTAATTTATCTTAGAAGGCCAAATGGTTGGAAAATTTGGGAATTTTTAAAGTTTGAGAATAAGATTAAAAGTGAAGACTCTCCAGAAATAAAATCTTTGTAGGGAGATATTCTGTATCATGGACCATTGAATATGAAATGCAAGAACCAAAAAAGGGGTTGAACTAACTGGCATTTAAGGTCACCTCCAATTCTAAAATTCTATGACATTCTGAAACTAGCACTTGGAGATTCTTACCCAATGAAAGGGATTGTGGCATTGAAGCACCACTACTTGAATATCTATTCCATGATCCTTTCATAAGAAGTTCTCTTATCTGCACCATCCCTATAAGAATAGCAGAGGGAGGGTGGGGGTGAGGTGAGAGGGAGATGGAAAGGGAAGAACATTCATCATAAACATAGAATACATATATTTGACTAATTTTTTAGAACTCAAGAGAATGGGCTATGTCATCATGTTTACATTGTGTTCAGCTTACTGACTGGTCATAATAAAAATATTTCTAATATTTAGCCCAAATAAATTTTGTATGTATTAGATAATCCCCAGGACAAAAGAAGGCATTGGCTTTTATGTAAAATAAATGTGTTTATTAACTTAAAACAGAAGTATTTTGAGTTAAGAACATTTGGATCTCAATTAATGAAATATTAAAGTTTTGTTTACATGTACATAACATAATTCCATTAACGTACTTGTCAGTATCCAAGAGGTCGTAATTATCCCTTGAGAAAATAGTCATTTTAGTAACTAACACATTGGAGCTAGAGAGATCTTTAACAAGGAGTAACAGGTCTGAAATGAATACTAGAAATTCTGAACTGTGTAATTCCAAATGCTTCTATTATGGAGATGGGTCAATTACATGTGATTCAAAAACAAACGCATTATATAACTGGCATCTCAATAAAGTGTTGCATGGAAAAAACCAGTAACTAAAGTACAGAGCCTGAAAAGGTTAACTAGTTCATCACTTGACCCCTGTGAACTTGAACTAGGTTTGTATTGCCATGGGGGATGATAAGGAAACTAGTTAGTATAATTAGAATGTGCTAGTGCAAATTTATTATTCAGCTGTGGAATTACTACCAAGAGATTAATTTACTATGTCATCACCTACACATATTTTCAGCTAGCCACTTTGAGGGCTCCGGCAATGCTAAAGACAAATTTGGCATTTTCATTAACATTAGTGGGTGTGAAGTGTAAATAGTGAAGAATTATTTCCTTTTGCATTTATCAAAAATTGCGAAATTAGAGCTCTTGCAAAACAACTGAAATAGGTTTCTTTTTATGTGCTGAGAAATATTGCTGGAGGATTCTTGTTAATAATTAGAAGACTAGATTTTTCAATATTCCTTTATATCCAAACAATGAACCTTATATAGTTATTAGTAATGTTTTACGCAGGCAGAGATTAAGTGACCAGAAGTCATAGCCTGGTTTGAATTTTGTTGGTTAATGAGGGTCTTAATAATATAAAATTTAGGATTCAGTGAGACCGGATTGACAAGTGAAGAGAATTAGAATGAACAGGGTTTATCTACCTATTTAATCTGTATATACACATGAACTATATATATATATATAATATATATATATATTACATTTTTATATAGATGTAATACATACATATATACAATATATGTATATATATACATATATTTTGAATATATATATATTTTATATATATATATAAAATCTACCTATATACGTATACTCATAAATATACATGCATACACATGGGTGTGAACTATTAGAATATAAATTGAGGCATTAACATTTTTTAAGAGTTGACCAGACCCTTTACAGGGTCTGGAATTGGGATAGCCTTTTGATTATTCAAGCTCCCTCTCTCTGTCTTGGGTCTTTTCCACAGCCTATACTCATTCCTGGAAATTGTCAGGTTCTCCCAGATCAGCAATGGATTGTCCAATATCTTAAATGTCTTGTTCCACTGACAAGGCTGGGCTCAGCATGGATATCAGCATCCCATACTAGGTGCTAGGGGCAGACTGGAGTATCAATAAAGTAAATGTGGCTGGAATAATGCCTTCAAAGCCAGGGTTATAGATGGCCTTTCTCATTCTTGACTTTCTAAGAATTACTCTACTTTCTCTATAGATTTTCAGAGTACCATGTGTTCAGGGAGGTCCCCTACGTGGAGACAAGCCCCCCTTCAGGCTAGAATAATCCAAAAGGGTGAGTACCTTGAACCCCCTGAGTGAATGCCATGAAGTTGCTACCAGAGGGCAGGGTGTGTGGTGATATTGCCCATTTTCTCTGCTTCCTGCCCAGTCGGAGGAATGCCATCAACCCCCACCCCCCATATCCAATAGCCATGCCAACCATGCCTGAATAATTTTCCTGGCTTTTTTCTGGAGCTTAACAGCTATATCAGCAAACTTTGCAAGAGTATATTCTCTCATCATGAACTTTTTCTGAATTGGAGGCTGGCCTACAGGCTGAGGTTGTTGTCACTGGGCTTTAGCTTTCCTTTGTGTTAGTGGTTGGATGGCAGGGGATGTTTTGTCCGTTTCGCTGTCAGTCACAACATCCCCTTCTGTGCTCTCTTCCCTTCCCCAGGGATTCCATCTCTTAGTGTCCCATTCAGGCCTTGTCATAGTACTCGGACCTTAATTCAAGGCAGCTTGTACCCTGCTAGCTTTGCAAAATGATACAGGAAGGTCTCCGGTTTCTTTCCTGTTCTCCCATGCATCTGCCGGCTTTGAAGCTAGCAGAGTGGTGGGTATCCGCCTGTCCCCTCTCACCTCAGCTCTCCAGCTTTCTAACTCAAGTTTCAGCCTTTAGTTGGGTATCTCTGGCCACCAAAATGCCCACTGTGGCAACCATTCATTTCCCTTTGACACAACGCCTGAAACAAGTTCATTAGACTGGCTGGCATTTTCAGGGTAGCCCCCTACTCACGCAGCGGTCCACAAGCATCTAGCATACAGCCTGCTCCTCGCCACATGGATGTTGATGGCCAACTTGGGATATGCCTGCAGATATCTCTTTCCCAAGACCCATTTCTTTGTATTTTGGCTGGCTTGCCAATTGTTGATTTAAAACCTTGGGAACTTCCCAGGTGAAATCTGGGCCCCCATAAATGGAGAGGAAGGGAGACCAAAGAGAGAGATAGGGCACTCCAGATTGGTAGGTGACAGGTTTTGATGAGCTAGGGAACTTAAATAGGAGGTTTATCTTTGGTCGCTGCAAGACAAATAGATATTTTCACTTGCCTGCCAAAGTCTTAACAGTGTCTATGAAGGACTTACCCGGGTTCAGTCATGTCACCATCCAGATGGTCTCAACAACACATTGCTTTTTCAAGTCTGTATCCCTAAAAATACTTCTGAATGTGGGAAGAGTGGGCAGGATATACATTCCAAGGATGGGGGTGGGGGTGAGGGGCCTCTCATTGTCTGGGTACAGCTCACAGGTCAACCGGCAGTCAAGGTTTCTTAGGGACCTCCTCCAACAGCCTGCCAATCTGAATTTGGAAAGAAAGGGACTAAGTGAAATGTTGCCTTCTTTTTTTCAATCAG
The DNA here is from genome assembly GCF_014898765.1 of Herpailurus yagouaroundi. NCBI lineage: Eukaryota > Metazoa > Chordata > Mammalia > Carnivora > Felidae > Herpailurus > Herpailurus yagouaroundi. The sequence goes on from NW_024412417.1 coordinate 2,811,408, forward strand.
GCACCATAGACAAAAATCTGGGAGAACTGACTTGGTAAGAATTCTCACCATTTGCTTCTGCCAGTTTTCTCAGGATCCTGTCTGTAGGCTCTGGAGTATGTGGGATGTACTAGCAAGTCTCATCCTAATTACCAGAAACTGTAGAGGAGGAAAAAGAATTTTCCCTTCACATTTTATGGTGAGTCTTTGGCTGAGACTCCCTTTCCTCTAGGGTACCTCATAAATGGGTAAGCTTATCTAGGTTAAAATTTCTTTTTTTTTTTAAACACGTTTGTTATTATTATTATTATTATTATTATATATATATATTTTTTTTTTTTGGAAAGAGAGAGGGAGTGCAAGTGGAGGAGGGGCAGAGAGAGGAGAGACAGAATCCCAAGCAGGCTCCATGCTGCCAGCACAGAGCCCGACTCTGGGCTTGAACTCATGAAACATGAGATCATGACCTGAGGTGCAATCAAGAGTTCGATGCTTAACAGACTGAGCCACCCTGGCGCTCCTAGGTTAAAAGTGCTTTACTGTAGCCACTGTAATTCAAGATCATCTTTGGTAAGGTTAACTTGTTTGCTCAGCCTTAAAATTTTATTCATCTAAGGCCTCACACTGATCCCAGTCCAGCCTAAATTGGTCCCAGTGTGGTTTCCAAGTTGGGCCCAGTCTGACTCCAGGTCCAGTCTAGTTTTCCAGTTGGACCAAGTCCATCTCTAGACCCAGTGTGGTTTCCAAGTTGGAACCATTCTGTCCTTGGACGCAGTCTGACTTGTAAATTGGCCCAGTCTGACTCCAGTCAGTTTCTGGACTAGTCTGCAAAAAGAAATGCTCAAAATCTGAATGTTCATAATGCAAAAGCTGTGGAACTAGCGTCTGAGTGGGACCTACCCATGATCTCCAGAGACAGTGAGAAAGCAGCAAGCTCAAGGGGCTTGACGGGTACCTACAACTGGTTGCTTGTTGCTCCTGGGGACCTGCAAGCGTTTCCTTTGGTTTCCTCTTCTGACACCAGACCTGTTAAAAGATAAACTAAGGGTATTAAAAATGTTAAGAGTTTCTTCGAACAAAAATTGATTTGAATCAAGCAGCATCCAATCTAGCAGATAGAAAGGAGCTCTGAGTTGCTGTAAAAATGAAAGATTTTTATAGGCAGAAGGAAGTGGGAATAAGGAAGTGACATAAATAAATATCAGGTTGGTTATTGTAAGGTTACTCTCCTTCAGAGGATGGCAGAAATCTATCAGGCAGATTTGCTAACTAATGCCGATCAGGCAATTCCTGAGTGACTAGTTTAAGATTACATTTATGGAAGAGCTGGAACTATAAGGACGTTAAGTCTTGGTTTGATGACATGGACTTAGCATAAGTACTCCACTGGGGACTAGTTGTCTTGTTTTTAACAGTATGATACATATGTAACTTTATGTATACATAAAACTTTGACCCAAAGCTTTCTTCTTGTTAATTTCTCACATTTGTTTCAGTGAAAGCACTATTTTCTTATCTTGTTATTACTTTAGTCTTACATGTTGAAATAACTTTGTTCCTCCTTGTAAAGTTTTGCCATAAAATAAATGTGTATTTTTAGATTTTTTTTTTATTTCCTGTTTTCATTGCTGTGAATTTTATTTAAAAAGCCCTTATTAGAGGAATCCCTGGATAGCAGTCTGAATTCTCTTTATTCCAAATAACAGCATGAATTCAAATTTAGATTAGATGAATCTTATTGCTAACTCTTCTAGGGACCCATCCATCAGATTAGAGACAAAATCAACTCTTTTGACTTAGCTCTAAAAGTTAATTTTAAAACTTGATGAAGTAAAAATTTGAAACTTCTACTTCTTTCATATATCTTTAAATTTGGAGTTCAAAGTCATTTTTATTTAATACAAACCCCTAAATTCAAGCAACCTGTGCCACTGGCATAGAACAAGGTCTCTGAAAAATAAAGGGTCATACAGTAATACCAATAGGAGTAATGCTGATGTAAAGAGAAAGGAGTGAAAACAGAAATGCAACTTCAATATTTCCTAGAGTGATATAGCATTGTGAGTTTTCATCAACTCTCCAACCCATGTTCCCCAAACCACAAGTTTATTGTTTATCAGCTATCACTGTGAAAATGTGTTTTCCAAGGTGGAAAAATTTAAGTCTGATCTATGAATTCTAATTTTGGTTATTATCACATTAGTGGTATGGTCTTAGGTAATCATTTTATCCCTCTGTCTCAGTTCTTTTGCCTATAAATTGAAGAAATAAGAATGGCCCATCTTTTAATGTGTTAACGCAGACTAAGAATTTTAAAAAAACTTTTTTCACTGTTTATTTTTGAGAGAGAGAGAGCACTTGAGCAGGGAAGGGCAGAGAGAGAGGGAGACAGAGCTTCCCAAGCAGGCTCTGTGCTGCCAGTGCAAAGTCAGATGTGGGACTCAAACCCATGAACCGTGAGATCAGGATCTGAGCTGAAGTCGGACCTACTGAGCCACCCAGGAGCCCCCAGACAAAGACTTGTTAAATTTATAGGAATTGATGGTCCTTGAACCATAACTGAATCCTTCCAGGAGATAGAAAGTCTAGTCTGTAGTTAAAACACCTCTTTGTTCTATTTTGACCTTTTCCTATCCTTATTCTAGCATTTAATGACCTTCACTTAAAATGAAACTTTCCTTACAAGTAGAATTTAGATCTTTTTCCTTCTGTTCTTGCTCTGCTGGAGAAAAGAAATACATAGACTTTAAAATTAGAGTGTCTCACATCATTGCTTAGAAAAGATTAAATGGTTTAAAGTGTTATTAATACTTGGTGATATTTTACTATCATGGTATGGTTAGGGCAAAGGACATTTATGTAGATAACTCAAAGTAAGCAATTTTAGCTAAGAAAAAGTACATTTAGTGAAATAGTATCTTTGAGTTTTAATCACGTTTGTTTATATATCTTCTAATCTGCAAAATGTAATTTTCAATGCTCCCTATCTTCATTAGTGCAAATTAGCAAGTGAATTTCTCCAAACTGTGATTTCTTATTAATGGGAAAAAATTTGAAATTACATTGCATTGTTAACCCAGGTTAACAGAGAATACAGTACTGTTATTCAAGAAATTCAAAACAAACCAATGTACTATGACTAGTAATCAGGGCAATGGAAAACTTGTTACCCAAAACAAGATGCAGTATGTAATATGCCAGTAGTGTATTAATAGATCCCTAAAAGAAGTAACTGACTGAAATCCTAGAGGGGTTGTTAATCCCGGGAGAGAACCAGGTTAAGCCATTTTACCTTCTCTCCTTTTCTTCCATCAAGTTACGGTGACGTTGGAGCAGAAAACTATTTTTGCTTTTTAAAAAACTCTTGAGAGGGACAGATTTTATTTAGGATGACATAATTTCTCCCAGTTTCTAATTTAGTTCCCTCTTGCTAATTTAGCAAAAATAGAGACAGCAATAAAGTGCCCAGTATTTTATACCCTTTCTTGCTGAGGAAACTGAGTCTGAGGCAGACGAAGCAATTTTCCAGGCTACTCTGAAGTTAAGTCAACTACCTGATATATGTGAAATTGGAAGTTTCTGTTTAATTTTTTGTTTTGTTCTGTTTTTGTCACTATAGAGAATTTAAAAGATTATTAGCCCGGTGCATGGAAGAGATGGGTTTTTATTTCTAAATCTTAGATTGGTTTCTTGCCAACCAAAGAACGTATGGCTCCTAACAATTTTATTCTGAGACAATTAGGCAGAGTTAACCAATGTGAGAAAATTGACAGTGGAAACTTACTCAAGAACCCTTGGCTTTTAAAATCAAGTAACTGTTAGCTGATTTTTTTCCCATCAAATTAGTTGCTTTTTCCACTGCTTAATGAAAATGATAGATAGGCACTTTGGTTATTGAATAGCCTGAGGTGTTAGGAATATTGTTTCTTTGACCTGGGGTTGCATCTACAAATTAATTTACTAAATAGAAATCATCAACTAAGAGTTTGTTTATGGAACTAAATTGTTCATTACACAAAGTGAATTCACAGAGTCCCATGTCTTCCAGATAAAACTATTCCACTCAACATTTCTGCTTTTGGAGAGCCTGTTGTAAATATAGTGTTTAAAATAGGTATTTTTTATATTTTTTCACAAAAATCCCCTTTATTAGCTTATTAAGATGAAACCTGAGATTGATTTAAAGGATAATTATATAACTCTGAATTTTCAAAGACTGTAAACATCATTTATGTAGCAGACAGTGCTGTTTTTACTAACTATTGTGTTTGAGGAGGTAAATATACGTTTGGAACATAAAAATATTTTTACACTGCTAGGCATAGAACATTTATTTAAAGGATTCTAACAGGTGTGATGTGATAATCTCACTGTGTTTTTGATTTGTATTTCCCTGATGATTAGTGATGTTGAGCATCTTTTCATGTACCAGTTGGCTATTTGTATGTTTTCTTTGGAAAAATATCTATTCAAGTATTTTTCCCATTTTTAAATCAGATTTTTTTGTTATTTAGTTGTAGGAGTTCTTTATATATTTTGAATGTTAACCCCTCATTGGATGTATGGTTTGCAAATATTTTCTCCCATTCTGTAAGTTACTTTCTCATCATGTTAATTTTTTTTTCTTTTGCTGTGCAGAAACATTGTCTTTTATTTCTTTTTTTCTTATTGAGGTATAATTAACATTACTTTCATATGTATAACATATGAGCTCTGTATAATATTCAATATCTATGCATATTGTGAAATGATCACAATAAGTCTAGTAATACCTGTCATCATACGTAGTTACAAAACTTTTTTTGTGATGAGAACTTGTAAGATTTACTCTCTTGAGGCACCTGGGTGGCTCAGTCAGTTAAGCGTCAGACTCTTGACTTTGGCTCAGGTCATAATCTCATTGTTTGTGAGGTCAAGCCCCACGTTTGGCTTGCACTGACAGCACTGAGCCTGATTGGGATTCCCTCCCTTCCTCTCTCTGCCCCTCCCCTGATCTCTCTCTCTCTCTCAAAATAAATATGCAAAAAAAAAAAAACAAAAAAAAAAAACAAAAAAGATTTACTCTCTTAGCAACTTTCAAATGTGCAATACATCATTATTCACTGTAGTCACTATACTGTACATTACATTTCTGTTATTTATTTTCTAAAACTGGAAGTTTATACATTTTGACCCCCTTTACAGATTGCCTACACCCCAAACCCTGTCTTTGGCAACCACCAATCTGTTCTCTGTGTCTATGGCTCAGCTTTTTTTAATTCCATTTATAAGAGAGATCATACTGTGTTTGTTTCCTTTCTTTGTCTGACTTATTTCACTTAACATGATGCTCTCAGGGTGCATCCATGTTGTCACAACAGCAAAATTTCCTTCTTTTTGTCTGAATAATATTCCATTGTTTTTGTGTGTAGATATATATCACAGCTTGTTTATCCATTCATCCATTGATGGACACTTAGGTTGTTTCCAGATCTTGGCTATTTTAAATAATGCTGCAGTGAAAATGAGAGGACACATGCCTTTTAGAGTTCATCTTGTATTTTCTTCAGATAAATCTCAGGAAGTAGAATTGCTGGATTATGTGACGGCTTTATTTTTAATTTTTTTGAGATACCTCCATACTGTTTTCCATAGTGGCTGCACCAATTTATATCTCCACTGACCGAGGGTACAAAGGTTTCATTTTCTCTACATCTTTACCAACATTTGTTATTTCTTGTTTTTTTTTTTGATAATAGCTATTATGGCAGGTGTGAGGGGATAGCTCATTGTGGTTTTGATTTGCATTTTCCTGATTAGTGATATTGACTACCTTTTGAAGCTTTTTAGTTTGATGTAGTCCCAATTGTTTATTTTTTTTCTTTTGTTGCTCAGGCTTTTGGTGTCATGTCCAAAAATATCATCACCAGAACCAATGTCACAGAGCTTTCTCTGTATGTTTTCTTCGAGGAGTTTTAAGGTTTCAGGTTTTATGTTTAAGTCTTTAGTCCATTTTGAGTTAATTTTTGTGAGTGGTGTAGGACAGGGATCCAGTTTCATTCTTTTGCATGTAGTTATTCAGTTTCCTCAATACCATTTATTGAAGAGACTGTCCTTTCCACATTGAGTATTCTTGGGTCATTCTTCTTTTTTTATTCTGTAAATTGTTTTGTTTAATCTTTGCCTATTTTCCTCTAGGGTACTATATATTATGAGTTAATATAACATAATACTAAGGTACATAATATTAGAATCTTATATACTGTACACATTGTGATGTGTTTCTGCTTTTAATTTTATTCATAATGTTTTTGCCTTAAAAAGGTTTTAAATTAATGTATAGTACATAACTTTATAGTTTTGGGTTTCTTATGCCTAAGAAAGATCTCATCTTTTTTCTTAAATATTAAAATAATATAATACTTTGACTCTAATAATTTTATGTTAAAAAGAATTTAAATATTAATACATCTGGATTTTGTGTGAGGCAGAGACTTGATATTCTTCCAAGTGTTTACCCAGCTGGGCAAAATTATTTATTCTACTTATTCATCCTTTTTCCTGCTGATTTGAAGTGCCACATTTATAATAAAAAAGTTTTCATATATTTATGGATTTGGGTCTTATTACATCTTTTTCATTTATGTATTTATTCCTATGCCGATGACAAATTGTTTTAATGATTGTAGCTTTTAATCAATTTTGCCCTGTAGAACAGTCTCCCAATTTTTCTCTTTCAAATATTTCTTATTCTCATAAATTTACTCTTCTTCATGAAATTAACCATAATTTTGGTGTATTCCATGCTGCATTTCATTTTTATTAGTTTTTTAGGAATTTAATTAAAAGTGCATTAAATTTATAGATTATACTGGAGAAAACTGAAACCTTTACAATATTGAGTCCTCTCATCTAAGAATCTGGCATATAATCCACTTTATTTAGAAAGTCTTTTTATGTGTATCAGTAAAGTATTATAATTTTCTTCACAGGGGTTTTATGTGGTTCTTTTTAGGTTTATTTCTAGAAATAGTATAGCTTACATTTCAATAGGACTGTGACTAGAACTATTGCATTCAAACATCTAAATGATTAGTGCCGATGTTTGGGATTTACTAATTTTTGTGTATTGATTTTGTAACGTAGTCACTAAATTTTGTTATGGATTTCAAAATTTTTAGTCTGGCCTTTTTTTGGGTAGAAAAGTATATCATTTGCAATTCATGATAACTTGCTTGTTTACCTATGTGTACCCATCTTCTTTTTCTTGTCTCATTGTATTGACTAGAAACGTCAGAGCAATGTCAAATAATGGAAATGATAGCAAATATCCTTGGTTATCTTTGACTTTAATAGAAATGCTTTTAATTTTTTCACTACTAAGGATGATGATACTAATTTTTTTTCTGTTGGACTGAATCACGTTAAGAAAATTTTATGCGGGGCACCTGGGTGGCTCAGTCGGTTGAGCGTCCGACTTTGGCTCAGGTCATGATCTCAGGGTCTGTGAGTTCGAGCCCCGCGTTGGGCTCTGTGCGGACAGCTCAGAGCCTGGAGTCTGTTTCAGATTCTGTGTCTCCCTCTCTCCCTGACCCTCCCCCGTTCATGCTCTGTCTCTCTCTGTCTCACAAAAATAAAACGTTAAATTTTTTTTTTAAAAAGAAAGTTTTATGCATAATATAGGAATAGATAAATCGTGTAATTTTTAAAATCATTTTTATAAATAAAAATATAGTTTTAATCTATGGACCTATCAACATAATGAACTACAGAATTGAATTTCCTAAGTTGAGTTATCCTTGTTTTCCTAGAATAAAGTCAACTTGGTCATGTTGCAATATGCTTTTGATTTAATGGTGGATTTGATTTGCTAATATTTTAATTAGATTTTTTGTTTGTTTGTTTTGGTTATACTCCCAAATGAGATTTTTTTGTAGCTATTGAGTCTGTGGGTGGATGCGCGCTCACAGGTAGGCATACAAAGTCAATTAGTTTTTTGTTAAAGTTTTACTAGCTTCATAAAATCAACAGTGAAAACCTCTATTTTCTGTAACAATTTAAAGAACTTAGAATTAGTCTGTTCTTTGAATTTGTGATATCCCGGTAGTCTGTTGCTATATGGGAAAGCCAGATGTTTGATAATGTTCTCATCTTTATGATTCATTACATCAAACCTGCAATTGCTTTTTCAGGTCCCCGGGTTTGTTACTTTATGTATGCTTGGCCTATCAAGTTCTGAGAGAGTTTTGAATTTCTAGTTATACGTGTGATCTTTCACGTATTCATAACAGTCTTCTTATAAATGTTGACTAATTATTTGGAGCAGAAATGTCATTTTGGCTTGGATCCAGTGGCAAGCAGTTTCTAGACAGCACACGTGAGAGAATGAGGAGTTGAGACAGAGAAGTTAGGGAGGTCACTAAGGGAAGTGTCAGCAAGCAATTTAGCATTGTGAGCAACTGAAGCTTCCTGCCTCTGGGAACTCCCAGGAGCTAGTGTAGAAAATTAACTTCAGAGTTATCATTGCCAAACTGGTGAGGGAGCTGGGATGTTTATCCACCCACTCTTGTCAGTTATTAGTTGAAGCCTACTTCAGGGGTGGTAAGCATTAATTCTCCAGAATTTCTAGCCTGCTTCATTTGCAATCAGCGTGGGCTCTGGTAACCAGAGAAAGCAAGCATTAAAAAAAAAAATAATAATAAAAGAAAAATTCAGGTGTAGGCAGTTGAAAGTCAGTCCCGAAGGAGGGAGGAGAAACAGCATTTGCTACAAGTGTTCACAATTGTTATAGGTTTGTGATACTTTGTATCTTTAATTAATTCATTCTTCTTATATTAATTCATTCTTTTATTGAACAAATGTTTGCTTTCGCACAAGAATAATAGTCTACTGGTACATAATTGTAGGATCATAATTCTTTTCTGGAAGAATTTCTCAAGATCTGACTCATAGACTGGGTTTTGGAACAATGCTACTTCTGAAAAATCGTTACTTCTATTGATTTATCTATCTTGCCAGTCATTTGTTAAATTACTAAAATGTCTGCCCTTGTGCTCTTTTTAAAAGTGGATGTTTACTCAAAATAACCAAACACAATGCAATATCTTCACATCTTATTGAGAATTCTACTTAGAATTTTGAAAAAGTTCTCTCCTGTTTCCAGAATTGCATATTCACTGGTAGTTAGTTGTTTGTTCTGATGGCCCAGCTTGGTCACCTTCTCTTTGTCTTCTGATTTTCTTTTCATTTCTAAATATCTTCTATTTGTCATATTGATTTTGATTAATATGATTAACTTAGACTAATAATTAATGTTAGCAGGTAGATTAGTAGTTCCAGACCTTTCCACAGAGAATGAAATTTTTAAAAACTGGGGAAAGACGTAGTATTGTAACTTTTTATATTTACCAAATAAGTTAATTAAAAAGCTATTATCTACTATTATCATAGTTAAAAAAAAAGAAAGGATATTTTAATTCCCCTGAAGTAGGGAAGATATACAGTCTCTTAAATAGTGCAAGTTTGGCTGTATACGTTCTTATAACATTGATCTTTATTTTCTCACTTCGTAGTTTCATGGACATTTTCGCCCTCGGGGGGGTAGAGACTGTCAGCTGCTGTGGTCACAATTTCACCCTCAGGCCTCACTTATGGTGGTCTGCTCCATGAATAGTGGAGGATGTTTTCAGGTGACAAAGCTCTGTTTCATTCAGGTGCACAAGTAAGTGTAGCCTGGGTGCAAATGCTGTGGTTACATTCTTTGCCTGAGGGGCTTTGGTGGGTTTCCTGAAATCTTTTTGTTTAGATTTTTAGATTCTAAAAATGTTTAGAATGTTTCCTTGAGACTAAACCCTTAATGATGTGTAAGGCTTTCTCTGACTTTAGGATATTCTTAGATCCCAGTAGTTAATGGGAAGTGTAAATTTTCAAGACCTATATTTTATATGCTACCTAATATGCTCTGTCTTTCTGAGACCGTTAATATGTATATGTGGCATATACTATCAACTGTATTTTTTTACTTCTTACCTTTTAGTTCTCCAAGCTCAATTACCTGGCCTTTCCTTAACATTTTCTCTCCGGGGCCACAATGCCCTAGAGGTTTACATGTTAAATTGTAGTTGAGTTTAATGACCTTACGGATAATAAATTATTGAATCATAATGAACTTGCTAGCTTAGCTTTCTATTTGGAGAAGAATTTCAGGTGGGCAAATCCTTGTACACTGGTTTCTCACAGGATACGAAAGTCTGATATTCTTTGTGCTTGTGCCTGGAATTATAAGAACTACTGTGCAGGGCAGGACTTTTAATAAAAACTCTCCAAGTTGCTTTTGACTACATGTGATGAAAACAAAAAGAACCATTAGTTTTAATGGGGGAAGAACAATATGTGTATTTTCTATCCATTTCTGAGACAGGTTATATAGGCCATTACTAAAATGCTGTTCCTTATTAAAATTCCTTCACACATTGAAATATTTCAGCATCTGTTGATGAGGGTACATTCATGTAATGTAGATAAGTTACTGGATGAACCCATTGTTTCACTATTTCTTTAAATGCCAAGCAGTGCTTTTGATGGATAATGGCTATGCATAATTGATTTGCTTAAGAATTTATGAGATCAGGCTCTGCAGCCAAGTGTAAGGTTAGGAAGATGTAGGGTAGTTGGATGAGGGTCTGAATTCATATGATGTAAAGACCTGACTCAGCACAGAGACCACAAACCAGCCATGGGCTGGAAGCAGCCCCAGCCGTTTTGTTGTTTGGACTGAACAATGTTTTAAACACGTGTTTCTCAACATGTTAAGATTGGGCAGTTTTATAGAAAATTCCAGGTTTTTGCCTTTCATTGAAAAGTCAGAAGATCTGAAATCACTGGCCTGATTTCTTTCTTTCGTTTTTAAACAGGTAGCCACTAGTATTTAAGTAAAAATATTTTTTTAATGTTTATTTATTTCTTAGAGAGAGAGAGAGTGGGGGAGGGGCAGAGAGAGAGGGAGACACAGAATCTGAAGCAGGCTCCAAGTTCCACACTGTTAGCACAGAGTCCAATGTGGAGCTTGAACTCATGAACTGTGAACTGAGAAATCATGACCTGAGCGGAAGTCGGAGGCTCAGCTGACTGAGCTACCCAGGTGTCCCCCAATTTCTTGAGCTAAGTATCAGCAGCAGAATGAAACAGTTTCCTTCTTGTTTCTGTGATAGAGATTGAATTTCAGTTGCCATGTATCACTGCATTTCTATTATTATTTTCTTTTGTAGAGAAGATGAATGATTTCTTGTGCCTGTATCTTTATCAAAAGAAAGAAAATGAATGATAAGCTGAGAGGGTAGCATATGGGAGAGAGCATGTTTATTTGCAAAAGTGAAGATTATTCCTATGTGTTTAATATGCAAAATGTGCTTTTGTCCAAAAAATGCAACTCAAAATACCATTATGTAAGGAACCATGATAAAAAATATGATTGATAGGTGGAAAGCTTGTTTAATGAGAAACTTAATGATCTGGGAAAAGATTCCGATTTTTTTTTTTAACTGAGTTTGCTTTTGGTTAAAAAAAAATCTGAGCAATACTGCCATAAAATTGTTAAGTAACACCTATGAAAATTTAAACTGGCAGCAAGATTTAATTCCAACAAGAAATGTGAGCTCAGAGTGTCAAAGAAATGGCTGATAACTTAAAGGATAAGTTGGAGGAAGAAGTTAATTTTTTTTTTAACGTTTATTTATTTTTGAGACAGAGAGAGACAGAGCATGAACAGGGGAGGGGCAGAGAGAGAGGGAGACACAGAATCTGAAACAGGCTCCAGGCTCTGAGCGGTCAGCACAGAGCCCGATGCGGGGCTCGAACTCACGGACCGTGAGATCATGACCTTAGCTGAAGTCGGACGCTTAACTGACCAAGCCACCCAGGCGCCCCAAGAAGTTAAAATATTTATGTCATGTTTATTGCAGAGGACGAAAGCCCAGATGTAACAAATACCACCTGGTTAGCTGATTTGTATTGGTTACAAGTGAAAATATACATGAGACTGAAGAAATTTGGGATATGAAGCCCACAAAAGGCATAATATCAAAAAACAAACTATCTGTATTGAGGAAAGTCTTCAAATGCTTAATGAAGACTGGCTAAGAAATATTAGGGAGTCCCTCTCATATTAGGTGGCACCTCCATGGAAGTTAACATCAAACTCCTTCTGAGATGAAAATCTCAGATGGTAAAATTTGGAGGGACACATTGTAATTTGTCAAGAATTACTTCCTACCAAACCGGTTTAACAAAATGGAAGCTGTCTTGGTTGGAAGCAGGGACATTGCAAACTGGAAGTGCTTCTGTGGTTTGAAAGGGAGAGAACTCAGTGTTGGACTTAACGCCCCGAAGCACAATTCAATAAGTTGTCTGCAGTAGTATGCAGAGGCTAGGTGACACTTATGACATTTGAATGACATTGAAAAGTTTCTTATTTTCAAGAGTGGAAAGAAATTGGCTTGCTCGTGTCATCTCGTGAAAATTACTTCAGTTCAGCAGAGTAAGGGATAAACCTTGACCCTTTTGGTTGAGTTTACAACCCATCTAAACCCCTTAAAAGGACCTTCACAAGTGGTTACCAATGAATTTATGTGCCCATTGAAAGCAGAACTGTGTCTTTGGGAAACTCATCTGACAAGGAATATTGTGGTTTACATTCATTTGATGAAAGCGGCTCCAGAAGTAACACTTACGGCTTAAACTACATTCCTGAAATATGAACTGAACTCCAGAAGATATTCTCTGCTTTCAAAGTTTATAAAGATGCGCTAACATTTAGTTTTAATCAAATTAAGCTCCCTCAATTAACTTTAATCATGTGAACAAAGAGCTTCAAATGGAAATTTCTGAGTTGCAGAAATGTTTTCTGAAAACAAAACAGAAGTTCTAGAATCCTGGAATTCTACAAATATCTCTGTGCAGTAATTTTCTTAATTGTAAAAAACATTGTGTAAAGATTTTATACATGTCCAGATGTACTTACGTTTGTGAACAGCTATTTTCATTTGTGAATAAAACTAAATAAAACTCTGTGCTAAATGCTGAATTCTGTATTGCATGTAGCAATGTAAAATACTCAACTAGACATAGCCATCTTGGTGTGGAAGAGAGGATGAATTTTCCAGTTCTAAATCAAAGGAACAATGCATTAGGGAAGACAAATTTAATATTTAATGGCTTCTCTTTATTAAATATGTATATTTAAGGTACAATGTAAAATACAGGAGTGCCTGGGTGGCTCAGTGGTTAAGCATCCAGCTTCGGCTCAGGTCATAATCTCATGGTTCGTGGGTTCAAGCCCCACGTTGAGCTCTGAGCAGCCTGGAGTCTGTTTCAGATTCTGTGTCTCCCTCTCTCTCTCTGCCCTTTCCCCACTCACATTCTGTTTCTCAAAAATGAACAAATGTTAAAAAACTTAAAAAATAAACCCTAAAAAGTAAAATACAACCTCCACTCTAATACATGTTTGCATTAGTATATATATTCTAACCATAATTTAAAAAAAATGAAAAATATTTATTAGCAGTTAACGTCTTAAACAAAATCTGGTTTACTTCACTCTTTTATTACCTTCCTGAGACCAAAAGGATTGAATTTGAGACCCTTTGCTCAGTATTTCATCTTAGCAAATGAAAAGCAGAAATCTGGTTTTGCCCTCTATATGCCTTTCAAATAATGACTGGATGCTGCTGCTGATTGACTTCTCTCAATGGGCACAGCCTGATTATTATATTTACCATGACAGTGGCCTTTGGCTGGGTAGTAGACTATTTACTTTTTCATTCACCTTTTCTCAAACCTGCTAAAATTGTTGGTGTTCCTTTTAAAGTGCTGCACCTTTCAAATAATTTGAACCAAGTCTTAAATCAAATGTCAATAAATTATATATTCTCACTAAGGTAAACCTATTCTAATTTTGTGATTTTAGAAAAAACCCTCACATATAAATAATAATGTCCTTAATATTTTTATTACAGTATCCCCTGTATTTGCCAATGTTCTTTGTACTTAATGGTCACAATTATTGAGAGTGATTTTGATTTTCTTGATTAGAATATCAACTCCACAAAGACAGTACTTTACATAGGTTAACTGATGCATTCTGAATACCCAGTATAGTTCCTTGCACACAACAGATACTCAATACATGTCTGATGAAATGTATTTCAAAGAGAGCTGAAAAAAAATCCAGTATTTCAGTAATACGTATTAACCAGACTAGGTTAAGTTGCATTTTTTGGTAACAACCTCCAAATCTCCATGGTTTCACATACTTTATTTTTTGATTCTGTCACTGGGGTTGACACGGGGCTCTGCACCTAGGTTGATGGGGTCTCTGCCAGTCTTCCAGTAGCACCATCTAGAATAGAGGTCTCCATTCAGGCACCTTAGATTCTCTGTTCTTTCCCTCATATCACAGCTGGATGCAAATCGATGAACTAATGGGAAATTCCTGGAGCCTCGTTTGTTACAGTTCTCACTTTGCAGATCTAAGTCTTAAGAGAAGGGGCATTGGAGTTTGGCAGACTTTGGTTTGAATCCTGATTTGGCACTGTTCAAGCCAAAGTAACCTCTTGGTGTCTCTATGAAAATGGATCATATGTGTGAAATGTAAATGAGGTTATGTACAAGGGAGGTGCTTAGTACACGGTAGAGCTCTGCGCATCTTCACTTCTATTCACAAGGCTGGCAGGTACTGCACACAGGATTCAGTGGCAGAAGGAGGATTTGAATAGGCAAATATTTCCCTTGCTGGGGAAGAGAGAGACTGGGGAATCATATACAGGCTTTTCTCCATTCGTCTTTGTTTTGTTTTGTTTTGCTTTTTCCCACTCATCTCTTTGGACATAAGTAATTATAGGTCTTCACTGAGGTGCAGAGAGCCTGGGAATATAATATATAGGTACAGATAATTTATAATAAATAAACAGAATATTTGATAAGTGTTACTTTCTCTGTTACAGCATGATAAATAAACCAGTGACTAATTATTACCTGAAGTTGCTGTATATCACTTCTAGCACTGTTGTTGGACCCTTTGGTATAAATTTCCAGATATGAAAAGAACCTCATCTCTTAAAAAGACTATAAGACAGGCTATTGTGTAACTCGTGAGGGACTCCTGGAAATGCACAGTTGTGTCACACTTTTTAAAAGTTTTTCTTATTTATTGGGGTGTCTGAGTGGCTCAGTCAGTTAAGCGTCCAACTTTGGCTTAGGTCATGATCTCATAGTTTGTGAGTTCAAGCCTCACATTGGGCTCTGTGCTGACAGCTCAGAACCTGGAGCCTGTTTGGATTCTGTGTCTCCCTTTCTCTCTGCCCCTTCCTCCATATGTGTTTTTTCTCTCTTTCTCTCAAAAATAAATAAACATTAAAAAACTAAAGTTTTTTAATTAATTTACTTTTTTTTTTTCAACGTTTATTTATTTTTGGGACAGAGAAAGACAGAGCATGAACGGGGGAGGGGCAGAGAGAGAGGGAGACACAGAATCGGAAACAGGCTCCAGGCTCTGAGCCATCAGCCCAGAGCCTGACGCGGGGCTTGAACTCACGGACCGTGAGATCGTGACCCGGCTGAAGTCGGACGCTTAACCGACTGCTTAACCGACTGCGCCACCCAGGTGCCCCTAATTAATTTACTTTTGAGAGAGAGAAGAGAGAGAGAGAGAGCATGTGGGAGGGGCAGAGAAAGACAGAGACAGAGAGAGAATCCCAAGCAGGCTCCACACTGTCAGCATGAAGCCCAATGCAGAGCTTGAAGTCATGAACCATGAAACCATGACCTGAGGCAAAATCAAGAACCAAAATCAAGAGTTGGCTGCTTAACTGACTGCACCACCCAGACACCCCGTGTCGTATTATTTAAAGTGATAATTTAGAGAGCTCTTTGAACCATATGGGATTGATAGTACCATATGGACAAATTGACCCAAGGTAGTGGCTTCTTTTGGAGGCTAAGAGGGTAGGTCTCCAAAGTGGATTCAGAAGTGAATTCTGATGGACTATCTCCCCCCTTTCAAGTAAGCCTTTCTTTTTTTTTTTTTCCCCCCTGAAGTAGGGATCTCAAAAATAAGCTCTACAGAAACGATTTCTAGTTTTGGATCATTCTGATTCTGCCAAGGATGCTAGAGTTATCCTCGACACTGATGATAGTTTTGGGGTCCGGATCCATCTTTTCCCAAAGGTAATCTGATCTCATTCCGGGAACTATTATATCTTGCATTGACTTATCAAAGGATTTCCTTCTCTAGGGGGAAATGTGGTACTAGCTCCTAAGTCAGTATTGTCACTTCTTTACATGTTTACATGAAGGTATGTAAGACTTCTTTCAGGTCTCTATTTCTTAGTAAAATCTGTTGAATGTGTATAGTTTCTTTTTAGGCTATTTCTGTAATGATGTGAAGACGCTACAAAATGATTTATAACCCTTTGCATATAGGTAAGGAACAGAATTATTCACCCAATAACTGTTTATTGAGAAGAAAGTGTGCATAAAGAATGAAGATAACTGATGATAATTACTGAATACACAAAGATGAAGGAGACAAATGACTACTTTTGAGGTGCTCAAATTCTGGCTGGAGAATGATGTCAATGGATAAGTCTGGCACATTGAGATGACTACTATAATTTATGAATAAAGTGAATGAGAGGAAGGAGAGATTGTGCCTTCTGCAATGGATTTCAGGAAAGCCTTCTCAAACATTGCAGCTGACTTGTGAGAGTAGGTACTTTCTATTTGAAGCAGAGAATATTCCAAAGCAAAGAGGAACATTGACAAACCTGGTTAAAATGAAGAAGACATAAAAGTTTATTACATATATGGGAAGCTAGGAAAAAACCAGTGGGCTATGATATTGGGTTCTTGTGAGGGAAGTGATGTAAAATAAGGATAGAGCTGTGTGGTTGCTACAGTAATGGCTTCCAAGGAATCATCCCTCTTGGAAGACTCATCTTGTATAATATCTTCTTAGATTGACTAGGCTTGACCATATGATATATGGAGAAGCTTGATAAATACTCATGTGTAGGCCTAGCCTGCTTGGAGCTCTGAAACTGTCATGGCTGAAGATGCCCAATTATCCTCCTTGAGGATGACCGATCCCATGGGAAAGGAGTAACAACACGCAGAGAGATTCCAAGGTAATAGACCACATGGAGACAGAGAGTGAGACACACAGTGAGAGAGAGACAGAGGGAGAGACAGCATGAGTGAGAAGGAAGGAGACATCTATGAGTGTAGAGAGATCCCATGAAAAGAGAGAAACCGTGATAAAGTTATGAGTCTTTGGTGGAAATTCATCGCCAGCAGACAAGCAGGCTGAATGCAGCCATATTTGAACTTAAGCAAGATCAGCAGAAGCACTTCCCAACTAACCCACAGAATTGTGAAAAGGAAAAAACAGTTTTAAGGCATTAAGTTTGGGAATGGTTTCTCATGAAGCGATGGCTAACAGATACAGAAGGTATCTTTATTCATCCATTCAGCAAATATTTATTGAGTTTATTGAGTATCTTCTGTGTGCCAGGAACTCTGCTGGATTGATACCGTACTTTGCAGGGCCTTACATTTCATGGTAAAGAGTTCTATCCTCTCTGCTCTAACATCAGCCATTATAAATGCCATTGCTATTATTTCACACGAGGACTAAACCGTATCTTGCCTATTATAATAACGTTCCAATTGTTCTTTCTCATTTCAGCCTCCCCTCCCCCCCCCCCCCACCGGTTAAAACAAAGCTGATCCATGTTATTCTCCTGCTTAAATCTCTAATGGCTTATCATAACCTTCTGGTCAAATTTTAGACCTCTTTGTGTGCATTTTGTAATACCATTTATAACCTTTTGCCCAATGTTCAATAACTTGTGGTTATTGTGGTTCCCTAAATACGCAATGCTTCCTCAGGTATTTGAAACTTTCCATGTGTTGCTGTCTTGGCCTGGAAGGCTCTCTCTCATTTGTTTGCCTGGAAAAAGCTTACATATACTTCAAGACACAGACAAATCTATACATTCTTTTTCAGTATCTCCAGGTGGAATTGATTACTCTTTTGCATCTTTGACTACCACTGATCACTGCACATTACTCTAATATCTCCGTACTTGTCACACTATTGATATGTTCTTTTCTTTTCTAGACTGTGAGCTCATTGAGGGTGTGGGATCTACCTTTTTTTATCTTTGTGTAGGAAGCACTTAATGCCTAGTATATACCAGGTACTCTATAAATAGTTTTTGAGTAATGCCTTTATCTTTTTTTTTTATGTTTAGTTTTTTTTTTTTTTTTGAGAGAGAGAGAAGAGTGCAAGCGGAGGAGGGACAGAAAGAGAGGGAGACACAGAATCCGAAGCAGGGTCTGGGCTCCGAGCTGTTAGCACAGAGCCCGATGCGGGGCCTGAACTTCTGAATTGCGAGATCATGACCTAAGCCCAAGTCCGGTGCTTAACTGACTGAGCCACACAGGTGCCCCAGAGTAATGCCTTTATCTTATAGACTATAGGAAATTACTATTTTATGGGAAGAAATTTTAGAAAATTAATTTAGGTATCGGTATGGAAGAGGAAAAAACATAGGCAAATGAATACATTTATTAAACCATTTAACTACTTCATGGTCAAGGTGAGATATGAGGATTGTCAAAACTAAGGCAGTAAGAAAATGGAGGGGGAGATCTACTTAAAAGACCTATCAAAGGTAGAATGGCCATGACATGGTAGAAATCTCTTTAAATGTTAAGGAAGAGGAAGAGTTGAATAATTGCAAAAGATTTTGTGTTGTCTAGCTTGGACAAGTGGGTAGATGGTGATGCCATTAACCTAGATAGAAAATACCAGAAGAGGAGCCGTTTTAGAGAAAAAGAAGGAGTAATAAGGAGATAATTATCAGCAAACGTTCTGTTCAGAGTCAATTTCAAGGATTTGGGCAGCTCTCTCTGGTAAGGGAAGTGTTAATTACAATGACGGTGACTGTGTTTAACAGAAGGCTGGAAATCATTGTGGCTCTAAAAAACCTTGTAAAAGATGATCTGGTTGGATTCATCATCAGAAACTTAGATTAAAGAAAAATGGACCTAGATCAGTAAATTATATGAAGAATAATCTTTAAATTTCTCCCAGGCTGGGCTTGATATGTACTCTAGTAAACAGTTGGGTTTTACAGCATAGCCTATAATTGCAATTGCTTTAAGAAAATTATTCTTTTTGAAAACTGGTTGTCTATTTATACCCAAATACACAGTAATAGTCCCATTTTAGTGATGCTGTAACTGAGGCTACTATTATAGCACAGAATAACAGTGATCGCTGACCCAATTAGGAATGAACTTGGTAGCTCCTATCCTTACAGTCGCATGATAGACATGGTCCTCCATCTATTTTATCCATGTGTTACAAGATTGCAACATAGGCTTCTCTTTGATTCTTCAATCATTTATTTTCCAACCATTGTTCAACTGTTAGAATACCAAACAGGAGCTCTTTCCCCCTGATTAGAAGTCTTAACTTTCCTGACAAGACTTGCGTTCTGTGTTTCTTACATCACCGGGGTTATAGATGAAGAGCTTCAAATAACACATTGCCTATGGCAACTACCTCCTAGCATGATAGTTGCTCTGGGAAAATTGGCTTTCCTACTTTGATTTTTCTCACTAATAAATTTAGGTAATAATAGACTCATGAGAAATAAGCTGACTAGAGAAGGGAGTAAAAAAATGAAACCATAGGTTATTCCTTTAAATTATTCCTTAATACAAATAAGAGACAAAATCAAAGCAAAACAGGACTTGTGGAATATCAAAAAAAATAACGGGAAACCAACACTTCAAAGCCTTGAGTTTGTGATAATTAGTGCAGTTAGAAAACACTTGATGCGTCTGCAAAGCAAGAATAGGGCGAATAGTGGGTATCAAAACAAAAATTAAGAAGGCTGAAGACCAAACTTGGAGCCTGTTTTTTTTTTTTTAATCAAAACTCCCAAATATATTGCTGTATGAATAAAAAAAGATCAGAGATAGACTCTCGTGGCAAAATATATCAAGAAGCAATAATATGTTGGTAACTGCTATTTGTGGGGTCTCTCTCTCTCTCTCTCATTGTTTTGCTCAAAGTTTAACAAGCTGAGTAGCAGTAAAACCTCACAATAGATTTATTCCACTTCTTCTAGTCACTACTGCAGAGAGACAGCTCAGGACATTCTTCTGATTTCTATAATGGGTAAATGCTACAGTGGACTCCGGAGGCCAACTGAGGGAGCTCTCCGAGGACGCAAATGTCATCACGCCAATGAGGCACCTACACAGCACTAACCTATAATCCTGAGTAGCCGGAAATCTACATCTTCCCCAGAAGAACTCACCTGCCCCCGTTCCTACTGCAGAGACCGCACAGGAGATACCATACACCACGATCTCCTCGCACTGTGTCAGCAAGACGTAGCAGATCCTGTAACTGGAGCCGCAGCTGATGCTTGGTAACTCAGGAACATAGAACATCCACTCTTTGTAATTTGGGTAGCGCTCTCTTAGAGGCTAGCGGTAAGTTAGGTGATAATGAAAGGAAGTCCTTTTGGCAGCGTGTGGGCTGTGTCAGTCTGTTGTGAAGCTGAGTTTAGTTGCAAGGTGAGTAGGCCTGCCTGGGCAATCGCCAGTGAGTTAAATCAAGACAAAAATCTTCCTTAAAAGAGTTGCTTTTATTAAGGGGAGCTTGTCACTGACTGTGGTGGATTTGGACGCTGTATTTCCAGACAATGGTGAAGAGCACGGAACACTTAACATAGCCAGTACTTGTGAAACATTTTTTGATTTTAGCCACTAATGTAATGTCACATGTTTGCTGTTGTGATTCTGTTTTTAAAATTTGGTTGATTAAGGGGTGCCTGGGTGGCTCAGTCAGGTAAGCATCCAACTTAGGCTCGGGTCACGATCTCACAGCTTGTGAGTTCGAGCCCTGCATCGGGCTCTGTGCTGACAGCTCAGAGCCTGGAGCCTGCTTCAGGCTCTGTGTCTTCCTCTCTCACCACCTCTCCCTGCTCACACTCTGTCTCTCTTTCTCAAAAATAAACATTAAAAAAAAAAACTTAGTTGCTCACTTAAAACGTGTATTTTCTAAGAGTAGCTATGAGTTTATTATTATAATGGTTTTATGATGGGTTCATTTTTCTATTGTTCCTGCTTTTGGGAATGTTTATTTTTTATGAGTAAACTATTGGAAATAAGATGTCTGTTAGCCAGATTTTTCAATAGCTGTTGGCTTTATACTGCTGCAAATTCAAATTTGCAATTGGAAACTACAACTGTTATATATAATGAAATCTCTAGGTAGGGACACAGTTTTCATTATATTTCCACTTGCCTTTTTATCACTGATTCAGTCTTTTAATTCAGTCTTTAGTATACTTAAGGAAAAAAGGAGATTACATTTAAAGAACCTGAAATTTTAAGATCAAGATAAGTAAAATATAGTTCTTACTTTCAAGGAGAATATAGCCTATTTTTAAAGACATATATATGCCACAAATCAGATTTTATTTTATTTTATTTTATTTTTTATATATGAAATTTATTGTCAAATTGGTTTCCAAACAACACCCAGTGCTCATCCCAAAAGGTGCCCTCCTCAATACCCATCACCCACCCTCTCCTCCCTCCCACCCCCCATCAACCCTCAGTTTGCTCTCAGTTCTCAACAGTCTCTTATGCTTTGGCTCTCTCCCACTCTAACCTCTCTTTTTTTTTTTTTTTCCTTCCCCTCCCCCATGGGTTCCTGTTAAGTTTCTCAGGATCCACATAAGAGTGAAACCATATGGTATCTGTCTTTCTCTGTATGGCTTATTTCATTTAGCATCACACCTCCAGTTCCATCCACGTTGCTACAAAAGGCCATATTTCATTTTTTCTCATTGCCACGTAGTATTCCATAGTGTATATAAACCACAATTTCTTTATCCATTCATCAGTTGATGGACATTTAGGCTCTTTCCATAATTTGGCTATTGTTGAGAGTGCTGCTATGAACATTGGGGTACAAGTGCCCCTATGCATCAGTGCTCCTGTGTCCCTTGGATAAATTCCTAGCAGTGCTATTGCTGGGTCGTAGGGTAGGTCTATTTTTAATTTTCTGAGGAACCTCCACACTGCTTTCCAGAGCGGCTGCACCAATTTGCATTCCCACCAACAGTGCAAGAGGGTTCCCGTTTCTCCACATCCTCTCCAGCATCTAGAGTCTCCTGATTTGTTCATTTTGGCCACTCTGACTGGCGTGAGGTGATATCTGAGTGTGGTTTTGATTTGTATTTCCCTGATAAGGAGCGACGCTGAACATCTTTTCATGTGCCTGTTGGCCATCCGGATGTCTTCTTTAGAGAAGTGTCTATTCATGTTTTCTGCCCATTTCTTCACTGGGTTATTTGCTTTTCGGGTGTGGAGTTTGGTGAGCTCTTTATAGATTTTGGATACTAGCCCTTTGTCCGATATGTCATTTGCAAATATCTTTTCCCATTCCGTTGGTTGCCTTTTAGTTTTGTTGGTTGTTTCCTTTGCTGTGCAGAAGCTTTTTATCTTCATAAGGTCCCAGTAATTCACTTTTGCTTTGAATTCCCTTGCCTTTGGGGATGTGTCAAGTAAGAGATTGCTACGGCTGAGGTCAGAGAGGTCTTTTCCTGCTTTCTCCTCTAGGGTTTTGATGGTTTCCTGTCTCACATTCAGGTCCTTGATCCATTTTGAGTTTATTTTTGTGAATGGTGTGAGAAAGTGGTCTAGTTTCAACCTTCTGCATGTTGCTGTCCAGTTCTCCCAGCACCATTTGTTAAAGAGACTGTCTTTTTTCCATTGGATGTTCTTTCCTGCTTTGTCAAAGATGAGTTGGCCATACGTTTGTGGGTCTAGTTCTGGGGTTTCTATTCTATTCCATTGGTCTATGTGTCTGTTTTTGTGCCAATACCATGCTGTCTTGATGATGACAGCTTTGTAGTAGAGGCTAAAGTCTGGGATTGTGATGCCTCCTGCTTTGGTCTTCTTCTTCAAAATTGCTTTGGCTATTCGGGGCCTTTTGTGGTTCCATATGAATTTTAGGATTGCTTGTTCTAGTTTCGAGAAGAATGCTGGTGCCATTTTGATTGGGATTGCATTGAATGTGTAGATAGCTTTGGGTAGTATTGACATTTTGACAATATTTATTCTTCCAATCCATGAGCAGGGAATGTCTTTCCATTTCTTTAAATCTTCTTCAATTCCCTTCATAAGCTTTCTATAGTTTTCAGCATACAGATCCTTTACATCTTTGGTTAGATTTATTCCTAGGTATTTTATGCTTCTTGGTGCAATTGTGAATGGGATCAGTTTCCTTATTTGTCTTTCTGTTGCTTCATTGTTAGTGTATAAGAATGTAACTGATTTCTGTACATTGATTTTGTATCCTGCAACTTTGCTGAATTCATGTATCAGTTCTAGTAGACTTTTGGTGGAGTCTGTCGGATTTTCCATGTATAATATCATGTCATCTGCAAAAAGCGAAAGCTTGACTTCATCTTTGCCAATTTGGATGCCTTTGATTTCCTTTTGTTGTCTGATTGCTGATGCTAGAACTTCCAGCACTATGTTAAACAACAGCGGTGAGAGTGGGCATCCCTGTCGTGTTCCTGATCTCAGGGAAAAAGCTCTCAGTTTTTCCCCGTTGAGGATGATGTTAGCTGTGGGCTTTTCATAAATGGCTTTTATGATCTTTAAGTATGTTCCTTCTATCCCGACTTTCTCAAGGGTTTTTATTAAGAAACGGTGCTGGATTTTGTCAAAGGCCTTTTCTGCATCGATTGACAGGATCATATGGTTCTTCTCTTTTTTTTTTTGTTAAGGTGATGTATCACGTTGATTGATTTGCGAATGTTGAACCAGCCCTGCATCCCAGGAATGAATCCCACTTGATCATGGTGAATAATTCTTTTTATATGCCGTTGAATTCGATTTGCTAGTATCTTATTGAGAATTTTTGCATCCATATTCATCAGGGATATTGGCCTGTAGTTCTCTTTTTTTACTGGGTCTCTGTCTGGTTTAGGAATCAAAGTAATACTGGCTTCATAGAATGAGTCTGGAAGTTTTCCTTCCCTTTCTATTTCTTGGAATAGCTTGAGAAGGATAGGTATTATCTCTGCTTTAAACGTCTGGTAGAACTCCCCTGGGAAGCCATCTGGTCCTGGACTCTTATTTGTTGGGAGATTTTTGATAACCGATTGAATTTCTTCGCTGGTTATGGGTCTGTTCAAGCTTTCTATTTCCTCCTGATTGAGTTTTGGAAGAGTGTGGGTGTTCAGGAATTTGTCCATTTCTTCCAGGTTGTCCAATTTGTTGGCATATAATTTTTCATAGTATTCCCTGATAATTGTTTGTATCTCTGAGGGATTGGTTGTAATCATTCCATTTTCATTCATGATTTTATCTATTTGGGTCATCTCCCGTTTCTTTTTGAGAAGCCTGGCTAGAGGTTTGTCAATTTTGTTTATTTTTTCAAAAAACCAACTCTTGGTTTCGTTGATCTGCTCTACAGTTTTTTTAGATTCTATATTGTTTATTTCTGCTCTGATCTTTATTATTTCTCTTCTTCTGCTGGGTTTAGGCTGCCTTTGCTGTTCTGCTTCTATTTACTTTAGGTGTGCTGTTAGATTTTGTATTTGGGATTTTTCTTGTTTCTTGAGATAGGCCTGGATTGCAATGTATTTTCCTCTCAGGACTGCCTTCGCTGCATCCCAAAGCGTCTGGATTGTTGTATTTTCATTTTCGTTTGTTTCCATATATTTTTTAATTTCTTCTCTAATTGCCTGGTTGACCCACTCATTCGTTAGTAGGGTGTTCTTTAACCTCCATGCTTTTGGAGGTTTTCCAGACTTTTCTCTGTGGTTGATTTCAAGCTTCATAGCATTGTGGTCTGAAAGTATGCATGGTATGATTTCAATTCTTGTAAACTTATGAAGGGCTGTTTTGTGACCCAGTATATGATCTATCTTGGAGAATGTTCCATGTGCACTCGAGAAGAAAGTATATTCTGTTGCTTTGGGATGCAGAGTTCTAAATATATCTGTCAAGTCCATCTGATCCAATGTCTCTTTCAGGGCCCTTGTTTCTTTATTGACCGTGTGTCTAGATGATCTATCCATTTCTGTAAGTGGGGTGTTAAAGTCCCCTGCAATTACCACATTCTTATCAATAAGGTTGCTTGTGTTTATGAGTAATGTTTTATATATTTGGGGGCTCCGGTATCGGCGCATAGACATTTATAATTGTTAGCTCTTCCTGATGGATAGACCCTGTCACTATTATATAATGTCCTTCTTCATCTCTTGTTACAGCCTTTAATTTAAAGTCTAGTTTGTCCGATATAAGTATGGCTACTCCAGCTTTCTTTTGGCTTCCAGTAGCATGATAAATAGTTCTCCATCCCCTCACTCTCAATCTAAAGGTGTCCTCAGGTCTAAAATGAGTCTCTTGTAGACAGCAAATAGATGGGTCTTGTTTTTTTATCCATTCTGATACCCTATGTCTTTTGGTTGGCGCATTTAATCCATTTACATTCAGTGTTATTATAGAAAGATATGGGTTTAGAGTCATTGTGATGTCTGTATGTTTTATGCTTGTAGTGATGTCTCTGATACTTTGTCTCACAGGGTCCCCCTTAGGATCTCTTGTAGGGCTGGTTTAGTGGTGACAAATTCCTTCAGTTTTTGTTTGTTTGGGAAGACCTTTATCTCTCCTTCTATTCTAAATGACAGGCTTGCTGGATAAAGGATTCTCGGCTGCATATTTTTTCTGTCTAGCACACTGAAAATCTCGTGCCAATTCTTTCTGGCCTGCCAAGTTTCAAAAGAGAGATCAGTCACGAGTCTTATAGGTCTCCCTTTATATGTGAGGGCACGTTTACCCCTTGCTGCTTTCAGAATTTTCTCTTTATCCTTGTATTTTGCCAGTTTCACTATGATATGTCGTGCAGAAGATCGATTCAAGTTACGTCTGAAGGGAGTTCTCTGTGCCTCTTGGATTTCAATGCCTTTTTCCTTCCCGAGTTCAGGGAAGTTCTCAGCTATGATTTCTTCAAGTACCCCTTCAGCACCTTTCCCTCTCTCTTCCTCCTCTGGGATACCAGTTATGCGTATATTATTTCTTTTTAGTGTATCACTTAGTTCTCTAATTTTCCCCTCATACTCCTGGATTTTTTTATCTCTCTTTTTCTCAGCTTCCTCTTTTTCCATAACTTTATCTTCTAGTTCACCTATTCTCTCCTCTGCCTCTTCAATCCGAGCCGTGGTGGTTTCCATTTTGTTATGCATTTCATTTAAAGCGTTTTTCAGCTCCTCGTGACTGTTCCTTAGTCCCTTGATCTCTGTAGCAAGAGATTCTCTGCTGTCAGCTATACTGTTTTCAAGCCCAGCGATTAATTTTATGACTATTATTCTAAATTCACTTTCTGTTATATTATTTAAATCCTTTTTGATCAGCTCATTAGCTGTTGTTATTTCCTGGAGATTCTTCTGAGGGGAATTCTTCCGCTTGGTCATTTTGGATAGTCCCTGGTGTGGTGAGGACCTGCAGGGCACTTCCCCTGTGCTGTGGTGTCTAACTGGAGTTGGTGGGAGGAGCCGCAGTCAGACCTGATGTCTGCCCCCAGCCCACCGCTGGAGCCACAGTCAGACTGGTGCGTGCCTTCTCTTCCCCTCTCCTAGGGGTGGGATTCACTGTGGGGTGGGGTGGCCTGTCTGGGCTACTTGCACACTGCCAGGCTTGTGATGCTGGGGATCTGGCGTCTTAGCTGGGGTGGGTAGGCAAGGTGCCCGTGGGCAGGAGGGGCAGGCTTAGGTTGCTTCTCCTTAGGTGATCCACTTCAGGAGGGGCCCTGTGGCAGCAGGAGGGAGTCAGATCCGCTGCCAGAGGTTTGGCTCCGCAGAAGCGCAGAGTTGGGTGTTTGCGCGGAGCGAGCAAGTTCCCTCGCAGGAACTGGTTCTCTTTGGGATTTTGGCTGGGGGATGGGCGGGGAAGATGGCGCTGGCGAGCGCCTTTGTTCCCCACCAAACTGAGCTCTGTCGTCAGGGGGCTCAGCAGCTTTCCTTCCCTTTGTCCTCCAGCCTTCCCGCTTTCTCAGCAGAGCTGTTAACTTATGACCTCCCAGCCGCTAAGTCGCGCTTGGTGTTGGAACACAGTCCGTCAGGCCCCTCCGCTTTTTGCAAGCCAGACTTGGGGGCTCTGCTTGGCCAGCGAGCCGCCCCTCTGCCCCGGCTCCCTCCCGCCAGTCCGTGGAGCGCGCACCGCCTCGCCGCCCTTCCTACCCTCTTCCGTGGGCCTTTCGTCTGCGCTTGGCTCCGGCGACTCCGTTCTGCTAATCCTCTGGTGGTTTTCTGGGTTATTTAGGCAGGTGTATGTGGAATCTAAGTGATCAACAGGACGCGCAGTGAGCCCAGCGTCCTCCTACGCCGCCATCTTCCTTGACCACAAATCAGATTTTAAAAGGTATTTTAGTAAAAGTTGTTCTGTGAGGGTTTATTCTAGTAGGCGTGGAATTAGCCTGAGTTGTTTTGCTTGTCTCTGTGTCACACTGTCCCCTACTCAGTAAGAGCATTGCTCAGTAACCATGAGTGTGAAGTGTTTGGGGTGGTTTATATCATTATTTATTGATAGCAGTGAGAATGATAAGTTACACGTGGACTTGATGACATCCCTAAAGGCATCTGCTGTTTGGGCTGATTGCACAGAATGAATATATCTACGTGACCAGCAAAATACAAAACAAAACAAAAATCCTAGTGATAACTTCCGTTTTGGGATCTCTGGTTCCAGAGTGTTCAGCGTCATGTTGGTGGTTCCTGATTCAAGAGAGAAAGTACATACTGCCATGGTCCTTACAAAGGGAGTACAGTTGGAGTTTGTACTTGGCCTCTCCGGATCTCCTACTGTGAGATAGCCTTTGGCTGTGATGCATATTCTTTCTTTAATAATGTGACTATACTGTATCTTTTTATTGAAATAAATTGTAGATGTGTAAGCACTGTCATTTTGGGTCCTATAAATCTTCTTGAGCAATTAAATCTTGTATAATTCCCATTGTTAGTGAGAAAGCACAATGTAGATGGAGCAACTAGAAAAGAAAGTGATTTCGTGTGGGCATGCTACATGTGTGTGTAGGCCCACAAGTGCTTCACATAGAAGGTTGAGTTGGAGAGGTAGCGTACAAAGAAAGACTGTGGTATGAGACAGTAACTCAAAACGCGATCTCATTGATGATTTCTATTTATCCATTGGTAGAGAAATCTCAAAGAAAAAAGTTTCAGAAACTCAAGGAAGGAGGTAGTTCATCAAAATATTAAACCTTCCATACTACTCAAAACAATCTCCAGATTTAATGCAACCTCTATCAAAATACCACCAGCATTTTTCACAAATTGAGAATAATATTACGGTTTATGTGGAACCATAAAATACCTCAAATAGCCAAAGTAATCTGAGAATTCCAGATTCCACGAGATACTACAAAACTGTAGTAATGAAAATGGTATGGTACTGGACCAAAAATAGACATAGATCGGTGGAACAGAAAGGACAGCCCAGAAATAAACCTATGTTTGAATGGTCAATTATTCTGTGACAAAGGAGGAAAGAATATGCGATGGAAAAAAATAGTCTCGAACAAATGGTGCTGGGAAAATGGGATAGCTACATGAAAAAGAATGAAACAAGACCACTTTCTTACACCATTTTATTTGCAAAAATAGAAGCAAAATGGGTTAAAGATCTGAATGTGAGACCTGAGATGATAAAACTCCTAGAAGAATACCTAGACAGTAGTTATTTTGACATTGACCATAGCAACATTTTTTCTAGCTACGTCTCCTTAGGTAAGGGAAACAACAACAAAAGAAATTATTGGGAAAATATTAAATCTGATAGGGAGTTCGAGAAGAATGAACTTGATGAAGACATTTTTGATGTTTTTAAGTGAGAAATTTGAAGGCAACCTTCTGAAAAAAGGTTTCAATTTAGAAAGGAATGGAATAGAAATTCGGTGGTGAAAGAGAAGAGGAGACATGAGGGTAGAGCTTGAAGAAGTAGAGGGTTGATGGAAAATTTGTTTAGGATTGGTAAAAGTAAATAAATAAACCAAAAAAAACAAACAAACAAACAAACAAAAAATCAAACAAACCTGAAATGCCTATGGACTGAGAGGAAGGATCTGTAGGAGGGGACAAGTTGAAATGCAAGAGATGGGAAAAATTGATGGGCAATGCCTTGGGCTAGGGAATGAGGAAGAAATCAAGAGGATGCTGACGCTTTTGTGAATGAAGAGAAAGAAGAAGATATTAGTTGTATAAAAAATAAAGTGGAATACATATTTAATGGGCCAAGCTGTTTGGGACCTTAAGATAGGTACTTTGCCATTTTAAATAGCAGATAGCATGGAGGGGTACTGTATCAAAGCATAAAATGTAAAAGGGGCCATGGGTTTTCCTAGAGTTTCAAACTCTAAATAATTCTTACCAATTGATATTTATACCTTCACAAATAACAAGCATCTTCTCCTCAGACTTGAGCTTTTTTGTTGGGGTGAGGGGGACACAAGTTGTAAATGGTTAGAAGTAATTTGATCCTTTCATAACTTGCTTTTAAGATGTTAGTCAACACTGGACATCAGTCTGTGGTTAATAATTCCGCATTGCCCAAGCCCCTTTGAGTAGTCTGACCAATATCCCATGAATCCTGAGGGTTTTCATTCTGGCTTATGTGCGTACTGTGCACTGTTATCTCTAATACTTTCAGGCAGTTCTTTCCCCAGAGTCAGTTTCTTAACACGCATGTGCTGATTAGTACTCACTTGACTTCTAGCCTCAGACTTTACTTTGGTCATCTTGCTCTGCTCTCAAGTATTTTCTAGCAATGGCTCATGAGAACCTCAATACCTTCTGTATCCATGTATAAATGTACTGAGATATAATACTAGGGTGGAGAGAGGCAGATTTTTTCAGCGAATATTTCTATCAAAGTTGGTAGGTCTCCAAACTACTCAATCTGTGTTACAATATTTTTTTGCTCTTAAAACTAATACACTAATTCTTCTAAAATTAACCTTGACTATTGCATGAATTTTCCATTTTTAATTTGAATCCTGTTATTTTGCACATAGAATTTTAATTAACTTCACATATAATAATAGAAAACTTATGCTTTCAGACAAAACGGAGTAATAGGGACTAGATTTACCATATTTCTTAACCAAAAATTGGGTAAATTGTAAGAAACAATAAAGTTTAAGACATTGGACAAAGGAAATGAAGGACAGTCATCCATGAGAGATGAAAAAAAATGAGATGAATTCTGAATGCCACTTTTTTTTGTCTCAGAGAAATTTCTAGGTCCTGGTATAGGAAGAAGGAACCCAGGCAGGGCATGGCAGACTCCCTCAATTAAAGATCCAGAACTAAGGGACCAGGGAGATCTAAGAGGCTAGAATTCATAAGACAGTACCATAAAGGAGAGATGTCTATAAAAAGAGAATTATTGAGTTCTTCAGATGGTCTTCCTTGAGTAGTCAAGTGAGTACTAATCAGCACCTGTGTGTTAAGAAACTGACTCTGGGGAAAGAACTGCCTGAGTGTATTAGAGGTGACAGTGCACAGTACGTACATAAGCCAGAATGAAAAACCTCAGGATCCATGGGATATTAGGCAGACTACTCAAAGGAGTTTTAGAAATGGGGAATTATTAACCCTAGACTGATGTCCAGTGTTGCCTAACATCTTAAAAGCAACTTAGGAACAGATCAAATTACTTCTAACAATTACAACTTGTGTCTCCCAACCCCTCCGCCCCCAACAAAAAAGCTCAAGAATAGGTATGAGAATATAAAAATATCAGGAATTGGGGCGCCTGGGTGGCTCAGTCGGTTGAGCGTCCAACTTTGGTTCAGGTCATGATCTCTCGGTTCGTGGGTTCGAGCCCCACGTCGGGCTCTGTGATGACAGCATAGAGCCTGGAGCCTGCTTCAAGTTCTGTGTCTCCCTCTCT
Source organism: Herpailurus yagouaroundi (assembly GCF_014898765.1). NCBI lineage: Eukaryota > Metazoa > Chordata > Mammalia > Carnivora > Felidae > Herpailurus > Herpailurus yagouaroundi. The sequence continues at coordinate 2,842,434 of NW_024412417.1, forward strand.
CTCTGCTCCTCCCCCGCTCATGCTCTGTCTCTCTCTCTTTCAAAAATAAAAATTAAAAAAATTTAAATAAATAAAAAACAAGAATATCCAGGAACTAACAAGGTAAAAATTTGCAATGGGCAAACTGGTGTCCAATGAAACGCTACCAGCATAAGAAAGCAGGAAAATATCCACCATAATGAAGAGATAACTTAATCAAACCTGACCTGGAACTGACATAGATATTAGGATTAGCAGACAGGGACATTAAAGCATTTGTTATAACTGTATTTCATTTGTTCAAAAACTTCCTTTGTGACATTGAAGCTGTACAAAGACCCAAATTGAACTTCTAGAGATCAAAACTACAGTGTGTGAGGTAAAAAACACATGGGGTAGGATTAACATCAAATTAGATATCATACAAGAAAAGATTAGTGAACTTGAAGTCACAGCAATAGAAACAATCCAAAATAAAGAACACAGAGGGAAGAGAGTTAAATCGTAAGAGAGCATCAGTGAGCTGTGGAACAACTTTAAGTGGCCTACTATATGTGGGGACTGGAGTCCCTTAAGGAGAGAACAGAAGTGGAAAAAAAACTATTTGAAAAAATAATGGCCAAAATTATTCCAAATTTAATTAAGTTTCAGCTCACAGATCCAAGAATCTCCACAATCCTCACATTTGAGAAGCATGAAAAATCTCCAACAAGTCACATCAAGATCAAATTATTCAAAACCAGTTTTAAGGAGAAAATCTTAATAGATCCAGAGGGGAAAAATTGCACGTATAGTGGGATGGAGATAAAATGATATCATATTCTTATTAGAAACAGTGTGAGATAAGAGTGGAACAGTATCCTTAAAAGTACTGAGAAAAATGAAATGTCAAACTATAATAGTATAACCAGTGAAAATATCTTTGGTTTATAGCAGGTTGACCTGGACTTTGTTTTCTTTGTATTTACTTTCCTAGTTGCTCATGGAGCTTCTTGTATATATAAACGTATGTTTTCCTTGAAAGTTGGGGACTGTGTAGCCATTATTTATTCAAATACATTTGGCCTTTTTTTTTTCTTCACTCTTTTTGGAATTTCAATTATGCTATGTTAGACCATTTTCTATTGTCCCACAGATCTCTGAGGCTCTTTGTAGTTGTTTCTTTTTTTTCTTCCTTTTTTTTAAGCTTCTCTCTCTCTCATTTTCAGTTTTCAGTCTCTTGTTGACCTTTATTAAAGCTTATTAAAGTTTAGTGATTCTTTATTTTCCTATTTCCAATCTAATAATGTGCCCATCTTGTATACATTTCATTTTATCAATTGTACTTTGCAATTTTTTTCATTTCCATTTGGTTCTTTTTTTTATAGTTTCCATTTCTTTGTTGAGATTCTCCATTTGTATATTCATTATGACCATCTTTTCATTTAAAGCCTGACCATATTTATTTTAGATGATTTAAATTCCTTAACAGGAAATTCCACATTTGGGTCATCTCAAGTTTGACAGACTAAATTTTCATGCTTCTAGGTCAAAGCATCATAATTTTTGGTTTCTTCACACATGGCTAGTACTTGACTAATGGATATAGTAATTACTATACTGTTTAGAGCCTGGATTTTTCATTGTTTCATCTGTAATGAGCATTGCTTTTTGTTCTGGCATCCATAAATCTACTGGTGGATCAGTCTGCTCCTTTTGAGGGTTGTTTTTAAGCTCAGTTCAGGCAGCTTTAAAGCATTCTGTACACTGGTAATAGAGTAGCCATATTCTTAGGGCATATTGTTCTGTATCCTATGTACACTAGCATTGGGAAACAATCTCCATTCAATTCATAGCTCACCAGCACGTATTGAGAGTCTTGTCTTAACAGCTTAATAACCAAAGGCTGAAAGGAAGCCCCGTGCAGATTTCTCGAACCCCTTCTCTGTGCTTTCCTCTGCTTTCTAGTACTCTGCTCTCCAAAATTCTCCACCTCAGCAACCCAAACTTTTATCTTTCCTTTCTCAGGATTCTTTTTTTCCCCCCCTTGGACACCATCTCTCCATTTTGTTGTATAGAAAGTGCTCTCAGAAAGAAAGTTGGGTTGATCTTGGGGCTTACTTCATTTATTTTCCTTCTCTCAGGGATCATAGACCTGTACTATCTGTTTTTAAAAATTGAAGCAGTTTTTAAATTTTTTCAACTCATATATATATTTTTTCATTTCCTCTGTTTATAGTGGTTGTATTATTCTGGTATAAATTAATCCATTATGACTGGAGATGGAAGTCATACTGGATTGTTTTAACTTTCAAATTTATGTCTGTGATTTTACTTTTTTTTTCTGTTAAAAGATGGACAACAAGTTTTATTTTTTCCCCATATTCAATTAACCTAGAATCATTTATTTAAAAGACAAGCTTTCCCCACTGAATCACAGTAGAGCCTTTGCACTCTACCTTAAAAAAAATCTTATACTAAATATTTAAAAATTTAGTATCATTTAAACACAACTCACTGATTTATTTTTACTTTTATTTTTATTTTATTTTTTTACTGCTTTGATAGTATTTCTTTGTACAAGAAGATAGAAACCATATTAGGTGATGACACCAATCATATAACCAAAGTTAAAGAATGTTCCATTTTCTGGGGCGCCTGGGTGGTTCAGTCAGTTAAGCATTCAACTCTTGGTCCTGGCTCAGGTCATGATCCTGTGATTTGTGGGATCAAGCCCTCATTGGGCTCTGTGCTGGCAGTATGGAGCCCACCTGGGATTCTGTCTCTCCCTCTCTCTGCCTGTGTCTCCCTCTATCTCAAAACAACTAAACAAACTTAAAAAATAAAAAGAATACCAATAGCTATTCAATAGCAAAATTGGACTTATCAGTACTTTCAGAATTAATCATTTCAATCTCCTTTTTTCCTGTTGCTGATTATGAAAACATGAAATATTTAATTTGGTAATTCAGTTCTTTCTGTAATACTTAGCCCTTTCTAAAAGGACAAACCAATTGTTATCCTACTAATATAGTAATGAAACTAATACTAATAACAAAAACAACAAAAGATTCATTGATCTTGTTATCGATTCTTGTTACTCACTGTGGTGACTAGTCTCTACAGATGACTTCCCAATGAACCAAACCTCTTGGTATTCATACCTTTCTGTAGTCATTTCCCATAAGGAATACAGGCTTGCCATGTTTAACCAATATAATACAGTGAAAGTGACAATACATGAGCTCTGAGGTTGCAACTCTCACATTTTCTTCGAACTTGTAGACTTCTTATGTGGTAGATACTACTTTGAGCCCATCATATTGTGAGGATTCTGAGGCTGCCATACAGATATGCTATATGGAGGGTGGGGGGAGGAGGGAGAGAAAAAGGGGAAAGGAGGGGAAGGGGAGCTGAGGGCAGGGGAGATGTGTGGGCCCGGCCAGTCCCCAAATGATCCAGGCATATCAACTGGGGTGCCAGATATGTGAGTGAAGGAGGTGTATTGAACATCTGGCCCAGCTGAGCCTTCAGCCCCGGCCATCAACTGACTGCAACTGCATGAGAATCTCAGCAAGAACCACCTATCTAAGCGGTAACTTGTTGAGCAGCCGTAGATAACGGGACAATTGCAACAATGACTGCTGCAATGAAATAAGCTGTTTATGCATAAATGATTGCTGCTTGCAGTGAGCTTTGCCTTCTTCAAAATGACAGACACCACCAATTATTTTACTGTTAAAGGGTTGACACTATTTTAGAATTTTGAAATGACATTTAATTGTATTCAGTGCTTATCAGGATGCACTCAATTTGGTGGTTGAAATGACCTGTTGTTTCAGTTAAAATGTTGGCATAAATTTTTCATGATTTTACTGTAGAACTTAGACACTTATTTTATTGGGCAGGCATAAAGCGAATTCCATGGGTTGATTTGAAAAATCAAGTGATTGTTTCTTTTCTTTTTTTATGATGCTTTTATTTCTACTTACATGCAGATTGTTTTAATCAATAATATGGTTTCCATGCTTGATTGTGCCAGAGACCAATGGAAGTGTTAGTGTTTTTTGTTGTTGTTGTTGTTTGTTTGTTTTTTTAATTAAACCCATGAATACTGTTGAGTTGTGGGTATGGCTACTATTTTAGGAATCTCTTTCACCTTGTTTACCTCATACCACATTGATAGAACTGTTTCAAATGGGATCTGGTTCTATTGATTTTTGTGTGGATTTTTGTGCCTACTGAGGATATTTGTAAGAACCTCTGAGCATTTGTACCTTCTGTTTTGTTTGACATTTTGGTATATATGTTTTTACCAGTGTTTCCTACACATTCTACCTTACTTTTCCATGCTGTCATCAAGTAGGAGTTGAACAGGTATTCTTTGGTTACCTATGTACCGGGCATAGGAATGGAATCGCTTCTTTTATTCTGGTAAAGTGGCTTTGTTGTAAAATATTATGGCGCTGATAGTTATGGTACTAAAAACACATTTGTACTAGTTATCAACTCAAAGAAGATTGAAAATGTGATAAAACAGGAATTTTCCTTTAAGTAATAAATGTTTCTAGTACATGTAAATATAAAAGTAGTATATAACAACATGTGAACCAAAATAAAGTTTTCAGTTATGTGGTTTACAATTTCCACCATTTACTTTTAAGTTATGGCAGATAGTAGTTTAGTTAGTAGAGGGTATATTCCGGGTAACAGATGCACACGATTACTGTCAACTGGGTAGTTGCTATTTACATAGTATGAACTCCTAGGCGGTATTTCATTTGTGGTCATATATAATCAGAAACCTGAAGACACAACATTTACTTAGAAGCCTAAAGTGCTATTCTGTAGCTGAGCAAACGATAAATCATCCCATGAACAAGTCTTTTAAAAATTTTAAAGAGAAAAAAGGCAGGTGACAACACTCTTGTCTGTTTTGTGGTGGAAAACGCTCTCTTTCATTCAATACAAGAAATAATCAGAAAGCCATGTAGGATGTTGGTGAGATGAGACAGGAAAGAGAACTCTGTGAGTCTGTTTTCAAATATATTTTTAAAACAATGGTATGGTTGGAGATCAAATAGTAAACTTGGTGTCAAATAACCTGTGGTTTATTGCTGGCTTCTCTGCTCAGGCTTGCGTTTATATAGAATCATTCACCCGGAAAGTCTTATGAATTATTAAATTGGAATCCTCTTCATTACATCCATCTGAGATAGATGGGATTTATCATTCTCTTCATTGTATAGGCGTGGAAAGTTAAAGCAGGGAGGGAGGGTCACATTTATAATCATAAGACAGTAACATAGCCAGGACGCATTTGCTAACTTGATTCAAACCCCGAGTTTCAATAAATTCAGACAGTGTTTAGACAATATTTAATAAATACCTAGAAGTCAATCAGTGAACATCCACAGTAAATATAACAATCCATTTGCTCTCTATTTTGACTTCTTCATGTTGGCTGCTAATTAGAACCCCCCAAAATGTATCTTTTGTTGTTTGCTGAGTGATTTCAGGAAGAAAACTGTAAGAGATGGCCCAGAGTCTCCATCTCCTTGTACCTCTGGGTGTACAGGGTCCTCCTATACTTTCCTCTTTCGTATAATATACCATGGAGTTACCTACCACTTCAGGGATTCACAAGGCACAGGAAAGCATTGCTCGCTCCGAACTCCTTATCCTCAGGGTTTCTGAGGTCTTTGTCAAAAATTATTCTTCTTTTGTGGTAAAAGATAAGGTTTTTCGGTGGTTTTATATTTTTGTGTCTACTCAGATTTCCAATAAAATAAAATATTCCCAGATGCAATGCTTTTATGCTGCTGCCAATAGGTAATATGAGCCAGGAGGCAGATTCTATCCTGGAGGCACTCAATGGAATGCATATCTTGTAGTTGGCTGATATGAATCAATGAAGCTTCAGTTTCAAAGTGACACAGTTGTTTCAGAATTCACCTTGGGTTTAATGTTCCTGAAGACCAACTTCCTATGTAATGAATTCAAGTATCTGAAATGTTGTCTAGGTACTTCTATATGTAGGCATATCAAAAAAAAAAAAAAAAAAAGAAAGAAAAGAATTAATAGATTGTTTTAGAAAATTGGGAAAAATGCCTAGTTCTACTTCCGTGTATTTGCTTAATGAGGTTGCTTTGTCTAAAGAGAGATACATCTTTTTTGGGTTAAAAAATGGCAGGAGGAACATTAAAGTATTTAATGAATTATAACAACCTTAATGTAGGCAGCAGGCTGTCTGGTCAAGGACAACTCTAGCTGATGTAGAAGTTACATTTTGATCTTTACCTGGGTCATTGTGAGTAAGCGATATGAAAAATGTGAAATAGAATGTAAAATTCTTGGTTGAGGTATTTTAATTAAAATTCTTCAGTCTGCAATATTAAAGAGTTATGATTTTTTTAAAGAAGTCTATGAAGCATTTATATTTACTGTGATATTTAAAATATTTTCAATTATAATTTATAGTTTTCATATATTTGGTGCCAGCTTCTGATCTTAGGAGGGAAACATTAAATGACTTCTTGATGATTTGTGCCCCGGTTCCTAAACTTTTGGCAATTAGCTGACTCTGAATAGTCCACAGGTCAGACTTTTAACACCTGAGTTATTTACTTCAAATGACTAGAGTTGCTCATGGATTTTTCTCTCATTAGCATGCGGTTCTAGTGTCCTTGAAGAGAATAAGAGGAAGAAGGAGAACAAAAAAAAAGAAGGCCAACTTTGTTGAAATGGCTCTCGGTTTTCTTGTAATAGACTCTTTGTTTCATTTCTATAGGTGAATTGGTTAGCAATCGAGGGCATTATTCGTGTTTCTATTTATGAGGTGAAATTTCTACGTGGAGTCTCCCAAATGTGTTGCAGGAAGAATGAGACATGGTAGCAGGTTCTGGTACCATCCCATTCTGCAATGATGACTCACTTAGATGGCTTTGGGGACTGGCGAGGGGGCTGAGTGGTGATCAGTTTCTCTATCTGTTGCTATCACTGGGGCCAGAGGGGTAGAAGGGTGCGATGTAGACCTCAACTTGAAGGGCTGCCAGGTTATCCTTCTTAAAAAAACACTTTTATTTTTTTCATTCTTTCTTTGACACTTATAATGGCTTCTTCAGGGCCTGATGGATCAAATGAAAATGCCATAGACCGGCATTCAGACAAACGTATTTTAGTTAGATGAAAGTATGTAACTTTGAAGTTCTCATTGTGGTCACGTAAGTGGTTTGATTACACATCTGAGTGACCTTGGATAATTCCTTAACCCTCTCATCTCATTTTGATCATAATTACAGAAGAAATTATAACATCAAAGCAATAGTATTGTCATGAAGGTTAAATGAGATAATATGTGCCAAGTACATAAATTGGCATATAAAAAGTCTTTAATAAATGGTAGCCATTTTATTTGTCGTTATTATAGCTATTATCATTAGAATTGTAGCAGGGATGTTGAACAAGCTGAATTCATGGGTTTTAATCAGAAAATATCTTTATTCTTGCTTTCTATTGTCCCTTTAAATATTTATTTTGTGGGAGAAATCCTCCAGCTCCATTTTGAAAACTTATTACCATGAAGTTTCTGGTGACTTAATAAGTACAAAGTATTCTGTTTACAAGAAGTCACAAAACACACTGTCAATTTGATATTTTAAAATAGGTCCATGAGGTCATGACATCTTATACTTGACTTACATATTTTCTCCTTTTCCCCGCTAGGATGTGCTGCAGGAGAGAAGGCCTTAGTTTGAGAAGCCACTTAGAAATTTTACATCAAATATAGGCGTGTGAAAAGTATCCTTCTATCACTACTCAACCCGCTTTTAGAATCTAAGCTAAGAAACCATCGATTACAGAAAACTCCTCCCTTTCCTCCCCTGTCTTTGCAGTCAAGGTTTTTTTTAATCCCTCCTAGTTGAAGGGAGAAGAGTGGGCCTTACATGCTGCTATTACTTTCTACCCCCCACCAGAAAGATGTCTAACCTGACTTTTTCTTCTTGTGTGCTCTTTCAAATATTCTCACTGAGAACATTTGAGTTTATGTCTAGTGATGAGGGCAATATATTTTTCTACAGCTGCTTCTCCCCACACTGTTCTTGTTTTGTTTTGTTTTGTTTTTGTTTTGTTTTGTTTTCTGTTTTTCCAAAGGCCCTCTAGGGAAGAATTTGAAATGGCTTCAGGCTATTTCTCTTGTGTGAAACACTAACACATCTTTGCCTTTAAAAATTTGGGACTGTAGGCTGATCTCAGTGTAGGTGTTATTTCGCTTTCTCTGCTACCCAAGCAGCCAGCAGGCCCATCTTGTACTCTAAGAATTTCCAGGCAGAAATCAAACACCAAACACCCCTGCCTTTTGGTGACAAGCAGTAAGACCCTCTCCAAATGCTCTTGTTTAAGCTCTTTTCACTAGGACTGTAGTGAGGAATCTGCTTCCGCCACTCCCAGCATAGCACCAGCTTTCTCTAAAACCAGCCGCTTCACAAAACCCTCTCCTCATCTCCACCATCTGGACCGTGCTGTATCCTCCGTGTGGCTGAAGGACCTTTAGACTCGCTAAACAAATTTCTGGTGATTTCTTTGAAATTTGTATTTTGCTCCCTCAGTGAAAATATCCAATATTCTGTCATTTTCCAGACCTATCTTTTACTATGCTTTTAAAATCAGCGTTAGTCAGTTTACTGTCTTTCCCTTCGCTATACTTTGTGATTTTTCTACCTGTCCTTGTTCAGACTGATCTGTCTTACTTTCTGAACTTATCTGTAACCTTTTCCCTGCCTACAAATTATTACCTTTCTTTGTCCAACCCATGTCTTGTTGGGTCATTTAGTTTAGAAAACTAGTTTATCAGGAGTGTTCGACGTCCTAGATAGCATTTGCATTTTAACTTAAAATAGTGAATACTTTGGGAATGTCAAGTGCATTGGAAGAAACTGCAGAAGACACTTTCAGCCCTTCAAACCATAATAGTCAGCTGCCTCCCCAGCTTATGGTGAAGAATAGCTTCCTCTATTCCCCATTACATGGGGCTACAGCAAGAATAACTATTGCTTCTGTGTAGCCCTAGCTGTGACACTCTCAGAGGAACTCAATTAGGAGAACTGTTAGTTGGCCTGCCATCAGTCATTGTTACCTTTGCTGAATTAGTTCCCATCTACCTGAATGTCACAATCTTAGAATTGGAGTCAGGGTTAAATAGTAAGTGATCTGACAATTCCTTTTGCTTGGGGACTAAGAAAGGAGACTTTGTAAATTGGTTTTCCTTAATCAATAGACAAATTTAAATCTGCCCCTTTCACTAAAAAAATGAGAAAGGGAGAGAGAAAGTGAACATTTCATTTCTTTTATAAGAAAGTTAGTGAAAGGAGACTATATATCTGTGTTGCAGTGAGCAGTGAGGCTGCAATAAACTTGAGTTCAAAGGTGTTTCTTGAACTTTGACGTAGTAAAGATAAGATTTCATTTAAATTATTTTTTGTCAACATGTAAACCGAGGAAATCAAAGCACAGAGGTGGTGCATAATAATTTTTAGTACGTATTTTGATAAAACACAATTAGGCTTTCAACATAATTGTTCTATAAATACACAGATTGCATTTCTTTGTTTTTTTAAAAATTTATTTGTTTTAGAGAGAGAGGGAGCATGTGCGTGAGCAGGGAAGGGGCAGAGAGAGGAGGAGAGAGAATCCAAAGTAGGCTCTGCACTGTCAATGCAGAACCTGGCACAGAGCTCGATCTCATGAACTGTAAGATTTTGACCTGAGCTGAAATCAGGAGTCAGAGGCTTAACCTACTGAGCCACCCAGGTGCCCCACATTTATTTTTTAATATACAATGCAAAATCACTGGGACATTAAATTTTATAGTTACCACATTTTAAGAAAGTGAACATTTGTATACATCCTAAATTGCAGTAAGGTTGAAGCATTAAAAGTTATTGAGAGAGTTTAGTTGCATTCAAAGTCTGTCTACTTAATAGCAAACAACTATTTTTGGAAGGTCATTACTGTTACTTTGGACATAAAAAGGAAGAAAAAGCAATTAACATTTATCAACTACTTAGACAGTCACTTTCCAATTGCTATCTTCTTTTGCTTTCATTTAAAACTTTTATTTTCCCTCTGACAAGAATCTTCCTCACTGAAGTTTGTGATCAAATCCTAGTGGATCAGGTTAATCTGTTTCATAATTAATAATTTCTGCTGTTGTAACATGTGATATGACAAACTAAACACTAGCTATTGTCTGGAGCAAGAAAAAAATCAGGTATAGGATAAATGATTTCCTGTTATGTCAGCAAAATGTATCATTTAGGTTATTAATTTTGTATCTGAAAATAAATCTGAAGCACTGTTATAAAAAATTTCAAACATAAGAATCACAGGGGTGTGAAATGAAAAATTATACATTTTAATCCTTTACTGCTCTGATAGCAATAATTTAGAAAGGACTGAAAAAATACAAATCAAAATATGATTTTTTTTTTAAAAAATAAAAGGAAAATAACAAAAAGAACAAGAACAAAGTAAATCTCAGTGATATATCAACTGACACAGTAATTAATTAAGGAAAACTGTAAGTTACCATAAGTCATTTCATCAGATTCTGGGAGAGAGAAGGGCTCTCAAGAGGTCATATAATCTAGTTCTTCACCTTAGAAAAATAGGATATCTCAGCTTCTTTTAATTCTGTCTCTCTGGCTACTCTCAAAGACTTCAGAATGGATTACCTGATTTTTCATGTCAACAGTTTATTGAGTTCCTACTGTGTGGCACAGACTGAGTATGAACAGGATCAAAAAGATTACTTAGATCTGTCTCCTTATCAGAAGTTTATGGTCAAGTGCGCTGAGAAACACAGAGACATATGGTTATAGTCTTATAATATTAATAGTTTGGTTTAAGTGCACAATAAATTCTGGGATTAAAAAAATATTTCTTTCATTGTCATTTAAGCTTCTGACTTCTTATTTTGGGCTTTACAGAAAAAGCGAAAGAATTCTACCAATGGCAAGAAAGGAGAGAATGTAGATGTGTCTGGTATGTCCCTTAAGTAGCTATTTGGGTATTTAAAAAAATTTTCAGGAAAAAAAAAAAAAACCCAAAAGCCAAAGAGACCTGAAGGAAGAGGGAAGATAAGAAACAAAGGTCAGTAGGTGAGAAAGAGAACAGTTGACTAGAAAACAATAAACAAGTCCTTTTAATTTTCTGTTTTTATTTTCTTATTTATTTATTTATTTATTTATGTTTATTTATTTCTTTATTAGGGCACAGCACAAATACAAGGTAACCACCACCTAGAATAAGAAAGAGCACATTCCCAGCACTCCAGAAGCTTTTTGTTTGTTTGTTTTTTTGTTTTTTAAATACTTATTTATTTATTTATTTATTTATTTATTTATTTAATATAGTTAATTGTCAAATTGACTAATATACAGTGTGTAAAGTGTGCTCTTGGTTTTCGGGGCAGATTCCTGTGGTTCATCACTTACATACAACACCCAGTGCTCATTCCAACAAGTGCCCTCCTCAATGCCCATCACCCACTTTCCCCTCTCCCCCACCCCCCCATCTACGCTTAGTTTGTTCTCAGTCCTTAAGAGTCTCTTATGGTTTGCCTCCCTCCCTCTCTGTTACTATTTTTTTCCCCTTTCCTTCCCCCATGGTCTTCTGTTAAGTTTTTCAAGATTCACATATGAGTGAAAACATATGATATCTGTCTTTCTCTGACTAACTTACTTCACTCGCATAATACCTTGCAGTTCCATGCATGTTGTCGCAAATAGCATGATTTCATTCTTTCTATTGCCAAGTAGTATTCCATTGTATATATAAACCACATCTCCTTTATCCATTCATCAGTTGATGGATATTTAAGCTCTTTGTGTAATTTGGCTATTGTTGAAAGCCCTGCTATAAACATTGGGGTACATGTGCCTCTATGAATCAGCATTCCTGTATCCTTTGGATAAATTCCTAGTAGTGCTATTGCTGGGTCATAGGGTAGTTCTATTTTTAATTTTCTGAGGAACCAGAAGCCTTGTTTTTCCTCCTAGTTATTACTATCCCTCAAATGTAACCAGTAGTTGACCCCCACATTATTGTGGGTAACAACACTTTAGTGTTATTCATTGCTGTGTAGTAGTCCATTTTGTGACTATATTGCAAATTATTTTTTCATGCTAAGTAATTTGGGTTGTTTCTATATTAAGGCTATTACAAATAATGTTTCATGAACATTGATGTATGTCTTTTGGTGCAGAAATGTAAGCATTTATTTTGTCTTTATATCTAGGAATGGAATAGTGGGTTGTAAGTAATGCTTTGGTGGATATTCTCAGTAAATTTTCTAAAGTGTTTGTAGCCACTTCCACTTCCACCAGCATTGTATGAAAATTCCAATTGCTCTGCATTTTTTGTAACACTCAGTGTTGTCCGTCCTTTTCATTTTGGTCATTCTGGTGAGTGTGTAGTCATAGTTCACTGGCGTTAATTTGCTCTTTGTTGAGAAGTAATTAAGTTGATCTCTTTTTCATCTGCATAATGGCAATTCACACATCTTTTGTGAAATACTTCTATAAGGCTTGTCTATTTTTATAGAGTTGTCTGTATTTTCTTATTATAGTAATATTTTATGTATTGGATACAAGTCCTGTCTGATGTAGTGCAATCCTTTCTCACTCTATACCTTGCATTTTTCATTTTCTGTATTTTTAAAGTGAAGAAATCTTAATTTTATTGAAGTTCAATTTATTAACATTTTCCTTTAGGGTTAGTACTTTTCTTGGTTAGTATCTTATTTAAGAAATCTTTGCCTAGGCCAAGGTCATGAAGATATTTTTGTATGTTATATTTGAGAAGGTTTACTTTTTGACCTGTCACATTTAGGTCTGTGATTTTTTGTTTGTTTGTTTGTTTGTTTATTTATCATGTGAGACACTGTTTAACATTCAAGTTTTTTTTTCTAAATTAATAACCTTGTTTAAGCATCATTTGTTTTGCAGATTCTTTTTCATTGCAGCAAAAACTTTGCCTTAAATCAGATGATTATGGATGGGTGGATCTATATCTAGACATTTTCTTCTGTTCTCCTGCTATCTTTGCCTATTCTGCACCAATCCTACACTGTTTTTATTATTGTAGCCTCATAATTAATCTTGATATTTAGTAGTATACATCCTTTAACTTAGTTCTTCATCAGTTGCCTTTGCTATTCTTATGTCTTTGGACTTCCACACATATTTTATAATCTGCCTGTCAATTTCCATTAAAAAAGCTATTGGGATTTCAATTGGAATTGCATCAAATCTAGAGATCAATTTAGGGAGAATTGACATCTTAAAGAATTGAGTCTTACAGTCCATGAATATGGGACATCTTCATTATTTTTTGGTGCTATTATAATTGGCATTTAAAAATTATTTTTCAACTACTTGTTGCTAGTATATAGAAATATATATTTATATACTGATTGGCTTTATCACCCACTAAATTGCTAAATTCAAAAAGACTTCTTTTGGATACAGGTGAAATAAAACCCAGGTAAGGAATTTCCAGTTCTAGTAGTTTATCAGATTTTATTGTATCTTTCAGGTGAATAATTGTGTCATTCACAAATAAAGTTTTACCTCTTACTTTTTACTTTTTAAAAACATACTACCTTTTCTTCCTTTATTGTCCTAGTTAGGTCCCCTATACAGTAATGCTGAAGAGAAATGATGCTAGAAGCCATATTTTTTTTCTTGTTTAATCTCAGCAGAAAATCTTTTACTATTTCACAATGAATGATTTTTGTGTTTTTTTTTTTTCTTCCAGCAGTTTATATTACATCAGTGTTTAGAAGTTCAGGGGCGCCTGGGTGACTCAGTTGATGTAGCGTCTGACTCTTGATTTTGGCTCAGGTCATAATCCCAGGGTCCTGGGCTCTAGTGCCTTTGCCAGGCTGCATGCTGAGTGTGGAACCTGCTTGAGATTCTCTCTCTCTGTCCCTCTCCCCTGCTTACACGCTTAAAAAAAAAAGTTATTTTCTATTTCTACCTTAAGGTTTTAACATGGATGTTGAGGGGTGCCTGACTCGCTCAGTTGGTGGAGTCTGTGGCTCTTGACCTTGGGGTTGATTTTGAGCCCCATGTTGGGTGTAGAGATTGCTTAAAAATAAAATCTTTTTAAAAACATGGATGTTGAATTTTACTAAATTTTATCTGCTTCTGTGAGTTGACCATAAAAATTTCTCTTTTATTCTGCTAATGCTATAAATGGTATTGATGTTTAGTATTAAACCAACTTTGTATTTCTGGGATAAGTCCAACTTAGTGGTGATACATTATTCTTTAAATATATTATTAAAATAATGTCCTAATATTTTATATAAACTTTATATAAGAGATATTGGCCCAAACCATAGGAGACTCTTGCATGCAGAAAACAACTGAGGGTTGATAGGGGGTGGGCGGGGCACTGGGGAAATGGGTGATGGGCATTGTGAAGGGCACTTGTTGGAATGAGCACTGGGTATTGTATGTAAGCAATGAATCACAGGAATCTACCCCCAAAACCAAGAGCACACTGTATACACTGTATGTTAGCTAACTTGACGATAAATGAAAAAAAAAAAAAGAGATATTAGGCTGTAATTTTTCTTTCTTATATCTTTATGTTATAGTTATCAAATTTATGCTTGCCTTTTCAAACAAGTTGAGAAGCCTTTCCTGTTGTTTGTATCTTTGGGGTCAATTTATGTAAGACTGATATTATTTATTTCTCAAATATTTGAAATAACTCATTAGTGAAGCCATATAGGCCTAAAGTTTTCTTTGGAGACGTTTTTGTAATTGCTAATACAACTTGTTCAGTAGACGATGCAGTCAGTGTGTTTTCCATTTCTTTTTGAGTGAGTTGTGTGTTTCAAGGGTTTATTCTTTTATCTAAATTAAAAACAATTATCAGAGCTATTTTAATTCACTGGCGATTTTTATTTTGAAAACAAACTGTTCATTAGACTTGGTCAAAAGAATCTGGGCCAGAATTGTTGAGAATATATGATGATTTCACAGAGTATGCCAAAGAAGACTTTTTGTTCTTTCTGGAATAAAACAGTATGAATAAGAATGGTGTCAAATGGTTAAAGTGTGTATAATAGCTAGCTTTTGCTGCATACGGAACCACTCCAAAATTTAATGGCTCAAACCAGCAACCATTTATTTTGCTCTCAATTCTGAGGGTAAGAAATTCTGTGGGGGCTCAGCTCGGCCCTTCTAGTCTGGGCTGGCCTTGGCTCATCCTTGCTAGACTGACTCAGAGTCTGTGGTTAGTTGATGGGTTAGCCAAGTTTGTCTGGCTAAGGACAGCAGAAGTAGGATGGCTAGGATGTTAGCGGTTTTCCATCAGAGGTTATGTTATCTCTGCGACCCTTCATCCTCTGGAAGGCTTGCCTGGGCTTCTTCTCACAGTAGTCAGAGTTCCAAAGAAGAGAACAAATTTCCAGTGCTCAAGCATTTTGAAATTCTCTGCTTATATCACAGTTTATGCTAATGTATTGGCCAAGAGTCACAGGGCTAAGATTAACCTCAGTATGGGAGTGTGCCACCAAATGGTGAGGACATAAGGAAACATCAACAACACAGGTGAATAAATCATTCCTTTCCCCACACCGTGTTGACGATATATTTGTAGTTTCAGTCCCAGTAAAAGACTTCTTTTGGATATAGGTGAAATAAAACCCAGGTAAGGGAATATTATGGTGTTTTTCATTAGGAGGCAAAGCTGAATTATAACTGGTAGGGCAGACAACCAAGAAAAACTAGATTAGCTCAAAAAAATTATTCACATAATCACTGTGGTCCTAAAGAACATGTTTTGGTTGTATCTGAAAGAAATCAATATCCATGTCTCAGGTAAAAGGTGAATTTCATTCAATATATGTGGCAAGAGATAGATGCATATTTATGCAAACTTCCCAAGAACATGTTTTAATAAAGGAAACAATTGACTTGGGTCTGTTCTGGGTCCAGGAAAGGAGGAGTGTGAGATACAAGCCCACCGACCCAATCAAAGGAGGGATGTGGAGACTAGGAGAACAGTGAAATGAGGCTTTAATCAACGTTCTTGCAAGAGCAGGTGTCTGACGGACAGGCACACTCGGGGCAGTTACAGCAGACAGTTTATCTCCTAACATGCAAGTCCCTCCCCTGATTCCTCATTGGCTGAGTACTACAGAGGTTATAGCCTTGCCTGGATGTCACCTATGCCCATGTAACGCAAAAAGTAGTTTGATTGGAACAAATGTACATTTCCTGAGGTGACACGGAGACTTTTAGTCCCTCCTTTATTCTTTGGTGCATGGTGCCAAAGCCCATGAAATAGGGGAAGAAGAACCAGGAAGTTAAGTGTCCAAGGGTTTGGGACTCCATTATGGTTGGGGGGGGGTGCTTTCATATATATTTCCAATAGGTTGTAAACCTCCTGTTAACTAGATAACACAGCTTTTATTTGGTATTTCTGAAAATGAATCATTTTCATTACTTCTCACAGAAAGCAATGGGGCATATCCTAGCAGGAAGTATCTCTTCAGATGGAAGTGGGGGAAGGCTGTGAAGGGCTGGGGAGGCTTCATGATAGAAAAGGAGAAACGGAAGAGGAACTTAAGGTGTTATTACAGAAATAAATACGAGTCTAGGGAGAATAATATTAATAATATTTGAGATTTAAGGGTTTTATATTTGTTTTTTTAATCATCATAACAACCCTATGTTTACATGAAACTATTAAGATAGAAAATATATACAGCAATCACGGAGAAGGTAGCTGAGGAAAAGAGACAAGGAGGATTTCCCTTACCAAAGGCATGATGTATAAGATTTGTGGAGAAGAAAAACGAGAAGGTGGGGAGACTGTCCAGGAGAAACCTAAAGGAAGGAGGGGATAGAGATAGAGGGATGTGGGAAGTTCATTGCATCTGAGGTGAAGAAAACATTCAGAAACAGAGAGGAATTAAAAGGGGAGAAGAACAGAAGGAATTCAAAGGAAGCACTGAATAATAATAATTACATTCTATAGAAGTAGAGAAAATATGTAACCTCAAGTTGGAGTAAGTAGTACAGAAAAAACAAAGCCAGAAGCCTTCTAGAGTCCCTCTCAGAGATAAGAAACCAGAATGATCTGATTATAGAGGAAGGGAAAATAGATAACAGTTGGATGCAAGTAAACTGGAAAAAGAGGTCATGACCTTTTTCCTTTTTAGGAATGGAGACTACCCCTATACACATCCACATACCCCCCACCTTCACACACAATGTAGGTGCTTAAATGTTGTGCAATGCTTGTTTTAGAAAACGTGACTGGAGTAGGGGGAAGATGTGAATTTAAAATGTATTTTCTTTTCTTTTTTTTTTTTTTAGGTTTATTTATTTATTTTGAGAGAGAAAGAGAGAGGGAGAGAGAGAGAGCACAGCAGGGGAGGGTCACAGAGAAGGAGAGACAGTATCCCAGGCAGGCTCCACCCATCAGCACAGAGCCTGATGCAAGGCTTGAATTCATGAATGGTAAGATCATGACCTGAGCCGAGATCAACAGTCAGACACTTAACTGACCGCACCACCCAAGCACCCCAATTTTCAAATGTGTTTTAATTCTTCCAAATCCCAAAAGAAAAAAAATGAAAATATAAAAAAGGATTTTGAGAGGGAATGGGGGAAGAGATATCCATTTTTTTCTGCATAAAAACAAAAGGGTGACATTAGGAGATTTCAACTGTCTTTACGATGCGTTAAAGGTTACTGAAAAGTAGTTGCCAGTCTTGTGAAAGTGCTAGATGGATAAAGAAAGAATCTGTGGCCACTTCCACTTTCCAACAAACAAAATGCAAACAAGGTTGGGAGAGCAGCAGAGTCAAGGAGCTATGGCCTGATACAGGAGTACAGTTCTTTTAGGAGGATGGGGGAAGCTTCCAGAAGGGCAGAGTGAACTGCCTCACTACTTGAGCGCAATCCACTGGCCAGCAGCATTGACATCAACAGGGAGTTTGTTAGAACAGTGGACTCTCAGTCCCCATGTCAGAGCTAATGAATCAGGGATGCTGGAGTTGGTGTCCAAGCATCTGTGTTTTTAAAGCCCTCTAGGTGATTCTATTGCACATTAAAGTTTGAGAAGCACTGGGTTAGAGGACACAGGGGATAATATCAGAGAAAATAAAGGGAGGCTGGGAGGAAAGAAAACAGTTGTCTTCTAAGTATAGGAGTTCATGCGTTCAATGAAAAATCTGAGTGTTTACTGTATCACAGTGGGAGAATAATAGCTGTAAATATTTTCATCAGAAAGAAAGCTTTTTGATATTCCCATTAACCTCTAAACCATGTGTGTGTAGAACAGGATTTCTCAATAGTGGCACTACTGACACTTAGGACCAGATAATTCTTTGTCGGGAGAGGCTGTCCTGTCCATTTTAGGATGTTTCACAGCATTGCTGGACTCTTCCTACCCTGTGCTAATAGCAGCCCCAGTTCTAACAGCCAAACATGTCTCCGGGCCCTGCCAATGTCTCCTATGAAGCAAAATCATCCCCAGTTGAGAACCACTGGTTTAAAGGAAAACAAAACCCAAGCAAGATACATTTGTTAAATAGTGTTATATTTTCCCATTTTTATTAATCCAAATATATGTAACTGACAAGCAGAGCACGAAGCAAGCAGGACTCCCTCACTCCATAGCTGTCAGCTGCACACACACTTCAGAGTCGGACCATCTGGGTTTAGAGGCTGGCTCTTTCCTGTTTGGCCATGGGCCAAGTTAGTGATTCTTTGAAGACTCAGTTTTATCATCAAAAAAAGAAAAAAGATAACACAACATACTCCACTCAAAGATTAATGTAATAAATGTGGAAAATGCTTAGTACAAAATGAAGTAACGAGAAGTGTCCATTATATTACATAGACTTTTTGCAGAAAAAGATATAACTCCCAATGCACTTGAAATATTTGAAGTAACTAAGTCCTTTCATTGCTTTCACCACAAAATTCCAAGTGTCCATGGGCTCCATAATGGAACACCGCACTAGGTGCCCTTTAACCCTTCTAGGTTCAACATTCTCTGGTTCTACTTATATCTACTCTAAGACTTCAGACTTTTTGTTGTTGTTTATGGATTCCTTTATGATCCAATGAAAACCATACATGCTCTCATTAGAAAAGTGCACAGACCCACGTACAAGTAGAATTTTTCCATGCTCAGGAGTTTTCCAGAGCCCCTGAAACTCATTTATAAGTCCTACTTAAAAATTTCCTGATTATCATGTCAACAGCCTGGAATTTATTTACAGCCAGGGGGATGGGCAGATAGGGCTGACAAGATCTACGTGAAAGATAGAATTGAGGTTGACACAGAGAAGGTTAAAGATGCCACTCTTCTAACCCTGCAGTAGTAAAGGCTGGAAAGAACATGTTAGCACTGGTTTGGTGGGGCAATAAGCGAGAGTGACTCTGACAAAATCCTATTAGACCAGCAAGAAATGGAAAACCTGTCAAGAAGGACAACCATGAAGAAGACACCTTGTTTAGCTGAGTATAAGCACAGATAAAAGTGGGTGGCAGTGGACTTGGGATATAAATGTAAATTTTATTTATTTATTTATATTTTATTTTATTTTTTAAATTTTTATTTATTTTTTTTTAGTTTATATCCAAGTTAGTTAGCATACAGTGCAACAATGATTTCAGAAGTAGGTTCCTTAATGCCCCTTACCCATGGAGCCCATTCCCCCTCCCACAACTCCTCCGGTAACCCTCTGTTTGTTCTCTATATTTAAAAGTCTCTTATGTCTTTGTCCCCCTCCCTGTTTTTATTTTTTATTTTTGCTTCCCTTCCTTTATGTTCATCTGTTTTGTATCTTAAAGTCCTCATATGAGTAAAGTCATATATTTGTCTGTCTCTAATTTTGCTTAGCATAATACCCTCTAGTTCCATCCACATAGTTGCAAATGGCAAGATTTCATTCTTTTTGATTGCCGAGTAATACTCCTTTGTATAAATACACCACTTCCTCTTTATCCATTCATCCACTGATGGACATTTGGGCTCTTTCCATACTTTGGCTATTGCTGATGGTGCTGCTATAAACATGGGGGTGCATGTGCCCCTTTGAAACAGCACACCAGTATCCCTTGGATAAATACCTAGTAGTGCATTTGCTCCGTCATAGGGTAGTTCTATTTTTAATTTTTTGAGGAACCTCCATACTGTTTTCCAGAGTGGCTGCACCAGTTTGCATTCCCAGCAGCCATGCAAAAGAAATCCTTTCTCTGCATCCTCGCCAACATCTGTTGTTGCCTGAGTTGTTAATGTTAGCCATTCTGATAGGTGTGAGGTGGTATCTTATTGTGGTTTTGATTTGTATTTCCCTGATTATGAGTAATGTTCAGCCTTTTTTTTTTCGTGTGTCAGTTAGCCATCTGGATGTCTTTCTTGGAGAAGTTTCTATTCATGTCTTTTGCCCATTTCTTCACTGGATTATTTGTTTTTTGGGTGTTGAGTTTGAAAAGTTCTTTACAGATTTTGGCTACTAACTCTTTATCTGATATGTTGTTTACAAATATCTTCTCTCATTTCATTGATTGCCTTTTAGTTTTTCTGATTGTTTCCTTCGCTGTGCAGAAGTTTTTATTTTGATGAGGTCCCAATAGTTCATTTTTGCTTTTGTTTCCCTTGCCTCCAGAGATGTGTTGAGTAAGAAGTTGCTACAGCAAAGGTCAAACAGGTTTTTGCCTGCTTTCTCCTCAAGGATTTTGATGGCTTCCTGTCTTACATTTAGGTCTTTCATCTATTTTGAGTTTATTTTCGTGTATGATGTAAAAAGGTGGTCCAGGTTTGGGGCGCCTGGGTGGCTCAATTGGTTAAGCATCCGACTTCGGCTCAGTACACAGTCTCACAGTTCATGAGTTCGAGCCCCGCATCGAGTTCTGTGCTGAGAGCTCACAACCTGGAGTCAAAAAGTGGTCCAGGTTCATTTTTCTGCATGTTGCTGTCCGGTTTTCCCAGCACCACTTGCTGAAGAGACTGTCTTTATTCCATTGGATATTCTTTCTTTCTTTGTCAAAGATTAGTTGGCCATATGTTTGTGGGTCCATTTCTGGGTTCTCTATTCTGTTCCATTCAATATTGCTTTGGCCATTCAGGGTCTTTTCTGGTCCCATACAAATTTTAGGATTGTTTGTTCTAGTTCTGTAAAGAATGCTGGTATTATTTTGATAGGTATTGCATTAAATATGTAGATTGCTTTGGGTAGTATTGACATTTTAACAATATTTATTCTTCCTATTCAAGAGCATGGAATATTTGTCCATTTTTTTGTGTCTTCTTCAATTTCTTTCATAAGCTTTTAATACTAGCCAGTGTATAAATTTTTAACCTCTTTGGTTAGATTTATTTCTAGGTATTTTATGGATTTTAGTAAATTGTAAATGGGATCATTCCTTGATTTCTCTTTCTGTTGCTTCATTGTTGGTGTATAGGAATGGAACTGATTTCTGTGCATTGATTTTATATCCTGCCACTTTGCTGAATTCGTGAATAAGTTCTATCAGTTTTTTTTTTTTTTTTTGGAATCTTTTGGGTTTTCCATATAGAGTATCATGTCATCTGTGAAGAGTGAAAGTTTGACCTCATGATTTGGATGCCTTTTATTTCTTTGTGTTTTCTGATTGCTGAGGCTAAGACTTCCAATATTATATTGAATAACAGTGGTGAGAGTGGACATCCCTGTCATGTTCCTGACCTTAGGGAGAAAGCTCTCAGTTTTTCCCCATTGAGGATGATATTAGCATTGGATCTTCCATATATGGCTTTTATGATCTCGAGGTATGATCCTATATCCCTACTTTCTTGAGGGTTCTTATCAAGAAAGGATAATGTATTTTGTTGAATGCTTTCTCTGCATGTATTGAGAGGATCATGTGGTTCTTGTCCTTTCTTTTATTGATGGCGTGAATTACATTGATTGTTTTGTGGATATTGAGCTAGCCCTGCATCCCAGGTATAAATGCCACTTGGTTGTGGTGAATAATTTTTTAATGTATTGTAGGATCTGGTTGCCTAATATATTGTTCAGCATGTTTGCATCTGTGTTCATCAGGGAAATTGGTCTGTAGTTCGCCTTTTAGTGGGGTCTTTGTCTGGTTTTGGAATCAAGGTAATACTGGCTTCATAGAATGAGTTTGGAAGTTTTCCTTCCATTTCTATTTTTTGGAACAGCTTTGAGAGAATAGGTGTCAGCTCTTCGTTAAATGTTTGGTAGAATTCCCTTGGAAAGCCATCTGGCCCTGGACTCTTGATTTTTGGAAGATTTTTGATTACTAATTCAATTTTTTTTACTGGTTATGAGTCTGTTAAAAATTTCTATTTCTTCCTGTTTCAGTTTTGGTAGTTTATATGTTTTTAGGAATTTGTCCATTTCTTCCAGAATGCCCATTTTATTGGCATATAATTGCTCATAATATTCTCATTATTGTTTTTATTTCTGCTGTGTTGGTTGTGATCTCTCCTCTTTCACTCTTGATTTTATATATTTGGGTCCTTTCCTTTTTCTTTTTGATCAAACTGGCTAGTGGTTTATCTATTTTGTTAATTCTTTCAAAGAACCAGCTTCTGGTTTCATTGATCTGTTCTACTGTTATTTTAGGTTTGATAGCATTAATTTCTGCTCTAATCTTTATTATTTCCTGTCTTCTGCTGTTTTGGGGTTTTATTTATTGTTCTTTTTCCAGCTCCTTAAGGTGTAAGGTTACGTTGTGTATCTGAGACATTTCTTCCTTCTTTAGGAAGGCCTGGATTACTATATACGTCCCTCTTATGACCGCATTTGCTGCATCCCAGAGGTTTTGGGTTGTGGTATTATCATTTTTATTGCCTTCCATGTACTTTTTAATTTCCTCTTTAACTTCTTGGTTGGCCCATTATTTCTTTAGTAGGATGTTCTTTAGTCTCCAACTATTTGTTATCTTTCCAAATTTTTTCTTGTGGTTGATTTCGAGTTTCATAGCATTGTGGTCTGAAAATATGCAAGGTTTTTCATCTCAATCTTTTTGTACTTGTTAAGGACTGATTTGTGTCCCAGTATGTGATCTTTTCTGGAGAATGTTCCATGTGCACTGGAGAAGAATGGATGTTCCACTACTTTAGGATGAAATGTTCTGAATATATCTGTTATGTCCATCTGGTCCAGTGTGTCATTCAAAGCCGCTGTTTCCTTGTTGATTTTCTGTTTAGATGATCTATCCATTGCAGTAAGTGGGGTGTTGAAGTCCCCTACTATTATGGTATTATTATCGATGAGTTTCTTTATGTTTGTGATTCATTGATTTATACATTTTTGTGCTCTCACATTTGGAGCATAAATGTTTACAATTGTTAGGTCTTCTGGTGGATAGACCCTTTAATTATGATATAATGCCCTTCCTCATATCTTGATACAGTCTTATATTTTAAAATCTAGATTGTCTGATGTAAGTATGGCTACTCTGGCTTTCTTTTGGTGACCATTAGCACGATAGATGGTTCTCCATCCCCTTATTTTCAATCTGAAGGTGTCTTTAGGTCTACAGTGGGTCTCTTGTACACAGCATGTAGATGAATCTTGTTTTCTTATCCATTCTGTTACCCTATGTCTTTTGATTAGAGCATTTATTCCATTGATGTTTAAGTGAGTCTGAGAGATATGAGTTTATTGCCAATATGTTGCTTGTAGAGTTGGAGTTACTGATGGTGTTCTCTGGTCCTTTCTGTCTTTGTTGCTTTTGGTCTCTTCCTCCCCACCCCCCATCTTTTCTCCCCTCAGAGAGTCCCTCTTAAAATTTCTTGCAGGACTTGTGTAGTGGTCATGAGCTCCTTTAATTTTTGTTCTGGCAAACTTTTAATTTCTCCTTCTATTTTGAATGACAGCCTTGCTGGATAAAGAATTCTTGGCTGCATATTTTTCTGATTCAGCACATTGAATATATCCTGCCACTCCTTTCTGGCCTGCCAAGTTTTGGTGGATAGGTCTGCTGTCTTCCCTTGTAGGTTAATGACTTTTTTCCCTTGCTGCTTTCATGATTCTTTCCTTCCTTGAGTATTTTGTGAATTTGACTATGATATGCCTTGTTGATGGCCGGTTTTTGTTGAATCTTTTGGGAGTCCTCTGTTCTTCCTGGATTTTGATGTCTGTTGTATCTTTCTCCAGGTTAGGAAAGCTTTCTGCTATGATTTGCTCACATAACCCTTCTACCCCTTTTTCTCTCTCTTTGTCTTCTGGGACCCCTATGATTCTCATGTTGTTCCTTTTTAATGAGTCACTGATTTCTCTAATTCTTAAATTGTGCTTTTTTGCCTTAGTCTCCTTCTTTTTTTCTGCTTCTTTATTCTCCATAAATTTGTCCTGTATATCACTGATTTGCTGCTCTGCCTTATCCATCTTTGCCGCCATGGCATCCATTCGAGATTGCAGCTCAGTTAAAGCATTTTTTATTTCATTCTGACTAGCTTTTCCTTTTTTATCTCTGCAGAGAGGGATTCTAATCTATTTTTGACTCCAGCTAGTATTCTTATTATCGTGATTCTAAATTCTGATTCAGACATCTTGCTTGCATCTTTGTTGATTAAGTCCCTGGCTGTCATTTCTTCCTGTTGTTTCTTTTGGGGTGAATTCCTTTGTTTTGTCATTTTGAAGGAAGAAAAGGAATTAATAAGGTAAAAAAATAAGATTAAAAAATTAAAAACCACACACACTAAAAAACAAATCAATGATGCTAGATCCTAGGTGTGTTTTGGTCTGGGTGTTGAAAGGGGCTTGTAGATTAGATAAAAAAGGGAAAATATAAAGGAATAAAAGAAAAACAAGGAAGAATAAAGAATAAAAAGGAAAAGGTTTGAAAATTTGAGAAAATGAATACAATTAAATGAATTCATTAAATAGAATGAAATGATGGAAGTAAAATATTATTTGAAAAATTCACACAAAAGTTAAAAATATAGTAGAAAAAATATTTCACTAAAACTTGAAAATAAAAATAAATTTTTTCTCTTTCTGTCAAGAAAAAGAAAAGAAACAAAAAAGAAAAAAAAAGGAAATTGAATTGATGGACCAGCAAACAAACTGACATACGATTGAAATTACATTAGTTTCCCCTAGAAGTCAAACTATGAAGCACTTTATAGTCCGTAAACTAAGCAAATGGAGAGATTTGTGGTGTTCCTGGAGAACGAGGTTGGCCCAGTTGGGTGGGGCTTAGTGCAATGGCTCCGTTCTCCATTAGATGGCGCTAATTAGCTTACTGGGGTGGATTGTTGTGGCGCTTGTAGGTGTGTATGTGCATGCGTGGGAACGGTGAAAATGGCATCACCCAGCTGCCCACTCTCTAGTATCAGAACTCTGTGCTCTTTCCGACCAGCAATTGTGCACCCATCCTTTGTGTCTGGCTTCTGTCCACTTCCCACTTTTACACTGTCCATGACCAAGCTGTCAGTTTGCCAGGTGGTATGTCCCTCCTGAGTTTTACCTCAGATATGACTGTGTTTCCCCACCCCTCACTTCTGAGGGACTGCGGCTTTGACCCGCTCAGATCCTCTGGGGGAGGGTCTCATTGAGCAATGGCTGGGTGCCGGCCACACCCAGGAACATTTATGGGACTGTGCTCCTGCCGATGCCTGGAGACTACTGCCGGGTGCAGCCTGCCCTAGCAAAAGTTCATGCAGTCGTGTAGCAGCAGTGTTTCAGGGATTATGGAAAATCACAACATGCATCTGGCACCAGGTTTCACCCTTAACAACCTTGTTCCAGCACCAGAGAATGTGGCTGTTCTCTGGGGTCTGCTGGGACTGGGTGGCCACACAGTCTCTACCAAATGTCCTTCTAGCAGTGGAACCTCTTCTCCCTTTGTGGCCCAAGGACCTCCCAGACCCCACTCTGCTCCTGGGGATTCACCCTTCCCCCTGGAGCACTGCCAGGTATTGAGGTGCAGAGTTCCAGACTCTGTGCTCCCCCTGTTTATAGAGTCTTAATGCAATTTAAACCCTCTCCTTTCTCCTTTCTCCCTTTTTAGTTCAGCCCCTGTGGCTGTTTCCACTTTTCTACTTTCTCTCAAGCTGCTTTTGGGGGGTGTACTTTTCCTGTACTCTCCCCCTGTCTTCGGCCTCTCTCTGCAGGCAAAAACAGCTCCCTGCCCTCCGTGGCTTCTCTCTCCCCCAGGTTACCTTTCTGCGCCACCTACCTGCTGAATTCTGTGGTTCAGGTTGTGCAGATTGTTGTGTTAGTCCTCAAATCAGTTTTCTAGGTGTGCAGGATGGTTTAGTGTTGATCTGGTTGTATTTCATGGTCGCGAGACACAAAAAAACCTTCCGTGCTGTTCCACCATCTTGGCTCCTTCCCCATAAATATAAATTTTAAGTGTGTGTGGCGAGACAAGGAGGTGATCAACACTGAGAATATATAAGAGGAGAGGTGTTTTGGCAACAATTGTACAAGCAACATGTACTCATGGCCATAGACAACTGCTCTTCAACCAGTTGTTGATGATGATGGTGATAATGAATTAAGATGCTTATAGAACTAATTCAAAATTCTTGTGACTTTTGAGCATATTCCCTGATATAGTAAGAAAAAATGAGATGGTCCACAGAATGGAGCAAGTGATGTTACATGTATTTTAAAATATACATATATATTTTTTCACATATATTTTTTAAAAGGAAACAGGAGGGGCGCCTGGGTGGCACAGTCGGTTAAGCGTCCGACTTCAGCCAGGTCACGATCTCGCGGTCCGTGAGTTCGAGCCCCGCGTCAGGCTCTGGGCTGATGGCTCAGAACCTGGAGCCTGTTTCCGATTCTGTGTCTCCCTCTCTCTCTAACCCCTCCCCTGTTCATGCTCTGTCTCTCTCTGTCCCAAAAATAAACGTTGAAAAAAAAATTAAAAAAAAAAAGGAAACAGGATAGTTTCCTTGCTGCACAAAGGTTTTTATTTTGATATAGTCCTAATAGTTTATTTTTGATTTTGTTTTCCTTGCCTTAGGAGACATAGCTAGAAAAATGTTGCGACGATGGCATCAGAGAAATTTCTGTCTATATTCTCTTCTAGGAATTTTTATAGTTTCAGGTCTCACATTTAGGAACCTAAAAACAAGAACAAAAATAAAAATGAATAAACAAAAAAGCAGAATCAGACCTATCAACACAGAGAGCAAACAGATGGTTGCCAGAGGGGAGATGTTTGGGGGTTGGGCAAAATGAGCCAAGGGGGGGTGGAGATGCAGGTTTCCGGTTATGGAATAAGTCACGGGAATAAAAGGCACAGCATAAGGAATATAGTTAATGACGCTAATGTAATAGTGTTGTATGGGGGCAGATAGTAGACACTCTTGTGGTGAGCATAGCGTAACTTAGAAGTTGAATCACTATATTGTACATCTGAAACCAATGTTACATTATGTGTCAATTATACTCAAGTAAAAAAAAATAAATGAAAGGGAACAGGAAGGTTTTTAAACTGTGAGCCTCTACCATTATCAACACGATTGGTAGATACGTATTGTAGAAATTCTCAGGCAGCGGTGCCTGGGTGGTTCAGTAGGTTAAGCGTCTGACTTCAGCTCAGGTCACGATCTCACGGCTCATGAGTTTGAGTCCCGTGTCAGGCTCAGTGCTGACAGTTCAGAGCCTGGAGCCTGCTTTGGATTCTGGGTCTCCCTCTCTCTCTGTCCCTCTCCCACTCATGCTTTGTCTCTCTCTCTCAAAAATAAATAAACATTAAAAAAAATTAAATGTTCAACTCTTGATCTCAGCTCAGGTCATGATCTAATGATTTGTGGGAGCAAGCCCCCCATTTATTGTGCATGCTTATAGCACAGAGCCTGCTTAGGATTCTCTCTCTCTCTCTCTCTCTCTCTTTCTCTCTCTCTCTTTCTCTCTGTCCCTCTTCTGCTTGTGCACATGTGCAGACCCTGTCTCTGTCTCTCAAAATAAATAAACTTAAAAAAAGTTCTAATGTATCAGCCTTGGTGGCTCAGTTGGTGAAGTGCCTGACTTCAGCTCAGGTTATGATCTCATGGTTCATGGGTTCAAGCCCCACGTGGGGCTCTGTGCTGACAGCTCAGAGCCTGGAGCCTGTTCAGATTCTGTGTCTCCCTCTGTGTCTGCCCTCCCTCCACTCGCGCTCTGTCTCCCTGTCTCAAAAATAGACATGAAATTTCTTTTAAAATTCAGTTTTGCATCAGAATTCTTTTTTAATGTTTATTTATTTTTGGGACAGGGAGAGAAACAGAGCACGAGTGAGGGAGGGGCAGAGAGAGGAAGACACAGAATGTGAAGCAGGCTTCAGGCTCTGAGCTGTCAGCACAGAGCCCCACGGGGGGCTCGAAGTCATGAACCGTGAGATCCTGGCCTGAGCCGAAGTCAGATGCTTAACTGACTGAGCCACCTGGGTGCCCCACAAAACTGAATTTAAAAGCAGAGACCATGGTGTTAGATGTGCAGAACATGGCTAGCTGCATGGAGAAAGAGTGACCAAAGAGGAAAAATAATGAGCTGGTTAAATATATGAATGTGGCGTCATATATGAGTTTAAATTATTGTTTGGCGTGACCTTTGCAAGGTACTTACTTTTCTTAGCCTTATGTTTCTCATCCATAAAATGGGCATAGGAATACATATCTCTAAGACTGTCATGAACATTAGGTCACTTATGACAAGGTAATGTGCTAAAAATACGTGGCATGTAGAAAATCCCAACATATGGCAGTTACTGTTTAGTCAATGTTAACTATGTTCTAGCATTTATCGCATATTTCTAGGTTTAATCCTGACAACCATAATGTGAGGTAGATAGGAGTGTGAACACACGTGCGTGTGTGTGCAGACACACAAATACACATGTTCTGTATATTAATATTTTTATAAAACCTATGATATAAAGAGGTAATGATTGAGTTTTAAAATCACAGTAATAATTTTATAAACTTAGTATTCTTAAGACAAAGCAACTCTTTGGGGACATGGGACATGGTTTACCTGTTTTTGTGTCCTTCGTCTCATGATCCAGTGCCTTGCACCCTGTGTGGATTTATGCCTTTGTGTTAGTTAAATTGACGTCTCACGGAGTCACACATTTAAAGTAGGGAGACTCTTTGGCAATCATGTAATTCTCCTCTCACGCAGACAGTGGAATTTTAGAAAGCACGAATTTCTAAAGGTCACATGCTAATTAATTGAAGAGTATAGACTAGCACATAGGTTGTGTGGTTCATCTCTAGAATGTGTTGAGAGCTTTTGTTTTGTATGCAAAGTCTATTAGTTCCTAAACAGGGTGATGGGGGGCCTTGAGGAATGAAGTGTGCTTGGAGAATGACTTCCACGTAGGTTCCCAGAACCATTGTCCTCACATCATAGAAACCTGCTTTTTGGGCGAGGACTTGGCAGAAGATCCATGCTTGGCAGCTGCATCAGTAATTGTTCACAATAAGACTGGCTTTTAAAGATTCCTTCGATGGAAATGATAAAGATAATCGCTTCCTGCAATTTAGTGTCCCAAATGTGCCTGCTGAATGAGTGGGGAGAGTTGGGCCTTTGCCTAGTGCAAGTCTAATGTGCATTGCTCCTGGAATTTCTCAGGTGGAAAATTAAGTTGGGTTTCAAACCTCTTCAAAGTTTGCATGTTGTGTGTATTGAGATTGGGTGAAGTGTCAGGAAGGCTATAATAGGATGTGGGTAAGGTTCTTTCTCACCAGAATCACCAAAATGGTAGAACTTTATTTGAGCCCCATCCTCTCCCATATTTCCCCTTTCTTCAGTGTTCCCTTTTTTAAAACAAATTTTAATGTGTATTTATTTTTAAGAGAGAGAGAGACAGAGACAGAGAGAGAGACCGAGCATGAGCTGGGGAGGAGCAGAGAGAGAGGAAGACACAGAATCTGAAGCAGGTTCCAGGCTCTGAGCTGTCAGCACAGAGCCCAACACGGGGCTTGAACTCACAAACCATGAGATCATTACCTGAGCCAAAGTTGGATGCTTAACCAACTGAGCCACCCAGGTGCCTCTTTAGTGTTCCTGTTTTGATCTACTTCTTTTTTTTCCTTAGGAAACTTTCTGGTATCAGTCATTTTTACCTAGTCTTTACTCATGCCACCTGGACCTGATTCCTCTGACAATGAGAAGTCTTGGATTTCCATCCTGACTCAGGCTGACTTGAAGTTTCTCCATCCCTCTGATCCTCTGTTTTAGTTTCCTCAACTGTCAAGGGACAGAATGCTACTCTCTAGCTCATACTACTGTGGGGATGAAATGAATGATTACACAAAAGTGTTTAGTATAGTGCTGCCATTGGGGTAGGCCCTCATTTTAGATACTTTTTTCACTAGTACTTTCAAGAGGGTTTATATTTAAATTTTCGATCTCTGAGTGTATACTAATAAGACATCGTAAAGGGTTTTCATTTTGTGAAATCAGGCTGCAGAGCATTAGTGCAGATAAGAGAGCCCTCTGACTTTATTATCTGAGAATCCTCTTTTGCCGGAACATACTGTTAGCTTGTTTGGGGACAGCCATGAAGCCGATAGAGAAGAATCATCACCTAAGCATGTAGGTATGAAATGCAAAGTTATAGAATCTGTGAAGACTGTCTTTTCTTTCACAACCATTTTTGATTCCAGGTGTCATTTTTCCAGCTATTAATGAATGCAGTGCTCTGTGGTAAAGTGTGGTTGCTATTTGAACCATGTGCTGCAGAAATTTCTACCATCAAATAGAGTAAGAAGCCCTGAACCTACAAGTGGCTCTAAATGCTATTTCCTTGTGCTGGCAGAGCACTTCTGACCCTCTATCTCGTCAGAAAGGCTATTCTGCTGACACAGCATGATGTGTAATGATCTCTATTACCAGACAATTCCTGGGCATAAAGCTCACTTATCTTTCTACCCCCAGTACCCAGCATAGTGAATGGCCCCATAGTCCTCAATTAATGTTTGTTGAACTGGGTCAGAATACACAACCTGTTATTTGGATAGTTTGGTGGGACAATCTCGGTATTCGTAAAACGGATCCAAAGCTGTCTGTTGTTGTAAGAGCCAATTATATCTTTCATTTATAAATATGGAAGTCTCATGCTTAGTATGTCTAAAGAGGTACTGTTTAAGTCCCAGTGGTGGTAATGGCAGGTCATGCGGCAGTAAGCCAAGCACAGTCAGGAGGACTGAGAGAGTAACAGACCTATAATCAGAGGAATTTGATTAGAGTCATTGAAAACCAAAGTTTGGTGTCAGAAACAGCTTGAGAATAATTATACCTCTTTATAAGAAAATCAGGAGCAACAAGGGGTTGACAAGGACTTGTCTTTTCCGATGTCTGAATCCCACCTGGCTCAGGTATATTTATTTGAAAATGTCTGGGCCCTTTAACAGACCATTATTTACCTTAACCGATGGTGGCACCCCATCATCCCATCACTGGGATAAGGAAAAACATGGTATTTAGGTAGCAATTACTGTCTATGCAGCATAATTATTGTCTTGTCTTTGCTCTGTAGTAAATCATCACCCAACCCAACCCATCTTATGTATGTCTGTGTTTCTTGAATCTAGAGAGTTTGATATAATTGTCTTCAAGTTATAGGATGGACCTCAAGGGGATAGTATTGTGTAATGGTTAGGATCATTAGATATGGAATCAGACAGGCCTTCATGAAAATTTCAGCTTTCATACTTCCTGGCATTGGGCTAGTTACCTAACTTCTTTAAACTATAGTATCCTTATAGAGTTGTAGTGAGAATTAAAGAAAATAATTTTTTAAAGTTATTTATTTTGAGAGAGAGTGCAAGCAGGGAAGGGACAGAAAGAAAGAGAGAATCCCAAGTAGGCTCTGCACTGTCAGCATGGAGCCTGTTGCGGGGCTGGAACTCACGAACCGTGAGATCACGACCTGAGACAAAACTAAGAGTCAGATGCTTAACCAACTGAGCCACCCAGGCACCCCACTAAAATAATTTATGTAAAGGGTTTAACACTGTGCCTAGCAACAGTACTCTATAAATAGTACCTATTATTATTAGTAGTAATGTCATCAGTAACACTATAAGTAATAGTAAAAGTGGTGACATAGGAAGAGTGGTAGGGTCCATCCTCAATGAGGTGGGCATTATGTCAATTACTTGGGAAGGAAGCAAGACCCTCAGATAGTAAACCAGAATTTAGGAGACATGGGTTTGAGGCAGGAAAAGTAACTCCTACCTCTCTTCGGGACCTGGGCTTAGAAGTGCCCAAATGAAGTTTCAAGTGGGAGGGAAAAACAAGTTGGTTAGCTATATATGGATCTAGATTGAGGGGTTGTCCTGTAGGGATTCTATATGAAGATACATGTAAATATATATATATATATATATATATATATATATATATA
>NW_024412417.1:2874806-2913913 GCF_014898765.1 Herpailurus yagouaroundi
ATATATATATATTGAATCTATCAGCCATGTTTCATATATATATGTGTTTGTGTATATATACATATATATATATATATACACGTATACACACACACATACACACACACACACACACACACACACATATATATGAAACATGGCTGATAGATTCAATGAACAAATTATAGGTAATTTCCCTTTTGTCCTTCCAGTCTTTATATTTCTCAGTCTAGTTTAATTATTCACCTCATTTCAGATTTGCCATGAGTCATGAAGGAAATTGGGATTTTCCTGATTTAAACGAACTTTATTGGGGTTATATCTGCTTTAACCCCACTACTTGGGCTCTTCTTCTTTCCAGTGGGTCATTAGCAATAGGTCCTAAAAAGAAGGTAAAGCCAGGGACATAAGGTCCCCATAAGGAGATTCTCCCTGATTGATGACTTTGAAATTCTTTCTTTTATCAAGAATGTTTGCAGGTGTTCCAGTTGGCACTTAATCATATCCTATGGTGTGCTCCTCCTCAATTCTTAGTATGTAATATAACCTTATTTTCTACTATTAGATTATAAACTCCCTGGAGGTATGATATGGTTGTACTTTATAAAAATCATCAGCATTTGGCACAATGATCTGTAAATGAATATTCAGTAAATACGTTTACTTTCCCTCGGAAATGTTATATTAATTTAGACAACAGCATTGTACTTGTCTACTCTATCAGGATTTTTTGGAGCTGAAGACATTTCTGTATGCTATCAAAACTGTCACTAACTTTAGTTTTAGCAAAACTAAAGCATGCCTTGGAGGTTAATTAAATGCCAAGATTCTCAATTTTCCAAAAACATACAGCTGGGGTCTACCTCTGTGACGCACCACTCAAAAATAGCTGACATAAAACCTAGCTAAGGTGTCTTGCTCCACAAGGCATGACATTTTGATTCACATCCTGAGAACCCAACTTTCTGGGAGTTTGTTTATAGAAGCTGGATGTGGAAGATTAGATGGGCCTATAAACGAGGAGATCAAAGCTAATGCCTCTTAAACATCCAGGGAGTGGCACTTACAGAGTCAGTTCTCAGTTAACTATCACAATTCCTAAGAAAAACCAACTGTAATCCCAAACTTATTTTCTGATGAGTAGGAAAGGTGCTGTAGCAGCATTTTTTTTTCCCTGAGGAGCAGTGAATATTAACATGTGTTTTCCTTTCCTAAACCTGATGATGAGATATTGGTACTTATTAACACTCAAAAAGATAATCTTTCTGTTGGATAAATGAGAACTTCCACCATGTACACTCAGGGCCCAGGGCACATTTCTTTCCCTGTGAAGTAGAGACCAGCTGCTCTGACTTGGCATGGAACCAGGGTATGCACACCTGGAGCATCTTCCAGCACGTAAGCAGGTGCAGGGTGTAGAGTTAGGGTGCTGAGAGACGACATCACACACTTACTTGAACTGGGTCCAACTCAAAGGAACATTCCAAACAAAAAAACAATAGCACCTTGTACGTGCACTAATATTACTTGAAGAAAATGTGACTCATTATTGATTTCTAAATACACATCAGGTATTGTGGCTATTTGCTTTATATACGTTATTTCATTTAGGCCTCCCCACCGACCATCTTTATATTTAGCAAGATGAAGTGTGCAAGGTCCTACATTAGGTAGGTAGGGAATCTGAGGCGAACCCAGGTTTGACCCCAAGACCACGCCTTTCAGTCTGATGCCGTTGGCCTGTGCTCAGAAACAGGGGTAATTTTAGCAGCCTTAGACCATGTGTTGAGGATGGTGTTGTGATATGGACTGGGCTCAGAAAGTTCAACCAGACAAACATGATGGTGATTTTGTCACAAATGGGGACATTTCTATTCACTGAGCCAGTGTTTGTAGATAATGGGGTGGTAACCGCTTAACCTGTGCTTTAGTGCCACTGCTTTACATGTTTGCTTCCAGAGAAAGCTCTTCCAGCTTTTGTAAATGTATGTCACCCTTTATAGTTGCAGATGGTTATGAGGAATAGAGGTGAATTTTCATGACATTATGATATCTGGATCCTACCTTGTTAATCCCACCTCCTTGTGGGGTTTCAGTGGAAATCTTACAAATAAAGATTCTAGTAGCAACTGAAGTAAAGTTCCATTTTACTAGTAGTTGAGCATGAACCTCACAATCCATGATGGAGCTCTGGCAAAAGACTGACTTGGAGTCTGAGACTTAGAACTGAGGCTTAAGTAAGGTTTTGTCATCTGTTTTCCACATGCTTCTTCTAAAATGGGAAGTTTGGGATCCACAGATCAAGGTATCCTTGGGTAAAAAAAATAAAGATGATTAGGTCCACTTTGAGTTCACTTACATAAGCACATTTTCACAGAAGCTGTCAGTATCCCGCCCGTCTCCTCTCAACATTTACCATCTTAGCATATGCTGAAAGGATGCACTCAGGACTCCACAGCTTAGGGCACTCTCCGTGGGGCAGGCTAGCTGGGCCAGAATAGCCCTTAGGTGATGAGAGTTGAAGGATAAATACCCCAGCTTCTTGACTGTTCAGGTGGGACAAGCCTGGGCTATCCTCTATAGTTTCTCCCAGAATTCTCTAGCATGGTTGAGTCTCAGGTGCCTACAGTGGTAATCTGTTTAATAATTGTAGCAGGTAGAAGGATGGTCCCCAAGATGGCCACATCCTGATCCCTGGCACCTGTGAAATTGCCGTAGGAAGAGACTTTGCAGACGTAATTAAGGTTCTAGATCATATGGAGATGATCCCAGATTATCTAGGTGGGTCCAATTGAATCACAGGTACCCTATAAGGAGAGAATTTTCTCCAGCTGGAAGCAGAAGAGATCTAGCAGAAGAAGTCAGCAAGACTTGAAGTTTGTGAAGGAATTGATGCATCATTGCTGGCTCTGAGACTTAAGGACCAGATAAAGGCCTCGGGAGCTAAGGGTGGCCACCAGCTTCCAGCCAGCAAAATGGGACCTGCAACCACATGAAACTGGGTTCTGCCACCAACTCACGTAAGCCTGGAACGAGAGGCCCCCCTCAGAGCCTCTAGATAAAAGCTCGGAACTGCCAGCACCTGTTTCAGTCCCACGTGACCCTCAGCAGGGAAGCAGCTCAGCCATGCCGTGCCAGGACTCCTGACCCGTGGAAACTGGGAGATACTAAACTCATGCTGAAGAAGCTACTAAGTTTGTTACGACCGCAATAGAAAACTAACACGGTAAGTCACACTTTCTTGGTCTGCTCCCTTCCCTGACTTTACTTTCCCACATCCTGACTGAAGTTTCCTGGGATCCTCTCCCAAATAAAACATTTAAACTCATACCCCAATTTGAGCCCCCAATGAGGCCATCCTGGAGGCACACCGCCCACTTCTTTTCCTACGAGTGAACCTGCCTTGAGGAGCGCAGGCAGCCGGTAAGTCTTCAGCCTTAGGTCTTTGTGATTGGCTGTGTTTGAGCTGGGTGCGTGTTCTTCTTGAGATGAAATGAGCAGGCTTGGTGTGGTAGCAGGGTCTGACCGTTTCTGCCCAGTGTAGGACGCTCCCACAGACAACTCTGGCGTCCCATTGTGCTGTCTGAGGCTCTTTATTTATTTTTTAACGTTTATTTATTTTTGAGAGAGAGACAGAGTGCAAGTGGGGGGGGGGGGCAGAGAAAGAGAGAGAGAGAGAGAGAGAGAGAGAGAGAGAGGCAGAATCCAAAGCAGGCTCCAGGCTCTGAGCTATCAGCACGGAGCCCTATCCGGGGCTGGAATTCACGAACTGCGAGATCATGACCTGGGTCGAAGTCAGACACTTAACTGACTGAGCCACCCAGGCGCCCCTGTCTGAGGCTCTTTAGAGCCACACTACAGGGTGAGGCTTTTCCTACCTACTCATCCTTCTTTTCCCTTCTCTCTTCACAGGTGTCAGGCCTGAATTGCGGGTCTGAAACATGTCTTTGTTTCCTCTTTTTCTTTCATGGGCATTACCCTCCATATATTTCTTGCGATTTAAATTCTGTCTTGGCCTTTGCTTCCCTGAGGACTCACACATGAGCCAAAAACACACTGGGCTTTGTACAAGAAGGCAGAGCTTACCTAGATCAACTTCTCACATTGAAATAAAATCAGATATGTAAGAGATGAAGTGGAGAGTAGCTACATATCTGTTAAGGCATAAAAACACTACCCATTAAAAAGCATTGTTCAATGAATGTTCTGGAATCTAAAAGCTCTCAACAATTCCTCAGGAAGTAGGAAGGGAGAAGCTTGGCTGGGAGGCTCTCAAGAAACAAAGGTAAAATCCTCTGCCTTTCTTGTCTGTTTCTTTGGGGACTGAGTTTCTGTATGGCTTGTAGGGGATCATGTAGGGCCATAAAAAATGTAAAGGTGAAGGTGAAGAAGGCCGTAGCAGGATAATATTCTATTTTACAGAGTCCACTCAGAGATGACACTTGGCTGGCCAAAAACTCCTCCTAGGAAAGTTAGCTGTGTAGCCCTTTTTCTTTAGGGAGCAAGAGACTCAGCAGAAGCCCGTGTTCAAAGGACAAGTCTGAGCCCAAAGCTGATGCTACAAAAGGCAGGATCTTATTAAGCCAAGCAAATATAAATCCAGCTATAAGAATTCAAATTTCAAAGGCATTCTGTTATTTGAAATCCACTTATATTATGTGCTTCAATGATGGTAATAACGTTTGTAGCAACACAAATAGCTGCCTTGATTAAAAATAGGCAAATTTCAGTCTAAGTTGTAACTGGAGAGTGATTAAAAGGATTTCATTATAGGTGTGTCAATGTATAGGTGTATCCACTGATGAGGGCCTTGATTTTGCCAAGTCCAGCAAATTCAAATACTATTCTTAGTAATCTACATTCTTTTTTTTTTGTTTAAGTTTATTTATCTTGAGAGAGTTCACCAGTGTGTGCGTTAGGGAGCGGGTGAGCATGGAGGGGCACAGTGAGAGGGACAGAGGATCTGAAGGAGGCTCTGCACTGACACTGTAGAGCCAGATGCGGGGCTCAAATCCAGAAACTGCGAGATAGTGACCTGAGCCAAAATAGTCCTACGCTTAACTGACTGAGCTACCCAGGTGCCCCCTTAATAACCTATATTCTAAGAGCATTATACAAGGATGTTCCAATGCAGACTGCTGTTACTGCCCTATTCAGTGTCCTTGTGTCTGGTGATTTATACTCCTATCATTCTCTAAAGAGTATCAAAAAACGCAATATTTACTGAGGGAATTACTCTTCCGAAAATACCTTCCACGGTAGAGGTTGATTTTGAAAAAGCTAAATGCTGACATGTGTTACAGGTTATTTAGTCTCTAAATCACTTACCACTGGAGATCTTTCAAAGCAAACTACCCATTTTGTTTCCTGTTGGCACTTGTTGTGTGTTGTTGACGCTCTGGGTCAGAATTGGTACCGTTGACCTTTCTGTAGCCCCAACTCCTTCATCCAGTACACTGATGTGCACACTGTAGGGCACAGGGCCTGTCTTGATGGGTCTTCAGAGAATTCATGTGAGTATTAAAGTGTACCGTTGAAGCTAGGCACACAGAACATAATCATTTCAGTCATGGTAAAACATACCTATTAGAAGTCACGCTAATCAGTCTTCTGAACAAGATACTTTTTTTGACATTGTTCTTGGTGTATCTATTGCATTTGGATGTGTCCCTTGTATAGTACAGGTAAAGCACCTGGCCAAGGCATCATTGCCTGCTGGTTAGTCCCATGGACTTTGTGTAACTTATGTTTGGTTCCTTTCCAATGCTTATTAGCTGTGACCTTCGGACAATTTTTTTAAACTTGTCCCAGCATCAGTTTCTTCATCTCTAAAATGTGAAAAATGGTACCTATTTCATAGGGCTATTGTGAGGATAAATGAGGTCTTAAACATGAAAAGCTTAGCAATGCCTGACCCTTTAGGGCTCAATGAATACTAGATTGAAAATATTCTATTTAATCATGTCTTAGAAAGTTCCTTCCCTAACACACTGCCTAGTAGAGAGTAGGCACTCAATAAATGCTACTTGTATTAAGCAGGATCGGCTAAATTGTTGTTATAAATTGACTCAGGATACGGTGGCTCAAACACAAATTTATTTTTCCCTTACATTACAGTTCCAAGTGGTTGTTCTTTTTTAAAAACTTTTTTTTAAATGTCTATTTGTTTTTGAGAGACAGAGAGTGAGTGGGGGAGGGGCAGAGAGAGAGAGAGACACAGGATCTGAAACAGGCTCCAGGCTCTGAGCTGTCAGCACAGAGCCCGACACGGGGCTTGAACTCACAAACTGGGAGATCATGACCTCAGCCGAAGTTGGACGTGTAACTGACAGAGCCACCCAGGCATCCCCAAGTGAATGTTCTAAATTAGCAGAGGACACTGCTCCACATGAGCATTCAGGGACCCAAGGTGAATGTGCCGGTGCCATCATCAGCTTGTGCTGCTCAGGATGTCACTCTCCCTGACAGCTGGAGTGGAGTGCAGGAAAGAACTGGAAGGCATACTTCTGTGAGATTTTTTTGTGGGCCAGGTCTAAAAGTGACACATTATTCCTCTCTCATTCCAACAGAGAGAACTTAGGAACCAACTCAACTTCCATGCCCGTACTCAACTTCTATGGAGATTGGAAAATATAAGCATATTGGGGAGAGCAGATTTTGGTAGACAGCTAACAGTCTCCACTAACAATATCCTTTTGGAGCAACAAGCTCAATGTTGATTCATTTATAAAATAAGATTACATTTTTCTTTAATTTTGAAACTTCAACACCCTAACAAGTTAAAGTGTTTCTACAAGTCTTTTCATTTTTTTTAATTCTTTTTTTAACATTTATTTATTTTTGAGAGAGAGAGAGCACAAGTGGGGGAGGGACAGAGAGAGAGGGAGACACAGAATCCAAAGCAGGTTCCAGGCTCTGAGTTGTCAGTAACAGAGTCCATCATGGGGCTTGAATGCACAAATTGTGAGATGGTGACCTGAGACAAAGGTCAGATGCTTAACTGACTGAGCCACTCAGGTGCCTCTGTCTAAGTCTTTAGGTAAGCCTATACAGACCATCTAACATTTTAAATTTTATTTTCTAGTTTATAGACACTAGAAACTCTTTTTTTTTTTTAAAGATTTTTTTTTTTCAACGTTTATTTATTTTTGGGACAGAGAGAGACAGAGCATGAATGGGGGAGGGGCAGAGAGAGAGGGAGACACAGAATCGGAAACAGGCTCCAGGCTCTGAGCCATCAGCCCAGAGCCTGACGCGGGGCTCGAACTCACGGACCGCGAGATCGTGACCTGGCTGAAGTCGGACGCTTAACCGACTGCGCCACCCAGGCGCCCCAGACACTAGAAACTCTTAACAAGAAGCAGTTAGACATGCATATTATATGCCACAACTTTAAGAATTTATTCAGACTTTTATTATAAAAACATTTATAGAATATTTGGTTTTCTCCAGACACTGTGCATTTCCATGGGTGATTTAATAAAACAGATCTTGTCCTCAAAGAGCTTGCAATCTGGCAAGCAAAGTGGTTCTATTCTGCCATCAGTTTTCATGGAAAAGGAAAGTATTCTAGAAGGCGGCTAGAAACAGATGAAAAACCAGCTTCAATTAGGTCAGCCCTGGTTTGTGGGTTTCACTCCAAGTCTGCATTTGGTCATCCATCATGAAAGGCTGTGACCCTTCCTCTCCCTCAACACTCCTACATACTTACAATTTTTAATGTCTTAATTCCAAGAGGGACAACTTTTAAGGAAAATGTTCTTGAACTAAAATGAAACTCAGACATCTTTGGGGGTGTTCTTGGGAATCACTTGTAAGCAATTACGAGAGCTGCAAAACCAATTATGGCATAGGCTTCACAG
Organism: Herpailurus yagouaroundi; assembly: GCF_014898765.1. NCBI lineage: Eukaryota > Metazoa > Chordata > Mammalia > Carnivora > Felidae > Herpailurus > Herpailurus yagouaroundi. Next base: position 2,882,648 of record NW_024412417.1, read on the forward strand.
TCCTGTCTTTGGTGCTTTTTAATTCTTCAGATTATAAAATTCCATTTACATAATTTACTTTTCAAAAATATTCTAACAAGAAAATGTTGAGAATACTTATTTCACCACTACATATTTAAAGAAAGAGCTGGAAATATAGATGACTTAAAACCAATTACAAGGGTATTACAGTAAATGTGTTTTAGGAATTAAAGACAAAACAATTCCTTTTCCAAAAGTGAAACATAAGCTTACTTTGATTAACATTATGCTGCAACTGCTTAGCAAAAGGGTATCACTAGTACCCAAATTAAACTTTCTGGAAACTTTTACTTCCCATTTCAAAGCAAAAAGAAGTTTGAACACACTGTCTTTGTTCCTTTTATAAGATATTTTCTGTCCTATAATTCTTTAAGCACAGCATATGTGTTTTCCCCTTTGAACAAGTGGAAGATGACTTTCTAGTTTTTGTGGGTGAATCAGCTGCTCTTTGAAGGTGCCTTCTAGTATCCCACAATGCTGAGTGATTTTCCCTTGCGTTTCAATTCTATTTTCCTGATTATAGGCAATGAGGCAATTCAGCTTTTGGATATTTAGCTTTTTCTTCCTTTGAAATGCTTCTTTCCATTTTCTGATGATAAAAGGATGCGTTTTAACTAGCATCCAAGTTGCATTCCATAGTTGGAACATGATCAAAAAAAGGTTATACCCTCAGCATGTCATGTGGTAACATGCCCCCTCCATTCTGGCTGATAATTTGGGTTGTGGCACCGGCCTGTAAAGAACACAGGATTCCTAGTGAAAGCTGCCACTGCTGCATTGGTGAGCTTACTTCCTTAGAGAAGCAATTTCTTCTGCCTAAGTCTTAGTTGCCCATCTTTCAGCTGGCTCTTCTCAGCTTTAACAACAGTATCCTTTAGCTATCACATCCTAGACCAACACCAATAATCGCCACTTCCTAAAATCTGTCTTAGTCCACTCTCTTATTCCTCTACTTCCCTTACTCTGTTAAATCAATTCCAGCACTTTTCCAACTTCACTGAGCCTGACGTTTTTTGCAGAGTTGAGGTCACCAATGATGTATACTTAGTCAATGTCAAGTTCACATCTCTGCCTATATTTCCCTAATCTCTCAGATGTATTTGACATAGTTAGATGTTCTCTAGTGTTTGCAATGATTTATTCTTTGGGCTTCCGTGACATGCTTCTGGACTTCTTGCTATCTTGCTCGCCCCACCTTCTCAGTGTTCCTTTTTAATTCCTCCCTCTAGATCGTGCCTCTAAATCCTGGAGATTCTCAGCACTCAGTCTTTGATGCTCTTCTTTGCGCTGTTGACATTCTCTTTTTAGTTTCCAACTAATCCCACAGCTTAGAAATCCCGTATATATGCCTCTCTCCTGGGTTTAGACTTGTGCGTTTATTTATATTTGGTTATCTAATAAACATTTCCAACCAGCAGAACCCCTGGTTTCCTGATCTCGCTTTGTTCACAGGCTTTAGGGCACCGCAATTCACATTGTTCTCAGAAAAAACAACAATCACATGGGTTCTCCCTCACACCACTTTTACTCTGTTGGTGAGTCCTGTTAGCAAACATTCAAAGTAGATCCAGAATTCAACTACTTCTCTACTGTTACAACCATATCTAATCTTCTGTTATGTGTTACCTAGACTGTCACAACAGTCTCCTAACTGGCTTCTCTGTCCACACTTGCTCATTATAGTCCATCCTCCAAAGAGCCATCAGCATGATTTCTCTAAGTATGGTAATGGTGGCTAACATTTATTGAGAACTTACTATTTTTTTATTTTTTTTAATTTTTTTTTTCAACGTTTATTTATTTGGGACAGAGACAGAGCATGAACGGGGGAGGGGCAGAGAGAGAGGGAGACACAGAATCGGAAACAGGCTCCAGGCTCTGAGCCATCAGCCCAGAGCCTGACGCGGGGCTCGAACTCACTGACCGCGAGATCGTGACCTGGCTGAAGTCTGATGCTTAACCGACTGCGCCACCCAGGCGCCCCGAGAACTTACTATTTACTAGGTCCTGTTCTGAGCTGTTTACATGTATTTGTTCCTTTAAACACTTTGAGATGGGTATTACAACGGTCTCCATTTTATAGATGAGGAAGTTGAAGCAGAGGGAAGATAAGAAACTTGTCCAAGGATTTATTGCTAATAACTGACAGAAGCAGCATGTAAATGTGGGCAACCTAGCCCTGTTGCAGGAGCTTTTAAATGCGGTAATTTATTATTTTCATGTCACCCATATGGTTAAAATCTTCTAAAGGCTTCTCATTGCAGCTAGACTAAATCCGATTCCTCACCAGGGCTGCAAGGCCCCACTTGGTTTGGCCCCTGCCTACCTCTTTAATTTAATTTCTCCTCTTACTTCCCTCTCCCCTCCCCATTCACTATATCCCAGCCACACTGGCCTCCAGTCTATTTCTCAGACCTGTCAAGATCATTCCTGTCTCAGGACTTTGGATTTGCTGTTTCTTCTTGGAATGCACCTTACCTGATCTTTGTATGGTTGCCTCTTTCTCCCCATGTAAATCTCACGTCAGTCATCACCACCTCCAAGAGCTCTCCCCGCACACTCTGCCCCCAGTTATTCTCTTTGTGGCCCTTATACTACCCGAGTGCATCCCATTTACTTATTTGCATTTGTCATCTTTTTTTCCCCCTCCATTAGAATGCAAACTTCTTTCGGGCTTTTCAGTCTTATTCCTCTTTGTAAGCCCAGTGCTTTGAAGAGTGGCCAGTACATGACAAACCTCATGTTTGAAATGGGGATGATAACTTTCTCACAGGATTACTGTGAAGGGTAAGTGAAATTGTGTCCAAGAAATTTCTTTGTAAAGTATAAAGCTCTTAATATAAAGGGTATATCACTGCTTAAAGCTGAAAATCCTGATGGAGCAGTGGTTATGACTAATGCCAAAGCCTCTTCATCGGCTAAGGCAAGGGTCTATTCCTCAAACAAAAAATTCAGTGAGAAAGGAGGGGAAATAGCCATCCCCACCCCCATATGCACAAGTTGATATTGAAACAAGGAAAAAAGGGGGCGCCTGGGTGGCACAGTCGGTTAAGCGTCCGACTTCAGCCAGGTCACGATCTCGCGGTCCGTGAGTTCGAGCCCCGCGTCAGGCTCTGGGCTGATGGCTGGGAGCCTGGAGCCTGTTTCCGATTCTGTGTCTCCCTCTCTCTCTGCCCCTCCCCCGTTCATGCTCTGTCTCTCTCTGTCCCCCCAAAAAAACAAAAAACAAAAAAAAACAACAAAACGTTGAAACAAGGAAAAAGGTATTTGTCAAAGATTTCTGGTGAATCAAGGAACTGTGAAATCAAACCCCTAGAAAGTAGCAGTGTTCTGCCACCTTGAGTGTGTACGTACATGTGTGCCCGTTTCTTGGCACTTATGCATTATATTTGTCAGAGTTTGCCTTTTAACTGGAGAATATAGTGTGTCTGGACAGGGCTATTACAGGTAATTATTTTCCAGAGTCCCTGCTGCATAGTCAGCAGGAATATTTGTACAGTTCTACTTTATGAGTTCCTGGAGACATAAACACCTCTACAAGTTTCAGAGCTCAGTTTGGGGGCAGTCGGTAACTGGTCATGAGAGGCACCGTGTTAGGGACTGCACTGACAAATTTGGTTGCACAGGAACAATATGTTTCTGGTAGCCTCTTGAGGGGTAACACTGAATACAATATTATCTCAAAAACATTGATTCAGGGGCGCCTGGGTGGCTTAGTTAAGCATCCAACTTCAGCTCAGGTCACGATCTTGCGGTCCATGAGTTCGAGCCCCACGTCAGGCTCTGTGCTGATAGCTCAGAGCCTGGATCCTGCTTTGGATTCTGCGTGTGTCTCTCTCTCTGCTCACACTCTGTCTCTCTCAATAATAAATAAACGTTAAAAAAATAAAGTTGATTCATTGTCCATATTAAAGGGAAATAGCATCTTTTGAAGAGAACACTGAGCCAGATAATAAGGGGACCTAAGTTCTTGTATCCACATAGTATTGTCTGAGCTTTCACATGGCTTCACTGTCCTTTCTGTAAAGTGGGGCTGATCACAAGAGAATTTCTTCCAGAACACTAGGGCCAAACTGATGTGAGGAAGTCATTGTAGTGTTCTGGAGGAAAATGTGTGTGTATGTGTGTGTAGGCATGCACACACCTACCCACGCATATTCTGATCCTTTAATAGAGCTGGCCATTTGGGATATTTAATAGGCATCTTGTGTTGTAATAAGCTACTGTGCTTCACACTTTACTAATGGGACCACTTGACTTCCACACACAAGTCAAGCCTCACTCCAGGCATAGGTTCATCCTTGAAGAAATAGGAATATAAAGAGTTGCAGTTACATGCTCTTGAAATCAGCATCTTATCATGCCCAATCTGGCCCTGACTTTGCTCACCAATTATAATATCTGGGTTTCTTTTCTACTCCTGAGCCCCACCATCTTCCACAATTTCAATAACTAGATCCCTACCTTGCTCCTGTGTCTGCATCAGAATCTTGGGAACTGCTCAGTTTCCAGAACCTCCTGATGCTCCATGCCTTCCTGGAGCTCTTAGCTCTATATTCTCGTCCAGATGTTTCTGTCCTTTGCCTCCCTGCCTTGAACCTCCCTGATGTTGGCTACTTCTGTGGGCAGTAGGATTCCCCAGTAGGATGTGCAGCAGGGTCCATCCATTTGCTGGTGTTGGAGGATATAGTTCTAAGTCTGGATTCTTTACCATCTGTCTCACGTTGCAGTTAGCCATCTATAGAGGTATTACTGTGATGCAGAAAAAGTAGTAAAGAAGAAATGGAGGAACTGAGCAGGCATCCTGTCCCCACAGATGGATTATACTAATATTGACATATTGATTGGGCATCCATAATATGCCAGGCCTGGTGCTGGGCACTGAGTATACGACAGTCTGGAGACTGATACTGTCTGTGCCCTCATGGAGTAGGCATTTAAGAAGGGGAAAGTGAAATGTGCAAACTCACAACTAAATGAAATGTTTATTAAAACTGATAAAGTGCCACACAGAAAGCTAGCAAGGGGTTCTAATAGGAGCTGAGAGAATTGAAAAACAACAACAAAAAAACCCCACTTATTTTTGTGTGCTCATGCTATAGCTGTCTTAAGACAGAGAAAAGATGCTTACCTCACTGTCTTCTGTGAACATTTCTCATTAGAAATAGAATCACTTTCAAAGAAATGATAAGCATTAAAAATTATCTTATGAATGGAGGATGTACTATACTTTCATGCATGTTCTGGAATTCTAAAAATCGGCTTCATTTTCTGAACAAATTTAACAACCTGACCTTAGGGCTTGCCATATGCTTTTTATTAGGGCATAGAACGTTAACTGAAACAGATTTTTATGTATTTATCCAGAGTCAGGAAAATAGAAGAATGGAAAGAAACACGATTTCTTAAATTCCCAGAGACATGGCTGATAATACATGACAGAATTTACTTATTGGGTAGAAATGAGACAGGTTGGAGATACAGACCCTTGGACGAGCCCTGCTCAGAATTTTTTTTCCCACAATTAAAAGCATTTCGGAGCAGAATGGATGCAATGGAAGCACACACAGAACTGGGTCCATCTGTTTGCAGCCACAAATAGAAAGCTTGTCACAATTGAGATAATATTAGTTAATCTTTGCCCGGGAAACCATGAAGTGGCAAGCATTGGGAACATGATTTTAAAAGCAGCGTGATGCTTGCTTGTGGCAGGAAAATCCTACTAAGAAATAAAATCCTACTAAGAAATATGGTGTGTAAGGACCTCATTTGTTGAATTCCCCTTGACCCTACTCTACCGGTCAATTTTATATGATCTCCGTTCTAGGCAGAATTATCAAGAAGTGTAAGGAAATTATTTTCTTTTTTAGACACTCCCTCTTTCTCACGGTGATAGACCAGCAGAGCGACAGCTCTGCATTTGGCAGTGTGGTCAACGAGCATAAAGGAGGTAGCGGCAAACCCGGAGAGAATGCATCTACTCCTCAGAAACTTGTTTCACTCCTACAGCTAGTGTCTGTGCAGCTGAATGTGCAGTGAAGTAATGACAGCCACAGGAAGTGATCTCTCTTCTGATGGGGCACTCCATGCCCTTTCTGGTACTTGCAAAGTCACCTTTTTTGAAGGGCCTGTTCTGTCTCAAAGAAAACCCTGGTTGGGTGAGGGTTTAGATTAGATAACATGTAATATCCATTTCAGCTCTAATTCTGGAGAGAGAGGCAAGTAGTTTATAGATGAGAATCAGTGGTGTGCTGGAGTCAGCTGATGCTGGTGTCCAACTTTACATTTAGTGACATCTTGTTGGTAGCTTGGCCGTAGTGGGAGTATTTACACCAAGGAAATTGGCAATACTACAAATCAGGGTTGGTTTGTTTCCAGAGAACAGTTTTAACTGCACACCACTCGATAAATCTCAGATGTCTTATAATATTCACAACAAAGGCTGACTTTCCTCTCTTTCCATGTGAACGTCTGAGAAATCTTACCATGTGGATAAAGTGAGGACATCTGAGTATGCACTTTTAGTATTTTCTCCTGAGAACAGCAGAAAATGACAGCAGTCTTTGTCACTGTAAATCTTCAGGGGAGATTTGGACAAAGGCCTGGCACCATGAAAGTAACTTGGGAAGGAAAATTTCTGGTGGCAGCTATCATTTCAGTGATAAGCCAACATTAATCCTAGTATACCAATGTTTCCCCCTGCATTATTCACTTGCATGGTTAGTGGAAACTTTTCTAGGCATCTACATCTTCCCCCTCATTTTGAATAACTGTCTCTGAAGTGTCATAATTCTTTTTTCTAAAATTCTTGCCTTTATTAACATGGCTATTACATTTAATGGTTTTTTTTAAAGCATCTTTGTTCAAAGGGACTTCCTCAGATTTGGAATCAAAAGAGCCTTCTTCAGTGTATTTGTAACAAACCACCTTTGACAGAACAAAAATGGGAGTGGGTGACATTTTACTTGGAATGATGGTATTTTGTGGGAAAGACAGAAGGCAATAGGAAGAGAGAAAAAGATGTAGAGTTAAGATGTTTCTTACTCTGTCAATGTTATTTACCCTCAAACACCCTCTGGCTGGAAAGGAATTTTAACATGTTATTGGTAAATCATTGTAATGTCACCCCTTCCATCTAGGTGAGTATTTATTTTGATCCAACTTGACAGCTAGCAAAAATTCTGTTATAAATGGCCAGGTTTTGAAAAGCAGGGCGGTTACCAAGGGGATGAAAGGAAGAGCTCCAGTCCATGCCAAGCCAAATTGTGGGGTAGGAAAAGTTGTAATTTCCTGCTTTTCTATTTCTCTTTCTGTAGTTATTATTTTTCCATGGTTTCCCCCACCTGTGACACTCAGGGCCTTTGTTACTCCCTTTTAGCAGCCTAATTCTCCACCAAAGATACCACTTTACCTCGTCTTGTTCAATTTAATTCAACAAATACGTTGAGTCCATTGTACATGACAAAACTATCCTAGACCCAGGAAATCCAACACTGAATAAAGCACAATTCATGCTTTAAAGGAGTCTCCATAATTTGATTGGATAAACACACACACACACACACACACACACACACACACACACACCACTCTAAAATCATTCATAATAGGTATATATAACTCTATTGATATCAACTAGGTTCTATGTGGCTAAGAGGAGGAATAAAATCTCCACAGATTAAGAAAGAGGGATGGGGCACCTGCCTGCATGGTTAAGTTGTTTAAATGTCTGATTCTTGATTTCGGCTCAGGTCATGATCTCACGATTCATAAGATCGAGCCCCACATCCATATGGAGACTGCTTGGGATTTTCTCTCTCCCTCTCTCTCTCTCTGTCTCTCCCCCATTTGCACATTCGTGTGCTCGCTCGCTCTCTCTCTCTCTCTCTCTCTCTCTCTCTCTCTCAATGTAAATAAACTTTTAAAAAGAGGGAAGGGGGAAGAATATACCAACTATCCAAAGAGTTAACGTTTATTATTTTTTATTTTTTTAATGTTTATTTATTTTGAGAGAGAGAGAGAGAGAGAGCAAGCACACAAGCAGGGGGAGAGGGAGAGAGAAAATTCCAAGCAGGCTTTGTACTGTCAACCCAGAGCCTGATGCATGACTCCATCCCACGACCCATGAGATCACAACCTGAGCCGAAATCAAGAGTCATACGCTTAACCAAATAAGCCACCCAGACACCCCTAAAGTTAATATTTATTGAGCACTTATGGGTTGGCAGCTTTCCTAAAGGTTTTGCATATATTAAGCTCATTTTATCCTTGCAGCAACTATTATTAATAGTAATGTTTTTGCCAATTTTGTAATGTATTCACTGGGGCATGGTGATGTTAACTTGTCAAACACTCATAATTAATAAGTGGTAAAGCCAGGTTGTACCTAGCAGAGCTATCATGGTTACCACTGTATTTTATGCAAACATAGATTTTTATTCATCCATCCATAAATATACGTAATATAGTAACTAAAAATAATCCATGTCCTAGCATTGTTCTAGCTATAGTATTATAAAGAAAAATTGACAATGGGTACCCTCAAGCATTTCAAAATCTAGTGGAATAAACATCTCAGCAAACAGAATGTGACACATTCCATTTGAGCAATATCCAAGGATTGATAAAGGAACACCTGAGTAACTCCTACCTGCACATAGGAGTCTGGTACCATGAATGTTAGTTTAATTAATTTTCTGTGCTAGTCCCACTTCGGGAAAAAAACCCAAACATTTATTTAAGAGGATTGTCAGAGATGCAGGAAATATGGCATCTTTGAAATGCCAGTGGTCCTTTGATTGGTACCTTCTTCAGTCCATTTCTTTTACCATCTTGTCATTGTCCCTCATCTCCCTTGGTGAATTCCTAAACTCGGTTGAATCCCACCCTCTCTTCTGCATCTGAGTCTGTACAGTGGAAGACTACTGGAGGAAATACACACCTTGCATGTGTGGTCACTAAGATCAAGTGAACACAATGCTACTCGGCAAGTGTACTATGTTTCTCTGGTCCATTCATTCTCCCTCTATTTCAGTCATTTCATACCTTCTCCAGTCTTCTCAAAATCCCAAATTGCTTTGCTCATTCTCATGCGTAACTCATGACCTTGCTTCCCATTCTGTTGAGAAAAGAGAGAGGCAGATGGAAGAGAACTTCCACAAATTCTCCACACTGCCTAATCCTCCCACTTGCACCAGCCCCAAGTGCTCTGCCTTTTCTCCTGGGTTACTCTCTGATCCATCTCTGCTCTGAGCAATAGCCATAACTTCTACTTCTTCACTAGATTCCATGCTTTCTTGCTGGAAACCAATTTTATTTCTGTAATTTTAAAAACATGTCTTTTCCCTCCAGCTATTATCACTTCCTTTTTCAGCAAAACTCCTCAAAAGTGTTATCTGTACTCGTTGTTTCCAAATCCACTTCTTCCATTCTCTCTCATAAATCCAACCCAGACCTCTCCTATGAAGTATATTCAATTGCCTACTTGACATCTTCACTTGGATACATAATAAATGTTCAAGCTGAGTATGAACAAAATTGAACTGCTATTGCCAACCCCTCACAATCTACTTCTTTCACAGTATTTCCCACCTCAGTCAATGGCAACTTCTTTTTTGCAGCTTTCACACCAAAAACATTGGCATCACTCTGGATTCCTCTCTTTGTCTGACATCAAACATTCAATATAATATAGGCTGTACCTTGATAACATGCTCCGAATCTAGTGACCTCACTTTCACTTCTGCCTTCCTGGTCCAAGCCACCATGACCACCTGCCTGGATTATGCAATGACTTCTAACAGGTCACTTTGCTTGCAACTGAAACCAGAATGATCCTGTTAAAACATGAGTTAGACACATCAATTTTCAGCTCAAAAATTTTCAGTGGTTTTCCATTCCCTTCAGAATAGAAACAAACATTTAAAAAATAATCTTCAAGCTTTTGCATGCTCTGGCCCCCATTAGTTCCCTGAATTTTTATTTATCGATAGCCTCATGGATCACTGTCTCACCTGCTTCAAATCTTTAATCAAATTCCACTTTCTTAATGAGTCTTTCTTGTCATAATATTCTTGTTCCTAACCCTTGCAACCCCTGCAGCTTCCTAGCCCCTGCTTTTAGGATAACTTTTCTTCTTCACAATGATCACTACCTAGCATACTCAATATTTTCGTTATTTACCTTATTTGTCATCTTCCTCCCCAACTAGAATATAACCCTGGATTTCACTATTTAGGGTTTGTTTTTGTTTGTTTTGGTTTGGTTTCATTCACTTCTGTATTATTCCTAGAACTGAGAACAGTTCTGGACAGGATATGTGAGCCACAGTTATGTGTTGAATGAATGAATAAATGAACAAAAAATAAGAATAAAATAATAAACTCAATAAGAGTTGAGGCAGTAAGGCAGATAGGTGGTCTTATTCAAGATTTGTTGAATAATGAATAAGTGGCACAATTTGTAAAGGAATGTAGTTGAGAGAAACTAGACAAGTTGTAAACAAAGGTAGAGTTGTAAAGAGAAGTCAAGATTTAGGCTATTGCATAAATTATGTGCCAGGCACTGCTGTGCTTTTCCTATGGTAGATCAGATATTTGACTCCAAGCCTTTAGGCAGATAATGGGAGAAGGGGAAAAGAATAGTGGCACCATGATTTATAGAACCAAAATTAGGGTGCAATAGTTTCTCAGGCAAAGCAAAGTTATTCTAGAGAGCCATTTCTCCCAAGAATTCTAAAATAAGAAAGCACAGTAGAATGCAATGGAATATCTTCGACAACTCCTAAGAGTGTCCTTTCCCAGACCAATGGAATCCTCCCACTCCATAATTGCATATTAGCAATTCTCAGAGGATCTGCTATATTATCTAGGTACCTAGTAGTCTTCCAGTATTGCTTAACTTGGTATATTTTAAGAATCTAGAGGGTAGACTGTAGATTTTTTAGGGAATTGATCTTCCACTTATTCTCTCCACAAATACTATCTACAATGAACCATTAAGTGGGGTCAGCACTTGATATATGATTGTGTATTAAAAAGATATTATTCCTTACATCAAGAATATCACAATTTCAGAAATACTCCTTTCAGCCAAACTTTGAGAACTATGAAGGCAAGTGATGAGTTTGAATTGTACTTCATTTCCAGAACCTAGAGTGCAGCTATATTGAGTTTAAGTTCTTAATGTATTTGTCTTTAGCAATCAGTGTGTCATGGTTGTTAATAGTCTGTATTTTGTTTTTAAGCAGGCCTGAGTTTGAGGTTTAGCACTACCATCTACCACCAACTTGGGCAAGTTACTTAACCACTGAAAGCTTCAGTTTCCTCATGCCAAAAAAAAAATTACATTTATATTTATTTCCCTTTAATTGAAATGATTAACAAAATACCTGGGTACTTGTGGGAGAGTAGATGTGATTTGAAAGGGAGGCAAGAAACTAGCCATTCTGTTTACATGCTAAGTAGCGTGGATTTCAACTTTAGAGATGGGGAACTACAAATAAATTTTTAAGTATGGGAATGACTCAATCAGATTTATGTTTTACATTCATCACTATGTTGGTAGTCTGGGGATGAATAGGAAGTTTGGAAATTTGAAGAGACTAGAGCCAGAGGGCTAATTAATAATCAAGATAAAAGATGATGAGAGCTTACACCAGGACAGTGGGGCTGGGAACAGACAAAGGAAAAGAGATGGTTTGTAATTTCTTCCTCCTTCTAACCTTCCTTATTTTGTATCCCATTCTTTGAGAGTATTTCTCGTGGCTATTAACTTTTCTGAAACTTTAATTTGACCCAAAGTTTCTTTTACTTATAATACTTTTTGATGACCCTCTCACAAAAGATCTTTGGCCTATAAACAGAATCTTCAGTGCCTAAATCCAAGGCTTAGTTAATATGAGCATTTCAAGCAATGTAGCAGGGACCATGTAGATGATACCTGGGGGAAGGAGGATCTTCCCTATTTTTCTTATGCTTGTGTAAATCCCTGAATAGTTCTGTTTACTGAGGTTATAGTTGGTATTGGCACATGCTTTCATCACATAGCCCATATTTTTAAAAAGCACTGTGAGCTGGCTATTGTATATTTTCAGAATAAAGGCAAGTTCTTTTATTAAAATAATGCCAATGTTATTGCAGAGGGTTTTAGATATTTCTGTCTGGCTCTGCTTCTGATATTTTTTACCAGAGTATTCCAAAGTCAAATGGAAAGCTTTAAAAAAATTTTGTTTAAAAAACAAAGATAGGATTTAATCAAAGGCACATCCTACCAGCTCCTGACAGCAAAGGGGGAGGCAGCATGAGAATCACAAACCTGGCCTTGTCAATTGTTAAATCAAGCCCTTCGTTGGTGCTGTTTCTCAGAGTGGCATCCATAGGCCCTTTGTCATCAATGGATCCGTTTGTGTTTTGAGGGTAGGTTTAGTGGAGAGAAGACAGTATGGGAAGACAGTGGGAAGGAAGAAAAAAATCTTCCAACTATTTCCTCACTAAGTTCTTGTGAGAAAACCTGGTAAAATCTTGAAGGAGCCAGGAGACTTATTATATCTTGTGTCTTCCATATACTAACCAGTTTACCATGTTTAGGTCACTTAGCTCTTGTTTTCTCAAAAGTAAAATTCATTAAACATTTGTTTGACATATGTGTAGTAGAGGCCAACTGTGTGGCCTCTACTGATCTCTACAGGGATGACTCTTCTACTGTTATCCCTGTTCTCACTAAGCATGGGCATGTAAAAATATATAAAGCAGATAAATCCTCAGGAGTTTATCTTGTCAAATTACTGGTGAATACATTATTTCTCCCCACCCTCTACTCCCATGTGCAACTAAAGAAACAGCAAAAAGATATAAACTAAATCTAATGGTGATACCAACTGACTCGCCCCAAAGATGTTTTAGAGAGCAAAATGGTTGTCCTAAGAGAACCAGCAAAATCCTAAAGATTTGTGTAAAATGAATTCATATGTAATACAGCCTCTAAAGCAGATAAACCCTCAGGAGTTTAATTCTAATGGGATAAGCCAGTGCTAAACAATTAAAATGCAAACATGTGATATTGATTTATAACACACTATTGTTTTTATATAATGACTATGTGCTTTATATATCGGCATTGTATTTGGTATATATCAATATATAATTTGGTAAGTAAGATATATAAAGCTGTTATGTAATAAGTGGTATATTGCAGGTAATACATAATGTAATGAGAATAATAATGTCTTCTAACATCACAAATGGCAAAAGAATAATCATTTCTAAAAGAGTTTTGAAAAAGACAAGATGCTCTCTAACTATGGACTACATTTACTCATTCACAAGGTTATCAAGGTAATGCTGGATTTAATTTTGAGGTTCTCCATGTCCAATATTTTAGGCCCTGGCTTTAGAATGGTACTGACTTCTTAGAACCGTATCCTCAAAGGATCTGGATGATCACCCATAAATGGGTGGAGATAGAGGCTGGGATTGCCCCTTGTGTGGGGGTTCTGGTTGACATACACACTGGTCTTTGGGCACTCTGCTGGTTTAATATGGTTTACAGTGCTAGGCAATGGATGCCTTAGCAGCTGGTATCTTACAGCATTATTATGCTTCCTGTAATTATTTATGTCTCTATGATGACTGGAGAGATGCTATATGTATCTTTATGTTCTTTCTGACTAGGACAATATCTGACACCAGGTGCTCAGTAACTGTTGAAACAATGATTCTTTGGCCACATGGTAACCCTTGTGGGGATTGCAGCATATTGTAGAACCTACTGGAAATGCCTGCAAAGTGCTTATGCTCCCAGATGAGTTCCATGCTACCTGCTGTCTTCAGTGTAGACCTCGTTTTAATTCATAAAGGGAAGACACAAGGCAAAAGCATAGTTTGGCACCTCTGGAAACTGTGTTCTCCCTGCTAAACTTTTTCTATTCTCTCTTGAGAACAACTTGCATCATTCAAAAGGTTTATTTATATTTTCTTTTTTTGCATGACAGTGGAGCTAATAATGTACTTATTTGTTTTACAGCAGCTTGAAAAATTCTTTTTATTTTTCATGGAGTTATCACTCCATAGCTCATAAATTCATAGAAAGGTTGGTGTTATTTTAGCTTATGAGGTATAACTTAAATTTTTTTTTTAGAATAGATAAATCAGGAGGTATTGTCTATTCCAGTTTTTAGAATTCCAGGGCAATGTTTCCAAAATAAAACAGTCTTAATTGAGACTGAAAATTAACTGTCCTAATACCAATTTTTTTTTCATAGTTTGACAATTTATGTTTTCCTTCCTAGGAAGTTTGGATTTCCAGGCAAAGCTTATGTTGCCCTGGCTCAGTAATTATACTTTTGTTTTTAAGGAATTGTCATTATGGGTCATCTATGGATGAGTGCCAATTACTCCAGAATTGGACTTTTACTATTTCTGTGTTCGGAGGTTGAATAAAATTCAGCTGACATCAGCTGTGCAAATGCACATATCTCCCTATCTTCCAACAGCATGACTCATTAACATGTGTAACTAAGATAAGTAAGATTATCTTGTCAAATTCCTGGTGAATACATTATTTCTCCCCACCCTCTACTCCCATGTGCATCTGAAGAAACAGCAAAAAAGATATAGTCTAAATCTAATGGTGATACGAACTGATTCGCCCCAAAGATGTTTTAGAAAGCAAAATGGTGGTCCTAAGAGAACCAACAAAATCCTAAAGATTTGTGTAAAATGAATTCATATGGAATACAGTCTCTGATCTTCCAATAAATTCATTAAAAAAAAAAAAAAAAAAAAAAAGGACTGATAGAGCCTCAGAAAGGTTGATAGTTGCTTGAATTCCTGCTATTTTTGGCCAGGCCAGTTTTATCTAATTTTGGCATACGATAGGAGGTTGGAGTAGAAATGCAGCTGGTAGTCATTACCTTCACTTTTGTTTAAAGAAGCAGAAGGCAATCAGGAAACAAATGGGAAATGACCCAGAGACTGAGGTAATGGGTATGAATGATCCAAACAGAGATGGAATGAACTTGTTGACTTACATGTAGAAGGAGGAAAGTCAGGGGATTAATAATTCAAGCTGCATTTTAAGTAATCAAACTCCTGTATTGTCTAAGAAACACTGACAGAAAGGAGTTTTGAAATTTGTAGAAAACATTTTTAAAAAGAATTCTTAGAAAATAAAAGGGAATTCTGAAATTAGGATCCATGGAGGGTTCATAGATGGGCTTCATGTAATCTTTGAGCCCTCGACATTATAAGCAAAAATTTGGGTGGTTTTTAGGTACGTGTTTTTAGTGAGTGGGGGAGAGGAACAGCTTTCATAAAATTTTCAGAGGGTCTATGACCCAGCAAAGTTTATGAGCTGAAGGTATAAAGGAAATAGCACCTAACACTCTCTGTGTGACATTGGCCAGTCATGCAACTTCTATGCATCTGTTTTCAGTATGAGTGCAGTTAACTCTGTCCTGCTGTCTCCACCAGTACAGTTATGGGGATCAAATGAAATAATGTGTTTGAAATGTTAATGGCTGACACTACTACGGGGAGCCCTTCCTATGTGCCAGGCACATGTTTAGGAACTTTATGCCCTTTATCTCATTTAATCTCTACAACTCTATGAAATGAGAATTATTACTCCCTCTGTCTTCCATATGAGGAAACTGAAGTACAAGGAAATCAAGCAACTGGTTCGAAGTCACACAGCTAGTGACACCACTGGGATTTGAAACTATGCAGTCTGATTTCTGAGTATAGGCTCTTTGCTACAATACTATAATGCTTCTCTGAAGGCCTTGTAAAATAAATGTATTCAAACATGAGCTAGTTTATGACTAATGGTAGGTGGAGATATTCTGAAGATGGAGAAGGTAAAATTTGCAGGGTTTTTTGTTTGTTTGTTTGTTTGTTTGAGGTGGCAATGACAATGGGTTCTTGGGAACACCAGCTTGAGGAAGCTTAGGTAGCACTAGAACTAGAGGAGACATAAGATTTAGGCACAACGTCTGCTAGTTCGGCTTGTTCTCAGACTTTGATTCTCTGTACTCAATTGCTAAGGCCCGTTGGGCTCAAGCTAAACCATAACTGAAAAAACACTTTAGCCAGATCAACCTTAATGTGCTTGGCTAAGCTGATTTAGGAAAAGCCTAATGGCTCTCTCTGTAGTGCTAAAGTGTTTGTTCAGTGTGGCAGTTCTGACTGATGATGAAGGACATATGGAGTGTGGGTGTGGCCATGGTTCCCTGCTTTCCTAAGAGCAGGCCTTGAGGCTTGGAACATCAGAGAATTAGGTTTGATGTTTGCAGGAACAGTAAAGATCTATATTTCCTTTAACAAGAGTTTATTTTTGCCCACCCTTTTCCTGCAGTATGTTCTGCTGTTTCAGTTGTGGACTTTCAGTGTCTAGATGATACATAGAGCAGGAAGAATGACAGCTTAGGGATTCCAGCCTGATGCCAGAAGTCAGAGAAAACTGGAGAAAATAGTGTGATACTCAGAATACAGAGTTCTTTTCTTAAAAGCATCTCAGAGCATCTTGCTGAACCTCATAGCTGGAAGGAACCTCATGTGCCATCCTGTCCTGGGGTTCTTAAAGAATTTCAAGGTCTCTGTGAACATATGCATTTTTCTGGGGTGATCTGTAGCTTTCATAAGATTCTCAATGTGGCCCATGGCTGTTGCAAAAATAAGAATAATGTAGACTAAAACCCAGACTTAGAAAAATGAAATAAAATGTAATCCATCTAGAAGACTGCTTTAAACAGCTCTTTGAAGGATATACACTAGTAACAGCAACTCTTGTCAGCTACTCTTGCTTCTTGAAAAGGTCCTTTATTTGCTTATTTGAAATTGCTAAGGCACTTTAAATGCATTACTTCAGTTCCAGTCTCTATGGTGATGGACGGAAAATAGCTGGTCAGGAACACCTTTACAGTAATTCCTGAGGATAGTTACTAAGTTACTAAAGAGTCCTCTTAGTTTTTGGACTAATAGCCCTGCTTCCTTTTCTCTCTTCCTTCAGTTCTGTCTTTTCAACCCTTAAATCATTTATGTAGCATCAGGGGACAGTAGCATCTTGCCACACGGTTCTCACTCTTGGCTGTTACATCACCAGTTGTAGGTCAACCATTTGAAATCACAGCACTGCACTGGACACTTGACTAGTGCAGTGAGGTTTTTCGGGATGAAAAGGTTTCTTCACAACCTTATAAGGACATAACTTCAGGCAAATATTACTGTTGCTTTGATGTTTAAGGAACACAGGGAGGTTAGGTCACTAGGCAAAATGACTATGGAATTGAAATGGTCTCCTGTTTCATTTAATCTCAGGAAGAGTATTTGCATAAATTTCTAAAAAAAACTTACAGTATCTACTTGAAGTCTTGGGGAGGAAATTCTCATTTGCCTTCTTTGTAAACTGGAGATAATGTACATTCCTCAGGAATATATAACTCCTAAAATCAAGGTGTTTAGGGACTGGTAAAAAAGACATGATTTTGAATTCCAGTTTTTATTCTACCATTATTTTTTCTGTTATTTCCCCATTATATGGTACAAAAATATTCAGGTACAAAACCTCTGATAAATGTACCCATTTAAAAAGTGGACCAAAAAACAATAGCCAATTTTAGTTATTATGAGAGTATTTGAATTTGGGACTTGTCACCACATTCATACAGTTGATTTTCCCTGGCATAGAAGTGTACTTTCCAACATTAAAAAAAAAAAAAAAAAAAAAAAAAAAAGAGACACTGCAAATAACAATTCAGATTTATGCCTTCCTTTCCCTGGGAAGCAATCAACTAGAAGTTGCCTCCTGAAGTTGAGGCCTAAGGTCTCCAATTTGCCTCCATTAAGTCCCCCACACATTGCATTTTTGTCTCCAGTATCTAAGATTAAGATATTTAGAAACTGGAGGGATGAATATAAGATATAACCAAAGTATACATTAATAGTGAGCTGAGAAATTTTCATGCTGTGACTGGTTAGTTTGTGTCAGAGAAGCTAAGTAACTTTTTGGCCTCTATTTCCTCACATATAAAACAAAGACTCAAAGAACAATCTCCGTGTTGGCTTCAAGAAGGTTGTGGGGAATTGTGAGACCCCCCTGCATTCTGAATATTATTAGGGAGATGTAAGATGAAATAAAGTTGTTACACCCTTAACTGAAAAATCTCTGTGATCCAGTTTTCCTCGTGGGATTCCATATAGGATGTGTGTGGTTCTAGAAGTTCTTGAGAAGTACCAGCTGTCAATAGCTCTCTGTCAGATAATTAGGCCTTAAAACTGGAGATTCTTTACCATATTCCTTATAAAAGTTAAAGAGGCTGTTGAACCAAGATAGCTGAACAGAGAAATAATTCACTGGGATATGCGTGGATGTACTCAAGGGCAGTCTGTTTAAACTCGTGGGGTTTAAAAGAGTTTAGTGACTTTTCCATATTGGCCATGACAGCCTATGACCAAACCAGCTGTTTGACAAACCATACTGAAAGGCCACTGGAGTTAAGCGTTCTTTTGAGGAACATATTTACTTATGACCCCCTGGGAATAATTCATTATTGAATTTTCTTAGAATATCAAGCAAAATTTGATCCTGACTCCTCTACTTGCTGGTTTCATGTCTTGAGACAGGTTACTTAAACTTCTATGTGTTTCAGTTTTCTCATCTGCAAAATGGGGATAATAATGATAGTTATTCAAAAAGATTGTTAAGAATAATTGAGTCAATACACATAAAACACTTAGCAAGTTCTTAGCCTCTATTAAGGATTCAAAAAGTATTGGGAATTATTTTTACGTATTTATTTATTTATTTAAATTTTCTTGTCATGTTTTGTTTATTTTTGAGAGACAGAGACAGAGCACGAGTGGGAGAAGGGCAGAGAGAGAGGGAGACACAGAACCCTAAGGAGGCTCCAGGCTCCGAGCTGTCAGCACAGAGCCCAACACGGGGCTTGAACCCACAAACCATTAAGATCATGATCTGACCTGAAGTTGGATGCTTAACCAACTGAGCCACCCAGGGGCCCTGGGAATTATTAGTTTTCATTATTTGGGGGATTGTCTAAATCTTTGAAAGCCAAGTATTTAATCATCATACTAATTACAAACAACTAGTCTGTTTATGGTTAAAGTTTAGAAATATTAGATAAAATGATATTATATAATTTACTTCTATAATAGCTTTTCTTATCCAATCTTCAATTTTAATTTGTATGTATACAAATAATCGTCATCTGTAATTTGTATTATTAATTTGTATATATACAAATGATCATCTATATAATTATGATATTTTTATTTACACAGTCTATATTGTTAGGTATCAGACAATGTCTTTAAGCAAGGAAAGTAAGCATCTTTCACAGGAACATCTTAAAATAGTTTACTGAACAGTTATCCCTGATTGGAAGGGGAAATTCACATAAGAGTAATTGATTCTTTAGACTTTGTTTCACCGACTTGGTGAAAGATGAAACTTTTATAGAAAAAGAGGTCACTGACTCACTCAAGGTCAGAACATAGTGGCTGGGCTAAGACTAACTTCTGGTTTTCCTGACTTCTAGTTTGTTCTTTTGACAAAAAAAGAATTTTTTCATCAGAGTTGAAAAGAGGCATGTCACCAAATACACTACTTTATAGCTTTTAAAAATCGCCCTAACATAAATATATAGCTTTCACTATTACTATGCACTATTCAGAGTGCATGGAGGAAAGGAAATGAAATAGTGAACTTACCTGCATGTGTTCAGTGATTGGGTTCATTTCACACCAGACACTTGGGATTCTGGGTTCTGTAAAGTTGTCTGACTTTCTGCTTGAAACTGGACACCCAACTGTCTCTCAGAGCAACGATGATAGCCCCTTACCCTGGTCTTGGTTAAGAAACACTTTGTTCAATCTATATATTACAAGAAGATGGAGCATTCATTACTTGGTGCTCTGAAGTTTTCCCAGTTCAGCAGGATCCCCGAAAGAAGTGCTCTCAGTAAGCATTAAAAATTCAAACTGCATAAGCGTCTAAGAGCCAAATTTTCTAGTTTGTTAGCTTTTTGTTTATAGATCTGTAAAGGGCTTAAATAGAAACTCTAAGCCTGTGGGGAAATCCTACCTGTGAACCTGCTTTCCAAATGTATAGGTATGTATAATAGTCTGTGATTATGCAAAATTGTACAGGATCATTTTACTAAAGACTTTATTAAACTTGTGTAAATGGCAAGCAGTCTAGCTTAACGTAGTCCCTGTGATCTGAGAGATGGAGAGCTAACTTAAAACATAGTAAGGAAATTCCGTTGACATATATTAAGCTTCCTGGACTTTATAGGCTTGATAGCATAAAAGCGCAAACCTTCACACTTGGTCACTGAGACAATTTTCAAACACTTTCAGTTCTATTGGGAATCAGGTTAGTTCCTACCAAAAGTAGATCAGGCCCCCAGGAAGATGCCACATTTTTCCAAAGGTGATTGCTTAGTTTGTGACCACATCCTTCAACCACTCAGATTAAATGGCCTATTTGTTCAAACCACGTAGTTAACTTCTCAGCTCATTGAAATACATTTGGTATGTAGAAATGACTCATGGCTACCAAGTCTGTCTCTGGTTCTTTAGGCAGGTGACCGATCATCCCAATCTTCTTAATATTCTCCAGGTTTTAGTACTAAAAATCTGATGTCCTAGAAAACCCCTCCCAAGAATGTGAAAATTCCCAGTTTTCAAGGATGAATGAAGAAGGACAGGAAACAGTACAAATTGCACCCAATAGTCCCAAAATTAGGGGATGGCAATACTTTTTTTTAGTGTGAAATGAATATGGCATAGATGATCTACCTTTTATAGTTGCCGTCATGTTTTATTCTTCCCTCTTTCTTCTCTGATCACTGATATTGGCAACTGTGATTTGTAGTTCATGGCAATGGATGATTCAAGGTGTAATTTAAGTGCATTGCCATCGTGAGTATGTGACTCTGTTTTTGACTTTGGCTATGGATTAACTGCTGTGCTTTGTATCGAAATAGTGCTATTATAATTTTTTAACATCATGTAGTGTTGTTTTCACAACAACCTAAGAGTGACCATATTTTCTTAGAGTTCGGAAAATGAAAATGGGAATGATTGCACTACCAATTCCAACGTGACCATCATGAAAAAGTCTAAATTACTCTGTTATTTTAAGAAGAGATTGAAGGGCATCTACAATTATATTAGGAAGGCAAATGCCCAAAGCAGAAATGCACAACATGCAGAAAATAATTGGGATTAAGCATGGGAGAAAAGGGAATGTGAAAGATTGATTAGATGAGGAATGTATCTCACAAGTTGGGATAAGACAGGCAAGTCCTCCTAAGTCAATCAAAAGCTTTTATCTTCCAAAAAGAAACCAATGCTCAGCAAAAAATAGTAGCTTTGGAATCCCACAGGAACGAATACATGCTGTTGCATCATTAACTGATTGCTTTGTGAAACAGAGTAAAGTTAGCTTCTGAGGTTGCAACTGACCTCAGAATATCCTGTGGGTAAACAAAAAGAGAAATTTTGATAACAAATTTATTGAGCTGATTCTGTTGGATCTTACCAATGTTCATACTCTCTACAGTATATCAAGTGATGCCTCAAATTACAGCAACAGGAAAATATTCCTCTTGGCTCTTTGGCACTTTGATTTAAAAATGGAGTTTTAAGGGGCACCTGGGTGGCTCAATCGGTTGAGCATCCGACCTCGGTTCAGGTCATGATCTTGTGGTTCACGAGTTCAAGCCCCTGTTGGGCTCTGCACTGACAGGTTGGAGACTGGATCCTGCTTGGATTCTCCTTCCCTCCTTCCCTCCCTCCCCCCCCCACCCTCCCCCACTTGCTCTCTGTTTCTTTCTCTCAAAAATAAATAAACGTTAACAAATTTAAGGGGCGCCTGGGTGGCTCAGTTGGTTGGGCGTCCAACTTCGGCTCAGGTCATGATCTCGCAGTCCTTGAGTTCGAACCCCGCATCGGGCTCTGTGCTGACAGCTCAGAGCCTGGAGCCTGTTTTAGATTCTGTGTCTCCCTATCTCTCTGACCCTCCCCCGCTCATGCTCTGTCTCTCTCTGTCTCAAAAATAAATAAACATAAAAAATTTTTTTTAAATTTTTAAATAAAAAAATAAAATAAAAATGGAGTTTCAAAACATTTGATTTCTCTAAAGATTTAAGTAAAACTTCAGAAAACATAAAACAAAAGACTGTTGATATCTTGTCCAAAAACAAAATAGACTTTGCTCATGTATCTTCATATTTCATGGACTGTAGAATTATAAATTTTGACAAATTCCATTCAGTCTGTAAACTTCTTCCCCAAAATAATGAAAAAATCTTACCAGTTAAGTGTCCTGAGTACTTTTTATGCAAGACTGCTAAAAAGGGGTATATATTATATATTATACTCACCTGTGATATTGCAACATTCATCATAAAAGTTTTTTAGTCACTTTTCAGTTTCCTCAAAATGTATAGAAGCACTTAATGACATATTGTTCAACCTTACAGAAATGATAGGAGATAGCCTCATTAGACATGTGCCTACAAGAGACAGATTATTGTTGCCAGCCACAGAATAGACTTTAAAATATTGGCTTGGTGTAAAATCATGTTTTCTAAGTGTGAGGCCAAAACAACACAAATACTAGAGAGTATTTTGCTAAGTGAAATAAGTCAGAGAAAGACCAATATTATAAGATTTCACTCATATGTGGAATTTAAGAAACAAAAACAAATGAGCAAAGGGGGGAAGAAACAAGAGAGCGAGGCAAACCAAGAAACAGACGCTTAACTATAGAGAACAAACTAATGGTTACCAGAGAGGAGGTGGATGGGGGATAAAACAGGTGATGGGGATTAAGGAGTGCACTTGTGATGAGCACCTGGCGTTGTATGGAAGTGATGGATGATTAAATTTTACACTGGAGACTGATATTACATTGTATGTTAACTAACTGGAATTTAAATAAAATCAAAAAATAAATATTCTTTAAATGTAAAACAAAACAAAACAAAAAAGAAAGAAAAGCCATAATCTGAAAGCAGTGGGTACTCTACAGTTTAGCCCAGTTCAATTTATGAAAGGTTTCATAGGAATGCTCTACTTTCCTATTGTGGGGGAAATCTGCATGTTGTAATTATGGCCATTTTAAATAAAAATGTTACCTTGTTCTTTAAAAAAAAATGACTTTCTCTAATTTGGAAAAACATCAAAGATAAAAATGGAGAAAAGAATTACAGTAAAAGATAAATTTATATGGAGTTTTCCAAAACTGTTTGATAATTTTAAAAGAGGCCATATGAAGCCTAGAAAAAGATAGACTACGTTTTCTGATGCTATGTTTAGGTCACAGTAAATATACAGCAAAAACATGATTAAATTTTCAGAAATAAACTGCTTCAAAACTCAAAACAAGCAAACAAAAACAACAAAAATAGGTTTCCATATCAGGGATGGCAGAGCTCCTCAGTTTACTGAAGCCAACTTATTTGGAATCCAACTTCAATTTCTCAGGTACAAATTACCTGTGTCTCAAGAAAGAGAAGTATAATGTATGATGATACCTAGTGTGCTTTGAAGAGTAAAAATTATGGCCATGGAAAATAATTATAATGAATATATAGATGTAAAAAGTTGGATTAACAACTGGTCTACCCAAAGTCTGTAGCTAGAAAGTGGATGGACGTTTTTGGAGAGCTGGAAACAAATTCCTACAAACCTAGTAAGTAAAATCCTGAAGATTCCGTGATAGAACACTTGTGTTGCAAGGATATTTAGCTTGATATCATCACATCTGATGGACACCAAGAGTCAGTGTAGTATGTGCTTGGTAAGAGTAGAACCGCAAATCAAAAATGAATTTTAGGTTTGACTGTGTTCGGTTTTGCCACTACATTGAAGAAGGCTGTCCTGAAGATTGCAGTCAGTTCAGAGAAGTGTTAATGGAAAAGAAAACAGGAAGAGTGAAATATCCTAGGGAAAAAAGGAACATGTCAATATCATTTTTTGAAATTAAATGTGGGCACTTTCTATGTTCAATTAGTTCTACTGTATTTACATTCTCATTTTTAAATTCTTCCCCTTATATATCTTAAGAGCAGACAATAATATAGCCTACAAAATTTCAATATCCTGGGAAGCTTAAGGGTTAAAATAAATTGCTCTTCAGAAGGCAGAAATACTATTAACAATATCATTATATTTTTACACCTGTGTTATTTATATCTTTTAATAAGTCAGAAAGACAAATGCTGCATGATCTCTCTTGTATCTGGACTTTAAAAAGGCCAAACTCACAGAAACAGAGAGCAGAATGATAATTGCCAGGGGATGGGTGGTAAGGGATATGGGGAGCGTTGGTCAAAGGGTACGCACTTTCAATGATAAGATGAGTAAGTTTGGCGGATCTAAGGTACAGAAGGGTGATGATAGCTGACAAAACTGTATTGTATACTTGAAATTTGATGAGAGTAGATCTCAAGTGTTTTTATCAACACGCAAAAAAGGGTAGCTAAGTGAAGTGATGGTTGTATTAACTACCTTGATTGTGCTAATCATTTCTTGATATACACATATGACAAATTATCCTGTGGTAATTCCTACATTTATACAATGTTATTTGTCATGACATATCAAGATAGCTGGAGTATAAATTTGTCATCCTACCTTTAAGCCAGGCTGACACACCCTCTTACCATATTCCTACCTACTAATGCAGTTAAGAAGCAGATAACAAAAAGTATTGCCAGAAACTGCCCTGGAATCTTATCACCCTTTTATTTTTCTTTTATGTTTTCCCTTACCTGCTTTCCTTTTAATATGGAGCGTTTCAAACTTCCACCTCTTGGCCTTGATGTAGACGTTGGCTAATTAGATATGGGGTTGGTTTTTGGTGCTGGGCACTATTTGAGACTTGTCTTCATGGCTCCCACATATTCAGTAAGCATGGATGGCACGCTGGAATCTTATGCAGCTAAATGGGAACAAACTGTCCTTAGGATCTCTACCTTGTTTCATACTTAAAGTCTAGTTAAAATACAAATGCCAACTATTTCATTAGGCCTATGAAGTTAAAAATGGTCATGTTTTTACTTTCTTAGTATTCAGACTCCACCTTTGAACTGAACTAAAAATTAGTAGAGCATCCCTAAATATCTGAGTCAAACAAGGCACAATAGCATGCTCTAAGCCCTAGTTTTCCAGGTTTGTGCAAATGGAGCACGCCTAAATATTTACAATATTGTAAATATATGTGCTTCACTAAGGTCTTGCACACACATACAAACACATAGCAGGTATTAGGAAAGTAAATTTTTTTATTTTCTTAAAGGCCAATCCGTGTGTCCCAAGATAAGTGATATTATCATGGGAAAGTGCTGTTTGTATCAGACCTGAAGTCTAATGTAGGCATTGTGGAATTTCAAACACATTTTAATTTACTCAGTACCACTAGAATCCCTAATTAAGCCAGAATATATGACTTTAGAAGAACATATTAGTTTTGACAATGGAAGCATAAATAAAAACATGGTCAATGAGTTTGCTTATTAACCATTTACAACACTAGGTTTGAAAATCTGTGGGTATATTTGCCTATGTAGATAGTATATGTGTGATCTCATAAAGCTTATGGACAGGTTTTGTTTTTAATAAACATAAAAATCAAGTGGACACTTTCAGGCAATTGTTAGAGAAACAGAAAGAATATGCCTGCCAAAAAAATGACAGAATTTAAAAGAAAACTGCATTCTCACTAGACCCAAATATGAAAGGAAATATAAATCTTTGTAAAACCAGTTTGAATTGTGAAATCCTTGTGGCAACTATAACCTCAGTAGAAGAAGATTATGCTTTAAAAATAATACAAATTAGAAATGAGAAATCACTCTAAACAATAAGCATGACTCCGACATAGTTGTAAATCATAACAATAGTACAAACATATTAGAATATAACCTGAAGGTTACATCTATTTCCCCTCAACATTATTGAGGGATAATTGACAAAGCATATAATGTGATACAAAGTATACAATGTGATAATTTGATATACATAGTCACTGAGACATGATTACCGAGATCAAGATAATTAACACATCTATCTCCCAAATGGATAATGTTTTATGTATGTGTGGTGAGAATGCTTAAGATCTACTCTCAGCAACATTATATTTAACAAATTTTGAATCATTTAAGGCAAGGATAATGCCTTATTAATCTTTGGACCTCATGTAATGCTTAATACTCCTCAAAGAGCATAAATACTCATGTGGAAATATTTTTTTAAAAATAATTGAGATATTAAATTGATCTAAGTAGGAAAGTGTAATGAAAACATACTTAGTTTTATTTTATACCTTACCTTCAAGTTTGGAGGGAGACAATGTCAACTTGTAAAATAAGATTCTTGTTAGAGCTTTTTATTAATTTTCAGGTAAATCAATTAAAATATATATACATGCATGACACATTCATACATTCACATTGGGAAATTTTATGTGTTACTATATTTTAACTTGTTATCAGTTCCATTCAGTTCTTCTGATTGCAAACCACTTACGTCTTCACATATTATTCATTCCATCCACTACATAGGATTGATCTATAGTGTTTTGAGTACAGTACTTAGAAATTCTTTGTCAGAACTGGTGTGCTTGATATGGAGCAAATTACCCTTGATTTCTCTCTTTCCTTCTGCCTTTAAATGCAGGCTTTCCTTTTGAATGCTGGTAGTTATCTGGAAGGAGATTTAACGCTTCAAATGGTCTAAATATTCTCCCTGAACAGTCTCATTTCTTTCAATTACCACCTAAATGTTGACACTCAGTCCAGAACTCTCTCCAAGATCCCAGAATCTTATTTATAAATGTGTAGGAGATATTATATTTCTCCACTTTGATGTCTCAGAGGGACTTCAAATTCAGCACAAATAAAACTAAGTGTATTACCATTACTCTTGGGCTAGATATTACCTAGCTGCAATCAGCATCCATTTCTATTCCCTTCCTGTGTTTCAGCACTTTCCCCCCTTCATGTATTAGAGGGGCTTTTAGCCCAAACACCATATTTCAAAGACTCCTTTGTGGCTAGGGTGCTGGATGTGACTGAGGTTCTGCTAAAGAAATGCACTCATGAACTACTGGTAAGGTGGGAGTCATTCTTTTCTACAGTGATATAAGCAGAAAACATCTCCATCAGGCATGAGTGCTGGCAGCTGGAGCTCTGTGCTCCCCTGTTAGTTTCCCAGATGTGGTAACGGCAGTAGAGTCCTTACCTCTTGGTTGGAAACAGCTGCTCCTCATCTGTGAATTCTGCTCCCTGCACCAAATGCTGACTGAGACACTCCTGAAATGGTTTCTCTCTGTATAGGGTCTACCCTGGCGAATGTCACCCCTATCTAGACATCTACCCAAGCCAGCCAGTGGGCAGATGGCTCCCAGATCTAATTCTCTACCTTTGAACTTTTCTGTTTCCATATCTCTATTTCCCAGTTGGACACATTGACTTATCTGACCTACTGTCACCCCAAGCCTGACACATCTACAATAATCTTTCTTTCAAAATCAGTTTAAGAAAATGACACTATTATTAACAGAGATAGACAGTCTTTCCAGTTGGATTGTTCTATACTTTAATTGCACTTTGTTTCTCCAAGGCACTCAAGCTTGAAATGCTGGACTCATTTTAATGCAATAGCCTGTTAACTGACCTCTGTATCTCTTGTCTTCTTCCCTATAATTCATCGTATCACTGTGCCCACACTTATTTTAAAACTTTGTTGACCGATTCCTTTCTTCAAAAAACCTCAATGATTGCCTATAGACTATTTCTTTAATAAACTTGAAATATTTTAGCCTGGTATTTAAACTTCTTCATAATCTTCTTTGAATTTATGCCTCTTTATTCTTCTAAATACTCCATTTGTGAAAGAGTCAGGATGGGGTAGGTTATGTGGTGGTAACAGTCAGCTCCTAAATTTCAGTGGCTTAAAGTAATGGATGCCATACCTTTTTCTGCTCAGCTGGTCCTCTGATCCACACTGTTCTTCCTCGGGACCCAGAATGACAGAGAAAAGACTTCTGAAACACTGCTGGTCATCATGGCTAAGGACAAAAAGGAGCTCTGGTGGGTCTTGGGCTAGAATTACATGTATGGAGGCCAGAAGTAGTCACATGGCCAGTGCCATCATTTTTTCCATTCTCCTGGGAAGGTAGAGACAGAAATACAATGACTGTACTCTTCTACACATTGTATTCTATATTTGTTTTATGCTTTTCTGTTTTCATTCTCTGCTCAAGTTATTGTTTTTAACATAAAGCCTCCTTATTCACATTGTACTCATTCTTTTATATCCACCTTTATGTCCTGTCTTTCATTAGCTTTTCAAGATTGGTTAAATCCACAATAATCTCTTCCCCTCTAAACCCTTAAGAATAATTGTTTTTATTATTGTGATATCTCTTCTTTGTTGATTTATATTATCATTTAAATAAAAATATTGAATGCTTTGTCTTGTGCTAGAGTGTATGGAGTGGTTCTTTCCCTTCTGTATTCCATCCACTGTCCTTGTCACCATACTCTTAATTTGCAGACTCTCAAGAATTTTTAAAATTTTGGGGCACCTGGGTGGCTCAGTCAGTTGAGCGCCTTACTCTTAATTTCAGCTCAGGTCATGATGTCATGGTTTGTGATTTTCAGCCCTATGGCAGGCTCTGTTCTGATAGTGCAGAGCTTGCTTGGGATTCTGTCTCCCTCCCTCCTTCTCTCTCTCTCTCTCTCTCTCTCTCTCTCTCTCTCTCTCTCTCTCTCTCTCTCTTTCTGCCACCCTATTTCTTCCCCCCACCCTGTCCAAACAAATACTTAAAAAATAATTCTTAAAAATTTTATTTTATTTATTTTATTTTTTTTTTGTGATCTATTTCAGGGATTCAAGGATGGTTTATTTATTTATTTTTTTTAATATATGAAATTTCTTGTCAAATTAGTTTCCATACAACACCCAGTGCTCATCCCAAAAGGTGCCCTCCTCAATACCCATCGCCCACCCTCTCCTCCCTCCCACCCCCATCAACCCTCAGTTTGCTTTCAGTTCTCAACAGTCTCTTATGCTTTGGCTCTCTCCCACTCTAACCTCTTTTTTTTTTTTCCTTCCCCTCCCCCATGGGTTCCTGTTCAGTTTCTCAGGATCCACATAAGAGTGAAACCATATGGTATCTGTCTTTCTCTGCATGGCTTATTTCACTTAGCATCACACTCTCCAGTTCCATCCACGTTGCTACAAGAGGCCATATTTCATTTTTTCTCATTGCCACGTAGTATTCCATTGTGTATATAAACCACAATTTCTTTATCCATTCATCAGTTGATGGACATTTAGGCTCTTTCCATAATTTGGCTATTGTTGAGAGTGCTGCTATGAACATTGGGGTACAAGTGCCCCTATGCACCAGTACTCCTGTGTCCCTTGGATAAATTCCTAGCAGTGCTATTGCTGGGTCATAGGGTAGGTCTATTTTTAATTTTCTGAGGAACCTCCACACTGCTTTCCAGAGCGGCTGCACCAATTTGCATTCCCACCAACAGTGCAAGAGGGTTCCCGTTTCTCCACATCCTCTCCAGCATCTAGAGTCTCCTGATTTGTTCATTTTGGCCACTCTGACTGGCGTGAGGTGATACCTGAGTGTGGTTTTGATTTGTATTTCCCTGATAAGGAGTGACGCTGAACATCTTTTCATGTGCCTGTTGGCCATCCGGATGTCTTCTTTAGAGAAGTGTCTATTCATGTTTTCTGCCCATTTCTTCACTGGGTTACTTGCTTTTTGGGTGTGGAGTTTGGTGAGCTCTTTATAGATTTTGGAGACTAGCCCTTTGTCCGATATGTCATTTGCAAATATCTTTTCCCATTCCGTTGGTTGCCTTTTAGTTTTGTTGGTTGTTTCCTTTGCTGTGCAGAAGCTTTTTATCTTCATAAGGTCCCAGTAATTCACTTTTGCTTTGAATTCCCTTGCCTTTGGGGATGTGTCGAGTAAGAGATTGCTACAGCTGAGGTCAGAGAGGTCTTTTCCTGCTTTCTCCTCTAAGGTTTGGATGGTTTCCTGTCTCACATTCAGGTCCTTGATCCATTTTGAGTTTATTTTTGTGAATGGTGTGAGAAAGTGGTCTAGTTTCAACCTTCTGCATGTTGCTGTCCAGTTCTCCCAGCACCATTTGTTAAAGAGACTGTCTTTTTTCCATTGGATGTTCTTTCCTGCTTTGTCAAAGATGAGTTGGCCATACGTTTGTGGGTCTAGTTCTGGGGTTTCTATTCTATTCCATTGGTCTATGTGTCTGTTTTTGTGCCAATACCATGCTGTCTTGATGATGACAGCTTTGCAGTAGAGGCTAAAGTCTGGGATTGTGATGCCTCCCGCTTTAGTCTTCTTCTTCAAAATTGCTTTGGCTATTCGGGGCCTTTTGTGGTTCCATATGAATTTTAGGATTGCTTGTTCTAGTTTCGAGAAGAATGCTGGTGCCATTTTGATTGGGATTGCATTGAATGTGTAGATAGCTTTGGGTAGTATTGACATTTTGACAATATTTATTCTTCCAATCCATGAGCAGGGAATGTCTTTCCATTTCTTTAAATCTTCTTCAATTACCTTCCTAAGCTTTCTATAGTTTTCAGCATACAGATCCTTTACATCTTTGGTTAGATTTATTCCTAGGTATTTTATGCTTCTTGGTGCAATTGTGAATGGGATCAGTTTCTTTATTTGTCTTTCTGTTGCTTCATTGTTAGTGTATAAGAATGCAACTGATTTCTGTACATTGATTGTGTATCCTGCAACTTTGCTGAATTCATGTATCAGTTCTAGCAGCCTTTTGGTGGAGTCTATCGGATTTTCCATGTATAATATCATGTCATCTGCAAAAAGCGAAAGCTTGACTTCATCTTTGCCAATTTTGATGCCTTTGATTTCCTGTTGTTGTCTGATTGCTGATGCTAGAACTTCCAGCACTATGTTAAACAACAGCGGTGAGAGTGGGCATCCCTGTCGTGTTCCTGATCTCAGGGAAAAAGCTCTCAGTGTTTCCCCGTTGAGGATGATGTTAGCTGTGGGCTTTTCATAAATGGCTTTTATGATCTTTAAGTATGTTCCTTCTATCCCGACTTTCTCAAGGGTTTTTATTAATAAAGGGTGCTGGATTTTGTCAAAGGCCTTTTCTGCATCGATTGACAGGATCATATGGTTCTTCTCTTTTTTTTT
>NW_024412417.1:2918913-2955481 GCF_014898765.1 Herpailurus yagouaroundi
TCTTCTGAGGGGAATTCTTCCGCTTGGTCATTTTGGATAGTCCCTGGTGTGGTGAGGACCTGCAGGGCACTTCCCCTGTGCTGTGGTGTCTAACTGGAGTTGGTGGGCGGGGCCACAGTCCGACCTGATGTCTGCCCTCAGCCCACCGCTGGGGCCACAATCAGACTGGTGTGTGCCTTCTCTTCCCCTCTCCTAGGGGCAGGATTCATTGTGGGGTGGCGTGGCCCGTCTGGGGTACTTGCACACTGCCAGGCTTGTGATGCTGGGGATCAGGCGTATTAGCTGGGGTGGGTAGGCAAGGTGCACAGGGGCAGGAGGGGCAGGCTTAGCTCGCTTCTCCTTAGGTGGTCCACTTCAGGAGGGGCCCTGTGGCAGCGGGAGGGAGTCAGATCCGCTGCCGGAGGTTTGGCTCCACAGAAGTTCAGAGTTGGGTGTTTGCGCGGATTGAGCAAGTTCCCTGGCAGAAACTGGTTCTCTTTGGGATTTTGGCTGGGGGATGGGCGGGGGAGATGGTGCTGGTGAGCGCCTTTGTTCCCCACCAAACTGAGCTCTGTCGTCCGGGGGCTCAGCAGCTCTCCCTCCCTTTGTCCTCCAGCCTTCCTGCTTTCTGAGCAGAGCTGTTAACTTATGACCTCCCAGACGCTAAGTCATGCTTGCTGTCGGAACACAGTCTGTCAGGCCCCTCCGCTTTTGCAAGCCAGACTCGGGGGCTCTGCTTGGCCGGCGAGCCGCCCCTCCACCCCGGCTCTCTCCCGCCATTCCGTGGAGCATGCACCGCCTCGCCACCCTACCTACCCTCTTCCATGCGCCTCTCCTCTGCGCTTGGCTCCGGCGACTCCGTTCTGCTGATCCTCTGGAGGTTTTCTGGGTTATTTAGGCAGGTGTAGGTGGAATATAAGTGATCAGCAGGAAGCGTGGTGAGCTCAGCGTCCTCCTACGCCGCCATCTTCCGGAATCCTCTAATTCTTAAAAATTTTGATGTCTATATTGAAAATGGATGAACCTTAACCATGTTTGTAAGGATAGAAAGGCATATCACGTTAAACTTTGAAGGTCCCCCAAATTAGTTCTACAGAGTTTATTTTACACTGTTATTTATATTAAGATAGAAGTATATATCCAATATAGAACATGTTTTAAGTGGAATTAATTAAAACTTTTAAAAAATATTTTTATTTATTTTTGAGAGAGACAGAGCATGAGTTGGGGAGGGCCAGAAAGAGAGGGAGACACAGAATTGGAAGCAGGGTCCAGGCTCTGAGCTGTTAGCACAGAGCCCCACGTGGGGCTCAAACTCGTGAACTGCGAGATCATGACCTGAGCCAAAGTCAGATGCTTAAGTGACTGAGCCACCCAGGTGCCCCAGTGGAATTAATTTATTGATAAAAACCAAACAATTAATCTATCAACACTATATTAAAATATAAAACTGTATTTTAGTGATAAAAAGTGTTATTTTCACAGATCATATGACTTTAGGTGAAAGCTTTGTGTTAAATATATTTATTACTTTAATAGTAATAACACTATTGTGTTAATTTGAATAATTAAAATTAATTTCCATTTGTGGCCAGTTCCTCTCTGTATGGTTCAAATATCTCAAATCTTAATATTGTGCAGGGGCACCTGGGTGACTCAGTCAGTTGAGTGTCCATTTCTTGGTATCGGCTCAGGTCGTGATCCCAAGGTCATGAAATTGAGCCCTGTTTCAGGCTCTGTGCTGAGCCTGGAGCCGTGGAGCCTTCTTAAGATTTTCTCTTTCTCCCTCTGCTTTTCTCCCCCGCTTGGGCGTTCTCTCTCAAAAAAATACATACATACATATATATATACTATATATATACTATATATATACACATATATATAGTATATATATACATATACTATATATATATATATTGCTGTGCAAAAATATGAGAGTACAAAATTACCAACATGAAAATATGAGACTACTGCAATATTTCCATATTACTTTTTAGAATTATATATTGATTTGAAGATGAATTTTTCCATTCTACCCATTATGTCCTTGAACACTTAGAGAAGAAAAGATGAGAAATATGTTTGTACAGAATGACTTACATAAAATAGAAAGATTAGCAGAAGTGAACCAGACAGGCAGGACATTGGGAATCTACAAACTATTGCTTGTGCATCTTTTTGTTACTTAGCAAAGTGGTTAAGTAGCACATTGATCTTCAAAGGACAATAAATTGTGCATGCTCTGCAGCCATCTTTATGCCAACAAATTGTGTGATGTGCAAAACAAAATTCTTCAGGAGCCACTTGTGAAGAAGAAAACTTTGGAGTCAGCTTTCTGATATTAACTTGAAATCATATCACATTGGAACAGGAAAAAACATTGATATCCTTATATTTTTCATTTCCTATATTTTTATGTTTCTTTTTTTACATTTAAATTATTTTTTTAATGTACATCCAAGTTAGCATATAGTGCAACAGTGATTTCAGGAGTAGATTCCTTAATGTCCCTTACCCATTGAGCCCATTCCCCTTCCCATAACCCCTCCAGTAACCCTCTGTCTGTTCTCTATATTTAAGAGTCTCTTATGTTTTTGTCCCCCTCTCTGTTTTTATATTATTTTTTTCCCTTCCTTTATGTTCATCTGTTTTGTATGTTAAAGTCCTCATATGAGTGAAGTCATGATACTTGTCTTTCTCTGACTAATTTTGCTTAGCATAATACCCTCTAGCTCCATCCACATGGTTGCAAATGGCAAGATTTCATTTTTGATTGCCAGGTAATATTCCTTTGTATATATATACCACATCTTCTTTATCCATTCATCCATTGATGGACATTTGGGCTCTTTCCATACTTTGGCTTTTGTTGCTAGTGCTGCTATAAACATTGGGATGCATGTGTCCCTTTGAAACAGCATACCTGTATCCCTTGGGAAAGTACCTAGTAGTGCAATTTCTGGGTCATAGGGTAGTTTTATTTTAATTTTTTGAGGAACCTCCATTCTGTTTTCCAGAGCAGCTGCACCAGCTTGCATTCCCATGTTCTGAATATATCTGTTAAGTCCATTTGGTCCAGTGTGTCATTCAAAGCCACTGTTTCCTTATTGATTTCCTCTTTAGGTGATCTTTCCACTGTTGTAAGTGGGGTGTTGAAGTCCTCTACTATTATGGTATTATTATCAATGAGTTTCTTTATGTTGTTACTCATTGATTTATACATTTGTGTGCTTTCACATTTGGAACATAAAGGTTTATAATTGTTAGGTCTTCTTGGGGGATAGACCCCTTAATTATGATATAATGCCCTTCTTCATCTCTTGTTACAGTCTTATTTTAAAGTCTAGATTGTCTGATGTAAGTGTGGCTACTCCAGCTTTCTTTTGGCAACCTTTAGCATGATAGATGGTTCTCCATCCCCTTACTTTCAATCTGAAGGTGTCTTTAGGTCTAAAATATGTCTCTTGTAGACAGGATATAGATGGATCTCATTTTCTTATCCATTCAGTTACCCTTTGTCTTTTTATTGGAGCATTCAGTCCATTGACGTTTAGAGTGAGTACTGAAAGATGTGAATTTATTGCCATTATGTTGCCTGTAGAGTTGGAGTTTCTGGTGGTGTTCTCTGGTCCTTTCTAGTCTTTGTTGCTTTTGGTCTTCTTTTTTTTCCTTGTCTTTTCTCCCCTCAGAGAGTTCCCCTCTTAAAATTTCTGACAGGGCTGGGTTAGTGGTCAGAAACTCCTTTAATTTTTGTTTGTCTGGAAAACTTTTTATCTCTCCTTCTATTTTGAATGACAGCCTTGCTGTATAAAGAATTGTTGGCTGCATATTTTTCCAATTCAGCACATCAAACATATCCTGCCACTTCTTTCTGGCATGCCATGTTTCTGTGGATAGGTCTCCTGCAAACCTGAGATGTCTTTCCGTGTAGGTTAAGGACTTTTTTTCCTTGCTGCTTTGATGATTCTTCCCTTGCCTGAGTATTTTGTAAATTTGACTATGATATGCCTCGTTGATGTTCGTTTTTTGTTGAATCTAATGGGAGTTCTCTATGCTTCTTGGATTTTGATGTCTGTGTCTTTCCCCAGGTTTAGAAACCTTTCTGGTATGATTTGCTCACATAACCCTTCTACCCTTTATCTCTCTCTTTGTCTTCTTGGACCCCTATGATTCTCATGTTGTTCCTTTTTAATGAGTCACTGATTTCTCTAATTCTTAAGTCGTGCTCTTTTGCCTTAGTCTCCCTCTTTTTTTCTGCCTCATTATTTTCCCTAAGTTTGTCCTCTATTCGCTAATTTGCTGCTCTACCTCATCCATCTTTGCCACCATGGTATCAATTCGACATTGCAGCTCAGTTACAGCATTTTTTTATTTCATCCTGGCTAGCTTTTCCTTTTTTTATCTCTGCAGAGAGGGATTCTAATCTATTTTTGACCCCAGCTAGTATTCTTATTGTCGTGATTCTAAATTCTAGTTCAGACATCTTGCTCGTATGTGTGTTGGTTATGTCACTGGCTGTTGTTTCTCCCTGCTCTTTCTTTTGGGGTGAGTTCATTTTGAAGCAAGAAAAGGAATTAATAAGGTAAAAAAAATTAAAATTAAAAAATTAAAAACAACACACACTAATTAAACAAATGATGCTAGATCCTAGGTGTGTTTTGGTCTGGGTGTTGAAAGGGGCTTGATAGATTAGAGAAAAAAGGGAAAAAACAAAAGAAAAATGTTTAAAAATTTTGAAAAATGAATACACTGAAATAGAATATAATGAAATGATGGAAGTAAAATAGAACTTTAAAAAATTAGGAAAAATAAAATATATAGAAGAAAAAAATTAAAAATATTTTCAATAAAAAAATGAAAATAAAAATAAATTTTTTCTCTTTCTGTATTCAAGAAAAAGAAAAGAACCAAAAACGAAAAAAAAAAAAGAAAATAAAATTGAAATAATGGACGAGTGAACAGACTGAAATATGATTGAAATTACATTGGCTTCCCCAGAAGTCAAACTATGAAGCACTTTATAGGCTGTAACGGCTCTGTTCTCCGCTAGATGGTGCTGCTTAGCTTAGTGGGGTGGATTGTTGTTGCGCATGTAGATGTTTATGCGTGTGCACGGGAGTGGTGAAAATGGCATCACCCAGCTACCCAGTCTCTAATATCGGAACTCTGTTCTCGGGATCAGCAATTGCACACCTGTCCTTTGACTCCAGCTTCCATCTTCCCCCTGCTTTTACACTGTCCGGGACCAAACTATCATGTTGCCAGGCAGCACCTCCCTCCTGAGTTCTATGTCAGATACGGCTGTGTTTCCTGACCCCTCATTTCTGAGGGACTGCGGTTTTGACCCATTCTAACCCTCTGCAGGAGGGTCTCATCCAAGCAATGGCCAGGAATGTTCACAGGACCGCGCTGTTGCTGATGCCCAGAGACTGTGGCTGGGTGCCAGCCTGCCCCAGAAAAAGTTCATGTGATTGTGTAGCAGAAGCAGTTCAGGGATTATGGAAAATCACAACATACATCTGGCACGTGGCGTTACCCTTAACGACCTTGTTCCACGACCAGCAAACGTGGTTGTTCTCTGAAGTCTGCTGGGACCTCTGGGGTCTTCTGAGGTGGCCACATGGACTCTACCAAATGTCCTCCAAGTAGGGAAACACCTCTCCTTGTGTGGCCTGAGAAAGCCCCCAGACTTCACTCTGCTCCTGGAGATTCACCCTTCTCACCAGAGCACTGTCAGGTATTGAGCTGCAGAGTTTCAGACTCTGCGCTCCCTCTGTTTATAGAGTCTTAATGGAATTTAAACCCGCTCCTTTCTCTTTTGTCCCTCCTTTTTTATTTTATAGTCCCTACAGTTGTTTCCACTTTTCCACTCTCTCTCAAGCTGCCTTGGGAGGGGGGGAATGCTTTTCCCATACTCTCCCCCAATATCCCTCCTCTCTTTGCAAGCTTCTCTCTTCCCTTTGTGGCTTCTCTCTCGTCCAGTTAACCTCTCTGCACCACCTGCCTGCTGAGTTCTGTGGTTCAGGTTGTGCAGATTGTTGTGTTAATCCTCAAATCAGTTTTCTAGGTGTGCAGGATAGTTTAGTGTTGATCTGGCTGTATTTCATGGATGTGAGATGTAAAAAACCTTCCATGTTGTTATGCCATCTTGGCTCCTCTTAATTTTTTTCTTAAATATCAAATAGATGAAAAGGATATTAATAGTATCCGAGTAAATCAAAAAGAAAAGGGAGATGACCCAAATAGATAAAATCATGAATGAAAATGGAATGATTACAACCAATCCCTCAGAGATACAAACAATTATCAGGGAATACTATGAAAAATTATATGCCAACAAATTGGACAACCTGGAAGAAATGGACAAATTCCTGAACACCCACACTCTTCCAAAACTCAATCAGGAGGAAATAGAAAGCTTGAACAGACCCATCACCAGTGAAGAAATTGAATCGGTTATCAAAAATCTCCCAACAAATAAGAGTCCAGGACCAGATGGCTTCCCAGGGGAGTTCTACCAGACGTTTAAAGCAGAGATAATACCTATCCTTCTCAAGCTATTCCAAGAAGTAGAAAGGGAAAGAAAACTTCCAGAGTCATTCTATGAAGCCTGTATTACTTTGATTCCTAAACCAGACAGAGACCCAGTAAAAAAAGAGAACTACAGGCCAATATCCCTGATGAATATGGATGCAAAAATTCTCAATAAGATACTAGCAAATCGAATTCAACGGCACATAAAAAGAATTATTCACCATGATCAAGTGGGATTCATTCCTGGGATGCAGGGCTGGTTCAACATTCGCAAATCAATCAACGTGATACATCACATTAACAAAAAAAAAAGAGAAGAACCATATGATCCTGTCAATCGATGCAGAAAAGGCCTTTGACAAAATCCAGCACCCTTTATTAATAAAAACCCTTGAGAAAGTCGGGATAGAAGGAACATACTTAAAGATCATAAAAGCCATTTATGAAAAGCCCACAGCTAACAGCATCCTCAACGGGGAAAAACTGAGAGCTTTTTCCCTGAGATCAGGAACACGACAGGGATGCCCACTCTCACCGCTGTTGTTTAACATAGTGCTGGAAGTTCTAGCATCAGCAATCAGACAACAACAGGAAATCAAAGGCATCAAAATTGGCAAAGATGAAGTCAAGCTTTCGCTTTTTGCAGATGACATGATATTATACATGGAAAATCCGATAGACTCCACCAAAAGGCTGCTAGAACTGATACATGAATTCAGCAAAGTTGCAGGATACACAATCAATGTACAGAAATCAGTTGCATTCTTATACACTAACAATGAAGCAACAGAAAGACAAATAAAGAAACTGATCCCATTCACAATTGCACCAAGAAGCATAAAATACCTAGGAATAAATCTAACCAAAGATGTAAAGGATCTGTATGCTGAAAACTATAGAAAGCTTAGGAAGGTAATTGAAGAAGATTTAAAGAAATGGAAAGACATTCCCTGCTCATGGATTGGAAGAATAAATATTGTCAAAATGTCAATACTACCCAAAGCTATCTACACATTCAATGCAATCCCAATCAAAATGGCACCAGCATTCTTCTCGAAACTAGAACAAGCAATCCTAAAATTCATATGGAACCACAAAAGGCCCCGAATAGCCAAAGCAATTTTGAAGAAGAAGACTAAAGCGGGAGGCATCACAATCCCAGACTTTAGCCTCTACTGCAAAGCTGTCATCATCAAGACAGCATGGTATTGGCACAAAAACAGACACATAGACCAATGGAATAGAATAGAAACCCCAGAACTAGACCCACAAACGTATGGCCAACTCATCTTTGACAAAGCAGGAAAGAACATCCAATGGAAAAAAGACAGTCTCTTTAACAAATGGTGCTGGGAGAACTGGACAGCAACATGCAGAAGGTTGAAACTAGACCACTTTCTCACACCATTCACAAAAATAAACTCAAAATGGATCAAGGACCTGAATGTGAGACAGGAAACCATCCAAACCTTAGAGGAGAAAGCAGGAAAAGACCTCTCTGACCTCAGCTGTAGCAATCTCTTACTCGACACATCCCCAAAGGCAAGGGAATTCAAAGCAAAAGTGAATTACTGGGACCTTATGAAGATAAAAAGCTTCTGCACAGCAAAGGAAACAACCAACAAAACTAAAAGGCAACCAACAGAATGGGAAAAGATATTTGCAAATGACATATCGGACAAAGGGCTAGTCTCCAAAATCTATAAAGAGCTCACCAAACTCCACACCCAAAAAGCAAGTAACCCAGTGAAGAAATGGGCAGAAAACATGAATAGACACTTCTCTAAAGAAGACATCCGGATGGCCAACAGGCACATGAAAAGATGTTCAGCGTCACTCCTTATCAGGGAAATACAAATCAAAACCACACTCAGGTATCACCTCACGCCAGTCAGAGTGGCCAAAATGAACAAATCAGGAGACTATAGATGCTGGAGAGGATGTGGAGAAACGGGAACCCTCTTGCACTGTTGGTGGGAATGCAAATTGGTGCAGCCGCTCTGGAAAGCAGTGTGGAGGTTCCTCAGAAAATTAAAAATAGACCTACCCTATGACCCAGCAATAGCACTGCTAGGAATTTATCCAAGGGACACAGGAGTACTGGTGCATAGGGGCACTTGTACCCCAATGTTCATAGCAGCACTCTCAACAATAGCCAAATTATGGAAAGAGCCTAAATGTCCATCAACTGATGAATGGATAAAGAAATTGTGGTTTATATACACAATGGAATACTACGTGGCAATGAGAAAAAATGAAATATGGCCTCTTGTAGCAACGTGGATGGAACTGGAGAGTGTGATGCTAAGTGAAATAAGCCATGCAGAGAAAGACAGATACCATATGGTTTCACTCTTATGTGGATCCTGAGAAACTGAACAGGAACCCATGGGGGAGGGGAAGGAAAAAAAAAAAAAGAGGTTAGAGTGGGAGAGAGCCAAAGCATAAGAGACTGTTGAGAACTGAAAGCAAACTGAGGGTTGATGGGGGTGGGAGGGAGGAGAGGGTGGGCGATGGGTATTGAGGAGGGCACCTTTTGGGATGAGCACTGGGTGTTGTATGGAAACCAATTTGACAAGAAATTTCATATATAAATAAAAAAACAAACAAAAAAAAATAATAGTATCTGAGTAAGATAAAAAAATAGTAATAAAATAAATATCTAAATATCACCAACCAGTTTGAGAAATAGGATATTACCAGTACATTTGAATTTTCTGGCGTGCCTTTCCTTATTTTCACACCTCTATTTTTTCTATTTGTATCTCTAGATAATATAGTTTGGTTTTATAGGCATTTGAAATTTATAGAAATAAAGCCACAGACTATATTTACTCTTCTGTGATTTGCCCTTTCATCTAGTTTGAAGTATGTGGCTGTAATTCATTCATTTTTACTGCTGTAGATTATTTCACATGAACTTTATTTCACAGAAATTTAATTTGTCCTATAGTTCATGAATATATAGACTGGTTTCCTTTTTTTTGTTATGACCAAACTATACTGCTATAAGTATTCCTTGCCTGTTTTCTGGTGTTTAAGAATTTCTCTAGGATATGTATGTGGGAGTGGGATTGCTAAGTGGTAAGGTAGGTGCATCTTTAACAGAATTAAATGGTATCAAATGTCACTCCTGCTTGCAATCTATGAATGCTCCATATCGTTGCCTGTACTTAATATTCTCTGGCTTTAATTTTTCTGCAACCTTGTGGGTGAAATGGTTGGCTTATTTTTACTTTCTGGATAATTGAGGGTGTTTTGTTTTGTTTTGGTTTTAGTTAATAGATGTTAAATTTCACTGAAGGCTGTTTCTGAGTCAACTGAAATAATCATATAATATTTTCTGCTATCATCCATTTGCATGGTGAATTATATTAACCAAGTTTCTTATGTTACATTTCTGGAAGAAACCCAATTTCATCATGATGAATTATTCTTTTCATATATTGTTGGAACCAGTTTGCTAATGCTTTATTTTGTAACTTTACTTTTGTAACTGCATATCCTCACTAATACTTGGCTAGGATTGTACTTTGTTATATTCTTGTCAATTTTTTGTATTAAGGTTATGCTAGTCTCATAAAGTTCATTTAGTCACATTTTGCTTCTGTCGTGGCCTTATAAGATGAAAATTATATATTATGATAGAATTTGGTGGTTAAATGACCTCAGAATGGAATTTCCTGTATGGAAAAATTTTCGTCATCTGATTTTATTTATCTAATCCTAATAGAATGATTCAAATTTTATATTTCTTTTCGTGTCAAATTTTGGTCACTTGTGGGTTTCTAGGAATTTGTCCTGCTTATTTATAAGTGTATTGGTATAGAGTTGATAATATTAACTTATTACATATTTAATCTTTGAAATACCTGAAATAATGTATACTTTTCATTATGTTTATTTGTACATTCCCTTTTAATCATTTTTCCAGAATTTTGTTAGATATATTCATGCAGATTATAGGTACAATGTTGTACAGCAGATCTCTAGAATTTATTCATCCTGCTTAACTGAAGCTTTATGCCCCTTAATGAGTTAATCCCCTATACCTCCCTTCACCCAGTGCCTGGAAACCATCATTTCACTCAATGATTTTGTGAATTTGACTAGTTTCGATACCTTATATAAGTGGAATCATGCAGTATTTGTGTTTCATTTAGCATAATGTTTTCGAGGTTCATCCTTGGTATCATATATTGCAGAATTTCCTTCTCTTTTAAGGCTGAATAATCCATTGTATGTATACCACAGTTTCTTTATCCACTTATCTGTTGATGAACATGTATATTGTTTCTACCTCTTGACTATTGTGAATAGTACTGCAGTGAACATGGGAGTGCTAATATCTCTTTGAAATCCTGATTTCACTACTTTTGGATAAGTATCCAGTAGTGGGATTTCTAGATGATATGGTAGTTTCAATTTGGGGGGGAAATTTCCGTACTGTTTTTAATATAAATGTACTATTTTGCATTTCCATCAGTAGTATACAAGGACTTCTTAATTTTCCATATTCTTACCAACACATCTTGTCCTATTCATTCATTCATTCATTCATTCATTCATTCAGAGGTAGCCATCACAACACGTGTGAGGTGATGGATCATTGTGGTTTTGATTTGCATTTTCCTCATGATTAGTAGTGTTGAATATTTTTTAATATACACCTGTTAGCTATTTGTATATCTTCTTTGGAGAAATTTTTATTCAAGTCTTTAGCACATTTAAAAATTGAATTATTGGGGTGCCTGGGTGACTCAGTTTGTTGAGCATACAACTCTTGATTTTGCCTCAGGTCATGATATCATGGTTGTAGGATCAAGCCCTGTATCAGGCTGTGCACTGAGTGTGGACTCTGCTTGGGATTCTTTCTCTCTCTCTGTCTCTCACTCTGAGCCTCTCTCCTACTCATACACTCTCTCTCTTTAAAATAGAAAATAAAATACTTTAAAAAAATGGATTATTAGTGGGGTTTTTTTTGCTGTTGAGTTGTAAGAATTCCTTATATATTTTGGATATTAATCCCTTATCAGAGATATGGTTTGCAAGTATATTATATTCTCCTGTTCTGTACAGTGCCTTTTCACTCTGTTGCTTATTTCCTTAGTGTGCAGACACTTTTTCATTTGAATTTTTTGTTTGCTTGTTTGGGTTTTGTTTGTTTGTTTTTCCTTGTCAATTTTTGCTTGTGTTGCCTGCACTTTTGGTGTTATATCCATGAAATCATTGCCAAAATCAATGATGTGAAACATTTCCTCTATGTGTTCTTGCAGGAGTGTTACGGTTTTAGGGCTTATATCTAAATCCTTCATCCATTTTGAATGATTTTTATGTATGGTATAAGATAAAGGTACAACTTCCTTCTTTTGCATATAAATATTCAAATTTTTTCAATACCATTTATTGAAGAAACTATTCTTTCCCCATTGTGTATTCTTGCTACCCTTGGTAAGATCAATTGACGATATATGCACAGATATATTTCTAGGCTCTCCATTTTGTTCAGTTATTCTCTATGTCTGTTTTTATGCCAGTACCATACTGTTTTGATTACCACAGCTTTGCAAAAATCTTGAAATCAGGAACTGTGACATATCTAGCTCTGTTCTTATTTTTTAAAGATTGATTTAGCTATTCAGGTGCTTTTTTGGTGCAGTAGAAATTTTAGATTTTTTTCTTTTTCTGTAAAAAAATGTCATTGGGATTTTGATAGAGATTGAATGGCATCTGTAGATTTCTCTGGGTAGTGAAGATATTTTAAAATATTGAGTCTTCTAATCTATGTACATGGGATGCCTTTCCATTTTTATTTTTTAAAATATCTTTTTCAATGTTCTGTCATATATAGTACACAAATATTTCACCTCCTTATTTAAGTTTATTCCTAAATTTTTAATTCTTTTTCAAGCTATTGTAAGTAGGATTTTCTAATTTCCTTTTCAGATAGCCTGTTGTTAGTGTATAGAAATGCAAGTAATGTTTAAATGTTGATTTTTGTCTTAAAACTTTACTGAGTTTGTTTATGAGTTCTACAAGGTTTATTTTAATGGGATTTTTAGGGTTTTCTTTATAGAAGATCATGTTGTCTGCAAACAGAGGCAATTTTACTTCTTTCTGATTTGGATGCTTTCAATTTATTTTCTTGTCTAACTACTCTGGCTGGTACTTCTAGTACTATGTTGAAAAGAAGTGGCAAAGTGACATCTTTGTATTATTTTTCATCTTAGAAGAAAAACTTTCAGTTTTTCTCCCTTGAGTATGATGCTAGCTATGGGCTCTTTCCTATATGGCCCTTATTTTATTGAGGAACTTTCCTTCTACTTCTAATCTGTTGAGAGTTTTTATGAAAAGTGTTGAATTTGGTCCAATGCTTTTTATACATCACTTAAAATGATCATGTTTTTTTCATTCTTTATTCTGTTTATGTGATGTGTCATATTGATTTCCAAATGTTAAACCATCTTTGCATCCCAGGGATAAATCCCTCTTGAGCATGATCTTTTAATATGCTGTTAAATTCTGTTTGCTGGTATTTTGTTGGAGATTTTTGCATCCATTTTCTTCAGGGATATTGGCCTATAGTTTTCCTTCCTTGTTGATCTTTGTCTGACTTTGGTATGATGCTGGCCTCATAGAACGAGTTTGGAAGTGATTTATCACCTTCAATTTTTTGGAAGAGTTTGAGGATTGGCCTTAATTCTTTAATTTTTTTAATGTTTATTTTTTGAAAGAGAGAGACAGACACTGAGCAGCA
Source organism: Herpailurus yagouaroundi (assembly GCF_014898765.1). Lineage (NCBI taxonomy): Eukaryota > Metazoa > Chordata > Mammalia > Carnivora > Felidae > Herpailurus > Herpailurus yagouaroundi. The sequence continues at coordinate 2,932,184 of NW_024412417.1, forward strand.
ATGGGGGAGGGCAGAGAGAGAGGGAGACACAGAATCTGAAGCAGGCTCCAGGCTCTAGGCTCCAAGCTGTCAGCACAAAGCCCAATGTGGGACTAGAACCCATGAACCGTGAGATCATAACCTGAGCTGATGTTAGATGCTTAATTGACTGAGCCATGCAGGCGCCCCAAGCATTAATTCTTTAAATGTTTGGTAGAAGTCACCAGTAAGGCCACATGGTACTAGATTTTTCTTTGTTGGGATGATTTTGATTACTGATTCAATCTCCATATTAATTATACTTCTCTTCAGACTTACTATTTCTTCTTGATTCAGTCTTGGAACTTTGTATATGTCTAGGAATTTATCCATTTCATTTCTTGCAGGTTATCCATTTGTAATATCACCCCTTTTATTTCCAATTTTATTTATTTGAGCATTTTCCTTTTTTTCTTAGTCTACTTTTGGGTTTGTAAATTTTATCTTTTCAAAAAACCAACTTTTAGTTTTGTTAACTTTTTTTCTATTGTTTTTCTACTCTCTATTTTGTTGATTTCAGCTCTAATCTTTGCTATTTCCTTTCTTCTGCAAAGCTTGGGCTTATTTCTGTTTTTTTCTAGTTCCTCGATGTAAAAGTTGAGTTGTTTTTAAAGATATTTCTCTGTTTTTAATGCAGACATTTACTGTAAAAACTATGTTAGTACTACTTTTACTACATCTCATAATTTTTGATATGTTGTGTTTTGATTTTTGTTTGTCTTAAGCTATTTTCTAGTTTCCTTTTTTATTTCTTCTTTGACCAGTGGTTTTTCAGAGAGTGTTGTTTAATTACCACATACATTTGTATTTTTGAGTTTTCCTTCTCCTGTTGTTTTCTAATTTCATTCCATTGTGGTCAGAAAAGACACTTGGTATGATTTTAGTCTTTAAATTTGTTAAGATTTGTTTTGTGACTTAACCTGTGATATATCCTGGGGAAAGTTCTGTGTACATTTGAGATGAATGTATATTTGCTGCTGTTGCATGGAATGTTCTGTGTATGTCTGTTAGGTTCATTTGGTCCATTGTATTATTCAAGTCCTGTTTTTTTTCTTATTGATCTTCTGTCTAAATCTGTTCTCCCTGATTAAAAGTGGGGTACTGAAGTTTATTCTTGTATTGTTGTCTATTTTGCCCTTCAGTTCTTCAATGTTTGCTTCATGTATTTAAGTGCTCTGCTGTTCAGTGCATATATATTTATAATTGTTGTACCTTCCTTGTGGATTGACTCTTATCATTGCATAATGTCCTTCTTTGTCTCTTGTGACAAATGTAAAGTCTCTTTTGTCTAATGTGAGAATAGCAACCTCTACTCTCCCTTGGTTACCATTTGTATGAAATAGCTCTTGCCATTCCTTCACTTTCAGTTTATGTGTGTCCTTAAATCTAAAGTGTGTTTCTTATAGACAGTGTATAATTGGGTCTTGTTTGTTTCCATTTAGCTACTCTATTTGTCTTTTGTTTGAGAATTTTTTTTTAATTTATTTATTTTTGAAAGAGAGCACAAGGAGGGAAGGGACAGAGAGAGAGGCACAGAAGATCCAAAGTGGGTTTTGCATTGACAGAAGCAAGCCTGATGTGGGGCTCAAACTCATGAACTGTGAGATCATGACCTGAGTCGAAGTCAGATCCTCAACTGGCTGAGCCACCGAGGTGCCCTTTGTTTGAGGAATTAAATCCATTTATATTGAAAGTACTTATTGATAGGGAAAGATTTACTCTTGCCATTTCACTGTTTTCTGTTTGTCTTCTGGTTCTTTTATCTGCCTTTCTCTCTCTTGCTATCTTCCTTTGTGTTTTCTTAGGTTTTGGTGTCAACATGCTTTGATTCATCTCTCTTTTTCTTTTGTGTAACTACTCTAGGTATGTTTTTATGGTTACCTTGGAGTTTACATGAAGTGTTTTGTAGTTACAGTGGTTTAATTTTAGCTGGCAAGAACTCAAATTCAATTACACACAACAAGTCTACACTTCAAATCCTCACACTTCATGTTATTGTCACAATTTACATTTATTCATATGGTGTATCTTTTAACATTTTTGAAGTTACAGTTATTTTAAATACTTGTATTTTTTAATTTTTTACTAGAATGAAAAGTCATTTACCATCATTATTAGTAATACAGTATTCTGAATTGTGTACATATTTAGCCTTTGCCAATGACTTTCACGCTTTCTCATGCTGACAGGTTGCTGTTAGCATCCTTTTGTTTCAGTGTGAAGAACTCCCTTTAACATTTCTTGTAAAGCAAGTTTGGTGGTGATGAAATCCCTCAGCTTTTGTTCAGGAAAGTTTTTATCTCTTCATTTTTTAAAAAAAGTTTATTTGTTTTGAGAGAGAGAAACAGCACGAGCAAGCATGCATGCAAACAGGGGAAGGACAGAGAGGGAGAGAGAATCCCAAGCAGACGTGGGTTCCATCTTGTGAACTTGTGATCAAGACCTGAGCTAAAAGCAAGAGTCAGACACTTAACTGACTGAGCTACCCTGGTGCCCCTCTTCTTCATTTTTTAAGGAGTTTTGGCAGGTATAGTCTTCTTGGTTGGCAATTTATGTCAACACTTTCTGGCCTGTAAGGTTTCTGCTGAAGTAATAGCTTACAGTCTTATGAAGTTTTCCTTATACATGACAAGTTGCTTTTCTCAGTCATTGTATTATTTTGTTCTATGATTTCTGTTTGGTACTATTCAATATTTTCTCTATTTGTTGAAATTCTCTTTGTTCTCTGGACTCTGGCGAGTATCTTTGTGATTATTATTTTGAACTCTCTATCAGGTAAATCATAAATTCTATTACATTAGGGTCAGTTTCTGGAGATTTATCTTGTTCCTTTGTCTAGAACATGTCTCTTCATTTTACTTGACTCTCTGTGTTGGTGTCTGCCTGCACCTTGAACAATGTGGCCACATCTCCTGTTTTTCATGGATTGGCCTTGTACAGGAAAAGACCCCCACCAATCAGCCTAGACAAAGATTCTGGGAAGTTCTCAAATCTTCATGCTAGTCCAACTTGGGTTTTTTTGTTCTTTAGCCCTCAGCTGTCTAGGGTATGCTGGGTCCTCTCAGGGCACCAGAACAAATTAGATGGAAGCCAGGTTTTTGGTTCATCTGCAGGTAAGTTGGATCAATGGATGTTCTAGTTCACTCTTTTTTTTTTTTTTCTCCAGAAGCAGGGAGTTAGGTGTTTTCTTCTTTCTTTGCTTGTTTTTTTTTTTTTTTTTTTGTTTTTTTATCTACTTGCTGTGTGCTTACAATCACCAGGCCAAAAACCTGTGCCTGTTCTTACTTGCCTCAGAGGGTGGCTAATTATGCCAGGTCTCACCAGTACTCTGAGACACACAAGTTAGAAGACTGTCCTTTGTGCACTACCTAAAAAAGTTGTGGGATTGAATGACCAGACCAATTCTTTCTCTCCCCAGGAAGAAGCAGACAGCTGAGGTTATTGTCCAGTCACTCTTTGCTGAGTCAAGGGAAGAAGTTATGGTGTCTATCAATCCAAACCACTGTCTGTTTTCCTCCAGGCAGCCAGATTGCACTGGACGTATCTGTAATCTGAGACTGGCAAACCATATGTCATTTCTTTGGGCAGTCCCGGGAAAATTGGGGCCTCAGATACATGTATCAACTCTTTTCTTTTCCCCCTAGGGGGAAGCTGGGAGCTGTGATTTTTTAATTCTCTCATTCTTACTGAGCAGAGGGAGGAGTTATGAAATCAATCAGCTTAAACCCCTGTCTCTGTGTTCTCCCTCAGGAAGCTAGAGTATGTCAGGCCTGTCAGAGGTCCAAGACTGGCAAGTTTCAAGAAGCCAGTTCTGTGGGGAGCCCCTTTTAAAATGTTGAGGTACTGGATATATGAACCAACTCTCCCTCCACTGGGAGAAGCTGGGAGCAGGGCATCTCTTTCTGATGCTATGGCACTGTGCTGGAGGTAAGGATTCTGGTGACAGGGTATCCTGAATCTCCCTTTCAGGTTTGATAAACCTGGTTCTGTGTGCAGCCTTCTAGTTAGAAATTATGGACTTCTCACAAAGTGACTTTGTGAATTGTTGATGAATTTGTGTGTTTGAGGAGGTATAGAAGGTCCAGTGCTACATACTCTGCCATTTTGCTGATGTCACTCTGTAGTATTCTAAAAGTTTGATTATAATTTCTTTTTGATTCCTTTGGATGTTAAGTTTGAAAAAAATTTAACATGTGGATTCTTGATTTCTAACTTAAGGGCAATTTTATCAGATAGTGGACTCAAAATGACAATTTTTGAGATTTTTTAAGGTTTGCTTTATGTTAGATAGATTTTTAAGAAAAAGTAATCTATGTATGTTGAAAAGTACAGATTATTCTCAACTTTTGGTCACCATGCTGTACACTGAAAGGACAAATACAATTTGGAAACAAGAGGCTTAATTCTCCCAGTTGAGAATAAGAGATTGTTCTCCTTTTTCTCAGGTTAACTTACATTAGAAAAAAAGAATTCTAAATATTTTTTCATCTCTTTGAAATATATATAAAAGCACTGACATAGGCCTTTGTCAGGCTTCAAATCCAGAGTAATAAATTTTTAAATTTCCAAAAATAAAAAGAAATATTAAAATAATTTTTCTATAAGATTTTTATTTTTTGTTTTTTCCCATTGATCTTTATAGGACAAATCTCCTGAAACTTTTATGGAGGGATTAGCCAGATATTGCCTTTTCTCATTTCTAAGGGTTTTACACATCCTTCTTTACTTCTTATTGATATGGGGATGTTGATTCAGGCTTCAGAGTTCTTCTCCCTCTGGATTTACCTTCTTTCCATAATCTCATATGGCTGTCTATAGTTCTTATGTCCATTTGCAGATTTTCCTCTTTTAAGCTCTTCTATTTATTTTTCTTAATTCCTTAGGCAGCTCTTTCACCCTTACTTGAGCAGCTTCCCTTTTCCTTGGCAGCTGTACGTTCTGGATTGCAAAAGCCTGAACTTTGCGTGAATTGAAGTCAGGGTTGTAGGAAATTTATTCTGCAGCTGTTTTCTTATGCTTGTGTCATCCCTACAACTTCAAAAGATGAGGAAGGTTTGGTAGTTAATAGTTTTAAAAGATCTCTATTTTTCAGAATCTACAAATTACAGTGGCTACTCTTGGAGGTTTCATACTGACAGTAATAGAAAAATAAATACAGATTTTTATTTCAAGGCCAATCTGGATCGATTCCCTGTTCTCTTTACAAAAGAGTAATCATTAGTAGTTTTCTTCATCTCTTTGAACCTTACATTTTATGTCATTAAAGTGAGGATAATAATGCCTAGCTCATAGTGTTGTTTTCTTGAGAATTCAATAAGCTAATATGTGGAATACACACATTAGGCTTTTGAATACAGAACATCTAAAAGTGAATTCATGGTAGAAATTAAAAAAAAAAGTAACTAATAGGTAATTTACCCATAATCCTTAGCCATTTTAGGTCACCATTCAATCCAATCTTAATTTTTAGGCTTAAGCTCAAATTTACTGTGCTTTGCTTGGCAGCAGATGGAGAGATTGTTCACCATAGTGGTTAGGAACACAAAAGTTGGAGCAGACTACATAGGTTTGAATGTCTGCTTCTACATTTGTAGATTTGTGATCTTGAGTGTGTCACTGAAACTGTATGCTTCAGTTTTCTCAACTGAACAGTGATGATACATAGTGCTTATCTCAGCTTTCTATTGAAGATTAAGTGATTTAATCTTTTTAAAGTACTTAGAATACTTTAGGAGGTTTTGGTCGGGGTGGGGGGAATATCTATCTATCTATCTATCTATCTATCTATCTATCTATCTATCTATCTCTCTCCAGGGAAGAGACAGTGTTAGGTAGTTTGATGTCAGAATGCCTTTAAATTCTTTTCAACTTTGTGGTCACTTCACACTTGCTGTAACCCCTGTCTTAAAACCCTATGTGTTCTATCTCCACCCCTTGATTCTTCTCCTTTAGATCTGAGCTGAAACATATTTTTCTTTTGCAAATCTGCTTGGATCTCACAAAGGAAGTTAGATGGCAACAGCATCCTTGAGGACTATCTTCCATTCTAACCCATAAGCTCCATGAAGGCAAAGATTGGATCGTCTTGTTACTGATGAAACATTGGTTCCTAGCAATGTGCCCTGGAATGTTTGTTGGAGAAGACATTCCGTCTCCAATTCTTTACACTCCTGTTAATAGGTAGCACATAGATTCTTCATCGGGAGGATGATAGATGCAAGTAAAAGAGTTTGCGGTTTCTTTTGTAGCCTTCTCATTTTCTAGAAAGCCCTGAAATTCCCTCTAAATCCCTGCTGATTTCTCCTTGCCACAGACAGGCAAAGATATTACAGTCTCACTTGATGTCGACAGCATGAATTCCCACAAGGCTCTCTTACCAGCAAAAGGAGTCATATTTTCATTCTCAAAGGAAGAAAGGGTATTTTTCCCACCAGGAAAATTAGTTTGCTGCACCTTCTTTGAGATTTGCAGGTAGTTTAAATACAATCTTTTCTTTTTTCAGTTGAGTTACCCATGGCAACCAGCTCTCACATCTGAATCAGACTTCTACTTTTCCATAGAATGTCTTTCTGAATAACTGGAATTCCTTCAAAACAGGGTTTTGAAATGAAAATTTTGGGTGCTTGTTAGATATAGCCACACAGTGGTTTCCCCACAGGATTCAAATGACGTGATGGTTTGTAGATATTATTGGCTTGTCATACAGAAATGCTGCTCAGCAGGAACTTCTCTCAAACTCTTTCCTGTCAATGAGGGAGGATGCTTGGAGAGGGAAGTAAAATAACATTGATGGCATTCAGATAATATGCAAATTAAACATTCTTACACACTTGCTTTCAATCAACTATCTTATCATCACTGAATAAGAATGACTCAATGATGCATTGAGTCAGCATCATTCTTTTAAAATATGAATGGATATAAATATGATCAAATAAGATTTCATCATTATTATCCATAATCATGAATCATCCACAAGTGAAAGATACAGAAATAGAAATGGCCTTGATTGTCCTGATTATTAAATATAAAAAAATTATAGTTGACCATAGCAATGCATGCATTTTCCTCTTCAATAATATTTAAATTCCCAAGAGAAGATAATTCCACAGAAAGATTCTTGTTACAAGTTAAACATAGGAAAGCAGAGGAAGGCATCTGAAAAAGATGCTATATAAAGTATCTTCCTTTGAAATTTAAAAACAAATATCAAATATTTAACAACATTCATATTCATATATCAGACCTAATTTGCCCACATATCTAAGTCGATTCAATGCTTATTGGCCATGATAAGTGGGAAAAAAAATTTTTTTTTTAAATTCTGTAACACAGAAGGTTACTTGGGATTTGTGAAGCCACTCTAAAGTTAGAAATTCTACTTCATCTGTGAATGGTGCAGGGTAGGTATTAGCAATGTGAAATATCAATTTTATGTCTCCTTAATTTGTTTCTGTAAGGATGGTGTCAATTATTTTTGTCCCATGTTTGTGTGGTGTCAGGTAGCCAGTCAGTCAACAGCATTTAATGAATGTCCACTGTGTACTCTAGGAAGCTATAAAAGGAAACGGCTCCTGTCCTTGAGGATTTTACATGAAATGGGAGAGATAAGGTAAACACATGAAAAAATACACAACGATTGTCATAGAGTCTAAGCCTAGCTCTCCAATTAAACAAAGAACAAGAGACATTCAGGTTTTATAATTTGTTTGAGAGTTTCCAAGAAACTGTCACTTATTTTCAGGAGTATCTAGAGGACTGCCTAAACAAATTTAAGAATTCATTTTAAACATTTTAGGAAAATTCTTTAGATTTTTAAGTCAATATGAGTTTAGTACTATTAAACTCTTCAGCAGGGTATCTTTAAATATCCACTTAGGAAATCTCGTTTCAGGTTCCTGAGTTTAGAACTGGATAGAGGGACAATGTCCCTAGCTTAAATGTGTTGATATTTCTGACTTCCATAGTTTTGATGTAAGGAGTTAGCTGTTGAAAATAGCAGAAATTTTAAGTGGTGGGAAAGTGAAGCTTTTTAAGTTTTTTTTTTTTCTCCTGCTTCTATCAAATAGGCGAAATAAAAGATCCTGGTTTCCTCGAAGCCTGATTTCTGGGCTACTGACAATAAGAGCCATCAACAAGAGCTATATATGACTGCTTGAGCAGTTCCTACTGAAGGCGTGATCCTAGCGTTAAGACCACTTTTTTCAGGGTGAGTGTTTCAAGTTTGTCTTTAGCGTCTTTCTGTTTGCCATCTGGCCCATCTTCTCTTGTCTTGGGTGTTTCCTTGCTCCAGTACCAATATTTCTATTGCCTGAACTCTCCCAACTGGGATATTTTGGCAATGGACAGCCATTTTGAAGGAGTTTCACCTTCTACCTCCTCTCCCTTACTCCCAAACTCACCTATTCCTTCAGGGAATGCAAACTGACTCATTAATCCACACGATGTGCTAAGGACTTCAATAGTTTATTAGGATTTAGTATTTGCAGCAGAGTGGGGATTTCTGAAAGTGAGAAAATCAGTTTCTATTATTAAAATTAAAACATTATGTGGATATCTGGGAGATCTTTCAGGTAGGAGGGCTTGCCTGGGCCCTGAATTATTGCCCACAGGCTAGCTTTATTCTCAACATGGTGGGAGATCAAGAATTGGGCTTGGAGGATGAAGGAAAATATTTCATATGTCTTCAAAGTTCCAGGAAGGTAACTGCATCACTTCTTCCTCAACTGTTGATAGTTTGACAGTCCAAATGGAGTGTAAACTTTTCACTGCAGCCTTAAACTTCTGCTCCTCTGATCTACCTTCTCCACTCTCCTCCTCATTTACTGGGTCAAAGCCTCCCTGACTTCTTTTAGTCCCGCAACCATCCAGGCTTGAAGAGTCCAGAAATTTGTAAGGCTGGCACCTTCCTAGCATTCAGTCTCCTGTCAGATACCACCTTCTCAGAGGAGACTTCAGAACCTTCTTCTCTAAACAAGTTATTTCCCATCTTCTCCATGTATTTTCTTTATAACACTTCTATTTCCTGGAATGCTCAAGCTTATTGTTTCTCTGTTTATTATATGTTCTCTCCCACTGGAAGCTCTTTAGGGCTGAGACTTTATCTTAGGACTTGAGGATCCAGAACTATGCTGTACAAGTTGTTGGTGCTAAGTAAATCTTTGATAAGAGATTGTTGGTTGGATAATCATAGACACTATATGCTGAATTTAAGTTCCAGTTAAGAAAAAAGAAAACACTTAAAATGATTCCTTCCCTGAAGACAACCTGACTCTAGGTTACAGAAGAAATGGTTATCGTATTCCAACCTTCTCAAAATAGGGTGGAACATCAACATTTCTGCTCTTTTAATATTTACAGTTTTAAAGGGGAGAAACAAAGGCTACAAATTATAAAGAGCTAATCACACCTGATAGGAAGGAGTATGCAGCGGATCCAGTTTAACTAGGAAATTATTAATAAATGATCACTACAGGAAGGAAGCCGAAAGGAATGAGTCACTGCCCAGAAGCCTGTTGTGGTAAATCCACACAATATGTCATCCTTGATTCTCCACATCCCTGGAAACCAGCAGAGTATGGAGCATGGGGTATGTAGGAGAGGCTTGTTTATACTAAATAACACAAATGTGTGAAAAGAAACAAAAACTGGTGGCAGACATAGCAGAGAGGCTGTGGTAGCAAGCTCTGGCTCTAGGTTAGCTGGTAGTTGATTAAGGCAGAGCCCCAGGAAGAAAAATGGGTTCTCTTTGCCATGATGATGGCAAGTAGCCTCCTGGTTGGATCCCAGTCAGACATCTTACAGAGAGGAGCACCCTTAGTTTTTGTAAACTCTACAATAAGCACTTTTCTCCCTGCAATGATAGGTGACTGTTTATTTTGGAACTTTTTAAAAATGTTTATTTATTTTCGAGAGGGAGAGAGAGAGAGAGAGAGAGAGAGAGAGAGAGAGAAAGAGGGACAGAGAAAGCAGGGGAGAGGCAGAGAGAGAGAGAGGGAGACACAGAATCCAAAGCAGATTCCAGGTCCTGAGCTATCAACACAGAGCCCAATGCGGGACTTGACCATGAGATCATGACCTGGGCTGAAGTTGGGTGCTTAACCGACTGAGCCACCCAGGCACCCCTTGATTGCTTATTTTGAAAGGTATGTGTGCTTCTATGGAGATGAAAACAGGAAAAGGAGAGAAATGATAGGGTTTTTCTCCTTTGCTCCAACTCTTATTTGCTTATTCTTTCCTTCTCTCTCTCTCTCCCTCCCCTTCCCCCCTTTCTCCCGTTCAACCTTTCTAACTCCTTCCCTTCCCTTCCCTTCCCCTCCTCTCCCCTCCCCTCCCCTCCCCTTTCCTTTCCTTTCCTTTCCTTTCCTTTCCTTTTGTCTGTTTTTCTTAGAATGCTTGTCCCATCAAGTTTCCAATCTTTCTGAATTCACTTCTTCAACAATCTGTCTTATAACCTTGTTTTTACTGAATATTTTAAGTGGGAGAAATCTCTGTCAACTTGACAGTTAAACAATGGTACCACACTAACTTATATTTCTTTGATGACACGTGATCTGAACATTTAGGTTTTTGACAATGTCTTTCTTCCCTGGAGTATTACCTAATCATATCCTGTGTCTTCCCCTGCCCCCACCTGTTAGAGTATTCATATTTTTCTTAGTAGAGCTCAGTGGTTTTTTTTTTTTTTTTTAATTTTTTTTTTTCAACGTTTATTTATTTTGGGGACAGAGAGAGACAGAGCATGAACGGGCGAGGGGCAGAGAGAGAGGGAGACACAGAATCGGAAACAGGCTCCAGGCTCTGAGCCATCAGCCCAGAGCCTGACGCGGGGCTCGAACCCACGGACCGCGAGATCGTGACCTGGCTGAAGTCGGACGCTTAACCGACTGCGCCACCCAGGCGCCCCGAGCTCAGTGGTTTAGATCATAGACTGTCTGGAGTCAATTTCCTAAGCCTCACACTAGCTCTGCCATTTGCTTTGGGACCTCAAGGTGTTGCAGAGTGACTATGTGCATGAATTCTCATCTTTAAAATGGGGGAATATTATTGCTATGTCTCAGATTCTTCTGAGGAATAATTAGAAAAATATGTTAAGTGCTTACAATGGTACCTGACACATCCTTTATGATCTATAAATGTTATCTGTTATTTTTTTAAAAATTTATTTATTTTTGAGATGGGGAAAGGGCAGAGAGAGAGAGAGAGAGGGAGGGAGGGAGGGAGGGAGGGAGGGAGAGAGAGAATCTCAAGCAGGCTCTGTAATGTCAGCACAAAGCTCAACCTGGGGCTTGGACTCACAAACTGTGAGATCATGACCTGAGCTGAAATCAAAAGTTGGACGCTTAACCAAATGAGCCACCCAGACACCCCAAAATGTTGTTATTATTAACTATTTAAATATTAAGAATGTTATTCCTTTGTAGATGATTTTTTTAGCCAAATGTTTCTCATTTTTGACTTTTGCCTCTCTTGTTTCATCTGAGAATTTGACTTTCAAATGTGGTAAATTTTAGGTGGTTAGATTTGTTGATCTTTATGTTTTTATTGAATGCTTTTATGCTCAGAAATGTCCTCTCAACCTCAATGTTAGAAAGAATAGATTTTCACACACTATTTGTAATTTTATTATCCCCTTTACTATCCTCAATCTCCTGATGTCTGGTCTCAGTCTTCATTATTTTTTTATTCTCACTTATTTTTACTTTTAATTGTGGTAAAGTATACATAATATGTAATTTATCATCTTAGTCATATTTTTAATGTTTACTTATTTTTGAGAGAGGGAGAGAGAATGTGCATTGAGCTGGGGAGGAGCAGAGACGGAGGTAGACACAGAATCCAAAGCAGACTCCAGTTTCCGAGCTGCCCACACAGAGCCCAACGCAGGGCTTGAACTCACAAACCGTGAGATCATGACCTGAGCTGAAGTTGGATGCTCAACAGAGCCACCCAGGCACCCCATCATCTTAATCATTTTTAAGTGTACAGTTCCATAGTGTTAAATACATTAATTTTGTTGTGCCATCTATCTCCAGAATTCTTCATCGTGCAACACTTAAATTCTATACTCACTAAACAACAAATCTCTATTCCCCTGCTACCCCCAGCCCCATTGGCAACTAATTTTTGTCTCTATAAATTTGATTACTCTAAGTACCTCATATACATGGAATTATACAGAATTTGTCTTCTTGTGTATGGCATATTTTACTTAGCATAATATCTCAAGACTCTTCCATATTATAGCCTGTGTTAGAATTTCCTTCCTTTTGAAAACACTTTTTAAGTTTATTTATTTATTTTGAGAGATAGCATGCAGGGGAGGGTCAGAGAGAGAGAGAGAGGGAGAGAGAATCCCAGGCAGGCTCTACACTGAAGGGAGGAGCCTGACATGGGGCTCGGTCCCACAAACTGTGAGACCATGACCTGAGCCAAAATCAAGAGTCAGATGCTTAACTGAGCCACTCAGGTGCCCCAGAATTTCCTTTCTTTTTAAGAATGAAAGATACTCCATTGCATGTATATACCACATCTTGTTTATCCATTCATCCATGGTTGGATGCTTGAGTTGCTTTCACCTTTTGGCTGTTGAATAATGCTACCATGAGCATGGGTGTACAAATATCTCTTTAAGATACAACTTTGAATTGTTTTGGTTATATATCCAGAGGTAAAATTACTGGAGTGTATAGTAAGACTATTTTGAAGTTTGTGAGGAACCAACATACTGTTTTCCATAATAGCTACACATAATTTCACATTTCCACCAAGAGTGCAGGACATTTCCAATATCTTCACATCCTTGCTAAGAATTGTCTCTCCATACTTTTTTTTTTTTAACATTTATTTATTTTTGAGACAGAGAGAGACAGAGCATGAATTGGGGAGGGTTAGAGAGAGGGAGACACAGAATCTGAAACAGGCTCCAGGCTCTGAGCTGTCAGCACAGAGCCCGACGCGGGGCTCGAGCTCCCGGACCGTGAGATCATGACCTGAGCCAAAGTCAGGCGCCAACCAACTGAGCCACCCAGGCGCCCCTGTCTCTCCATACTTTTGAAACTGCTCTGGTAAAAGTCAGTGATGAAATTTTTATTAATATGTTAAGTGGAAACCTTGTAGTTTTGGACTTTGAAATATGGCACTATGCAATACATGCTTATTCTTAAAAGTCTCTAGCCATTTAGTTTAACTCCCTTAGCATTACTCTCTTGGTTTTTCACCTTGTGCTCCTGTTTTCTCTCAGTTTCCTTCATGGACATCTGTTTTCCTAATAAGTCCAAAGCATTGGTGTTTCCCAGGGTTCTGTTATTGTTTGGCTTTTCTCAGTCTATACCCTATCCCTGAAAATATATTATAAAGACAACCTATATAGTAATGACTCCCAAATATATTTTTACAACCCTGATCTTCTTGAAGCTTCATGCTTAGAATTGAATTAAAAAATGGGAGAGATATCACTGTGGACCAGAAATAAAATAGAAATTCAAACCAGAGACAGAGGTTGATGACTCTGACTTGTTGGGATCTGAGTCTAAATCCCAGTGGTGCCTGGGGATTGGGTTCCTGTGGGGAAAGAAATTAGAAGTGCTCTCTGCAAAGCAGGGGACTGGAGCCTGGCTCATTAATTGAATCTTGGAACTGGACAGTGGTTCCTCTCTAGGGTGAATGGATACTCAGGGGTAAAAAACATGAAAAGGTGTAATCTAAGAAAGACTCATCCTCAAAAAGATTAACTGAATTAGTCACCTGATGGCTATGTGGCCAGATTTATAGAATTTCCAATTAATTCAAGGCAGTGACTACAAACTGCTAATATAAGATTTGGTTCTGGAGTAAGGCATGGAGTACTGGGTGGCAGGAAATGTGAAGCTGCTGGAAAGTAGTGGTGAGCATAGAGGGAGACAGAGAAAAATAAAAACAATAAACTGCTAAACTTATCCTAAGAATCAAATTCCAGAGTATATAGGGAAATCTAATATTAAGTAAAGCAGCTAATAAAAATGAATAGTTATAAGAAAAATGCTACCTCATAAAATTATAAAACAATTGTTTTATAATTGTTTGAGTATTTAGGGTGTTCAAAAAATGAAGACATAACTTCAATTTAGATGAGAGGAAGAAAAAAAATAAATGAGAAGAAGATAGTAGGAAATAAAAATTGCAACAAGAATGCTTGGTTACAAAAATGACCCATTTAGAAAAATTAGAAATGAAAAAAGTATTTGGTCATTAAAATAAAGAAATATAACTGAAGAGATAAACAGTAGACTCAGTAAACAGTAGTTTATCTTTTTGTTTTATTTATTATGAGGCATTGACTGACATGATTGTGGATGCTGATCCACATCTCCCATCTTCAGGCTTACGGCCTAGGGAAGTTGGTGGGGTAGCCCACTCAAAATCTGAAGGCCCAAGAACCAGAGGAACCAACATTGTAAGTCTTGGCCCAATGCCAAAGGCCTGAGAATGAGGAGCACCAGTGTCCGAGCGCAGAGGAAGATGGACCTTTCAGCTTAAGCACAGAGCAGATTTGCCCTTCCTTCATCTTGTCTCTCTAGTGAGGATGTCAACACTTTTGATGATGCCTGCTTGGCACTGGGGAAAGCAATCTTCTTTACTTGGTGCACAGGTTCATTTGTTAATCTCTTCTGGAAACACCCTCCCAGACACACCCAGAAATAGTATTTTACCAGATATCTGGGCATCCCTTACGCCAATCAAGTTGAAACATAAAATTGACCATCACAGATAGTGAACTCAGAGTGAAGGTGGGTTACAAAAACTTCTGAGTTGAATTCCAATTCGATAACATGTAATGGTAAATTCACTTGAATATTAATCATAAAAAGACATTTTTCATTTTTAAAAGGATAATGGACTATAAACATCAAGATTATGTGGGAGGAGGTATTCGATGGGTAAAGCATTCTAAGAAAATTCTCAACATAAGAAGAGAACTACTGAATGACAGCAGTTCTTTTAGAAAAGTTTTTGTTTTGTAAATTTTGTGAATGTTGTAGAACTTATCAGCAGTGTGTGCTTTTCATTGCAAAATCTCTCATTATATGGACATACCATACTTGGCTTATCCAGTCACCAGTTGATAGATATTTGAGTTGTTTCCTATTTTTGGCTGTTAGGAATAATGTTGCTATGAACATTCATGCATACGTCTTTGCAGGGATGTATGTCCTCATTTCTCTTGAGTATATACAAAAGAGTGGGATCGCTGGGTTATGGTAAATTTTGTGTTTAACATTTTAGGAAACTGCCAAACCTTTTCAGAATGAATGTACCATTTTACATTCCCACCAATCATGCATGAGTGTTCCTGTTTTTCACATTTTCATCAACCCTTGTTATTGCCTGTCTTTTTGTTCAGAGCCAATTTAGTGGGTTTGAAGTTGTATCTCATTGTGGTTTTAAAATTAAATACGATCCTCTGAACTAGTAAAATCTTTGAGAAACTGACTCACCCTCCCTAGCTCTCTGGAATCTCAAAGCTTTAATCTACTGCTTAGTGTTGTTTTAAAAATTATGGCGTGGCCACAATTTGCTTATTGAGTGATTCATTAATTCAACAATGATTAAGTGAATACTTACAATAGGTTAGGCAATGTTCTGGAATAAGCAGTTGAATTAACATGATTCTTGCCTTCGGGGACTTGACTGACCTAAGTGGAAAATGGACCTAGACAGTAAGAATTACAATACAGTATAATAGATGTAAATGAAGTACAAAACATCACTTAAGTTCTGGTCTAGTTAATCTTAATATGTCAAGGTCTTTCAGTTGCCATTTTTCTTGTCATGAGAACATTTTTCTCACATGCTCAAGGTTGATTTCTAATTGTAAGGGAATTAGGTTGGAATGAGATAGGAGCTGACTTCTAGCAAACACTACTGTGGGCTTCACATTTCACTTTACTTTAGTCCATTATCAGGGCTATTATCTAGTTCAGAAATTGATATGCTGAAAACACCCTAGTTTCTGTTCTTGCATCTTAAAGTAGAAAGATCAGATACTATTTCCATTAGCTGTCTATCTAAAGATACCATATAGGCTATTCCCTTGATAGGTTTAGTTTCACCACTGTACACAGAGTTTTTCTAAAGGAGGAAGAAACTGGAATGAACAAGAAGTTGAATTCTGAGATTCTGAGGACAATGGCATTTGTAAGCAATTTGTAGTAGGTAAAGGAATATAATCCCTAAAGTACTTCTTCCTATGATGTTCTTATAGTTCTACTTTATTGTATCCTTCCTCTTATCTTCAACCATACTTAAAACACTGCTTCCCACCTCTCAATGAATTACTAACTTGTACACATTCACCCATAGATTTTAAATACAAATAAAGAGAAGGGATTCCAATGATTATTTGGTACTCCCCTGCCCTTTAGATAAGAGTTAACTAAACCATTTCAGGTAGATGCTTATATATCTTATTAAATATCCATAGTGAAGATATTGTATAACTTGTTCCATTTTTTGGAAGTCCTGAAGTCTATGATTTGCCTTTAAAACTAAACTAGAAAGCTGAAGAATGTATACAACTCATATTTAAAAAACACTTGATTGGGGGCACCTGGGTGGCTCGGTTGGTTAAGCGTCCGACTTTGGCTCAGTTCATGATCTCGTGGTTTGTGAGTTCAAGCTCTGTCAACACAGAGCCTAGAGCCTCCTTCGGATTCTGTGTCTCCCTCTTTCTCTGCCCCTTCCCCACTCATGCTCTGTCTCTCTCTCTCAAAAGTGAACATTAAAAAAATCATTTAAAAAAGCCACTTGATTGAACTTGTTGAATGTTCCAGAGTATAATAGATATAAATATAAAAATTTTAGTGGAGGATATCACAAAATTATAATTTGTTCATTAAATCTGTCAGTTCACAAGTACTTATTAGGTATGGGTCATATATCAAGCAATATGGTAGTTACTGTGGGTACACAGGTAAGAAAAAGATGATCTTCACCTTAAAGGAATAGACTCATTGGACACAAAGATCTGTAAACAAAGAATTACCACACAATATAATAAAGACATAGGAAAAAAAGGTGAAGTAATTGTTAGGACAGGAATGAAGCAGTTTTTGGGAAGACTTCCAAAGGGAAGGTGCTTGATAGAATTGTATCTGAAATACTCAAAGTGTGGCTTGCAGACCAGGGAATTGATATTATCTAGAAGTCTGATAGAATTCCAGAACCTCATGCCCTACCCTAGACATACTGAAGCAGAATATGCCTTTTATTAAGGTCTCCTGGGGATTTGCATGACATTAAAGTTGGAATAGTTTGCCTTAAAGAATTCCCAATGATTCTCAGGTGAATATGGAGAAAGGGAAGAATATTCTATGGAAGTGGAAACAATATGTGTGAAGGGACAGTCTTGAGTAGGACTCTCTCTAGTAGCAGACTCTGAGACAAATATTTGACTACCAGCAGCCTATTTGGGAGGAAGATCTGGTAATGTAGTGGAAGGTGAGAAAAAGAAGTTGAGAACAAGTGTAGAGTATTTTTCTGGCAAGTTGTCTCCATAAGAAACTGGGAATCAGTCCTTAGAACTCTGGGAAAGAATGTGGCATATGACTTGGAGTTATTCATAAATTCCAGTTATTCTGTGGTTGAAAGATGCAGTCAGGTGATGATAATCTCTAGGACTTTAGACTTTTCATGGGCATGGGCTCTTGGGACTCTGGCCACCAGGAAAAGCCTTCAGGTAAAGAATTGCAGGTGAAAGCCAACAGATTAGTGTTCACAGAAATGGGGAGTGCTGAAGGGATATAAGTGGGCACCAATGGTGACTGCTATAGGGATTAAGGCATGAAACAGCACTGTAGGACATACTCGAGGAATTGCTGTTTATTCAGCATTCTGTGAGTACAAAAAATTAATGGATAAGCATCAGAATCCAAGACTGTCTAGATACTTAGGAGCCAAATCTTAAAGGGCTTTGTAAGGAAGTTGAGTTTGAGTCTGTGGGCCATTACATATTTTTTAAATTGAGTGTCATGATAGACATTTCATTTTTAGGAAGCTTGTTTGGAGGCAGTTAAAACAATGGAAGGAGGTCCATGGGATTGAAGGCAGAGACGCCAGTAAGAATTATATAGCCTTAGATGCAGTTACTGTAGTTAGGGTATCCCATTAGCATGCTGGATTAATCAATATCTCTATCAAGCTTCTATAATTAAGGCAGTTTGCAAGGATTTTTGTGAGATACAAAGTATTGTCTATTTTTCTTTGATTATTTAAAATGATCTATTCAAATGGAAGTGTAGTACATCTACTAGTGCCATTGTTGTGTATGTGTTAGTGTTAGCGTATTTGAATTCAGCATGGATTTGTACGTTGCTTAAGTCTTGAATGCTTTAGCCAATGATTAGTGTCATTCATTATTTTTTAACAGAACAATACTTCTTCTGAGAGTAGAGGACACTCTTTAAACTAATAATTTCCTTTTCTACCAAATAGAGCTGTAAGCTCCCAATTAGTATATTAATAATTTACACTGCTCATGAACACTAGTCACATTTTATTTATGACTGTTACCACATTGAATATAAATGAGAATTTGGGGGCATTATTATCATACTCATATCAAACAAAGTGTTGCCTACCATATCTCTAGCTGAAATAGGTAGAACTTATTTTTTTTTTTAACCACAGGACTTCATACTATTAATCTTAATTTTACTGTTGCCTGGAAGATGTGTGTGTCCAAAATGTTATGTATTTTTCAGATTTTGTTTCAGTCACTGAAAAGCCTCATTCAATATACTCCATTACTGACATCATTACAAAGATTTGATGTTGCTTAATCACTGACTTTACTAAGCCAAACTTCTTTGTTTGCCTTTACATCAGTTAGGATTAACTTTTTTCCACTCATCCTTCATTTGCATACTTTGATTATTTTCACCATTGATATGTTGGTCTTCTTAGAGCTAGAAGCCTTCAAATCACAAAAGGAAGGAGGTTCTAAGACTTGACTAATACAATGACTAGCTTTGCATTTTGTATTAAAGGTAAGAATTTCTTAGCCTTTAGTTTATTCTTTCTTTTAACACAGAGAAAATGTATTAGGTAGATTCAAAATGATAAAGTTATCTATATGAAAGATAATAAGCAAGATACTGAAATTGAGTCCAAATCTTCCCAAATCACCAAAGCTTATGATAAGAAATTTATCTTCTTTGAGCTGCTTCAGCTTAAAATAAGCTAAGCATTAATGAGTCATGACCCAGTCTGTGTTCATTTGTCCTCTCATCTTACTTGCTGTGGCAAGGATTCAACAAATACTAATTAATGTCAAAAAGGTTTCACTCTATTGGAAAATCTGCCACGGTAACATGTGCTATTTCTGTTTTTACACTTATTTATGGCAATTTTTTCTATGGTGGGCACCAAAGAGGGCCAGCTGGAAATATCTGTTAGCTTATCTCATACTGGTCTGAGAAGTGAAGCTACCTAAAGACGGTGAGCAAACTGATCTGATGCAGTGGGAAAGTCCACAGGAGGACTTAAGCAATAGATCAGGTTTTAAATCAACTATTCCTTTAATTAAATGGTCTTAAAATGCTTGACTCAATTTCTCTGAGTGGTTGTTTGTGTATACTCATCTAGTGAGACACTAAAGTGAGCTGAATAAGCATGGATTTTGGAATCTGGTTTCAAATCTCTTAGTTAAGTACAGATTTATTGTATAAGTTGCTTACCCTCTCAAGCAAGTGAGACAGTGGACAGGTATGCTCATATTTTGAGGATTAAGTGGTATAAAATGATTGTTATAGTTGTATTTTCATAGCTTCATACTTGGGGAAAAATTGAATATCTGTGAATAGATTTACCATTTTGTAAAGAAAAAAAAATGGTTTGGGTATTGATGCAATGATCCAGAATAAACGTCCTTTCTTTTCATAATTTCTAAGTTTCCTGTAACTTTCCACTCTCTTTCATTCAAACCTTCCTTTACTCCGGTTATGTAGTATTTATGCTGCGGGCATTATGGGTTAACATTATTGCTGTGCACACTTTTCCATTTAATTTTAAAGTTCCATTGTTCTGTGACATTAAGATTGCTATCAGTATTCAAAGGTCAATGAGCCAAAGACACTGGAGCATAACATATTTTTCTTCCACTATTTTAGAAGCTTATATTTACTCTGAAGACAAGGAAACCCATCCTCCTTTCACTTTGTTCTCAACGTTGGTTGAACTTTCAAGTTTTTCTTTTTGCAGTACAGTTTGTAACATTGATGGCTAGCCTTAAACTTGGCAAAAAATGTTTTTCCTTCTTTTTTACTTTTGTTGAAGTGAGTCCTTTCGGACATCTGTAGGTCAGTTCTCATTGAAGAACAGATAACAGTGGAAGCACCTGCACTTTGGAAATAACTCAACTCTATATCAAAAGAAGTCAAGCAGCAAAGGTCAGGAAGGAACATGAATTCTGATGCTCAGACAAGCCCCAGGGAGAACTTCTATAGAATCTGAGAAGCCAGTCTCTGGGGGGAAAGAGAACATCGTGTTTTTGCTCAGTCACCTTCTCCTGCTGCTCAGTACAGCATAGACATAGTTTAGTGAAAGTCAGCTAGTATCCAGGTGAAAGATGATAGGTAAAACATTTTAGAGAGAAAATAGGAAAAATGAAAAATGGAGATAATTGTGGAAATAAAGTGGTTTTTTAACGTTAACATTTGTAAATAAAAGATGGCCCTTTGAGTTGGATATAAAATGGGGATTTTTGTAGTAATCTCATTTACAGTTGAATAACCTCTACCTAAATAGAAGCCTTATTGAGACTGTTGTTTTTAAATTTCAATTTTTTTTGGAGTCATCACTTTTCTTCTTAAATTAAAACCTCTTAAAATAATAGCCATAGAATGATAGGTGATTAAAGAAGCCATAAGAAAATGTGCTCACAGAATAAAAATGAAACACCTTTGATAATGTGGTATTAGTAAAGGATGGATGAGAAACTCTTCAATCAGTATCAAGTTTTCTCTTATTTGAATCATAGGGTTGGCTTTCAGTTGATGAAAGGGTGGTACAACACTAAAATAAACACAAGTATCAGAAGATTCATTCTTCACTGACCACCAGCCAATTATCCCTTTAGAAAATGGTGTTTACCTCATCGTCATATATACATCTTTGAAATAATGGGAGGATATTATGATTCATGTCTGTGATAGGATTTTAGTCTCCTGGTTTTAAGATTGCCCATTAGTGCAGATAGTGTTAGATATCATACTCACAAGACACTTGAGTTCATTGACACTCACTGTGTAATCTTGCCCTTTACTCCAACATGACCCAAAATTCTACCAAAGCAGCATAAAGCAGAATGGAATTCTAAAAGACCTATACATACCATGCAAAACCTGATTACTCTTTTTGAAAGCTGATCCAGACTTGTGGAAACTTTTTAAATTTTTGTATTTAAAATTAATTTTAATAAAAAAAATACTAGGAACACTTGTTTTGGCTATTTTGAACCAAATCATTTCTTTTGGGAACATTAATGGCTCCAAGGTAGAAGGAGAAAAATGAGGCACTTGCTTGTGTGATTATGGAAGAAACATTATGTTTTGAGAAAGAGAACCCAGAGGTAATTACTTCCCTTGAAGAGAAAAGAGAGTATGCCACTTTGTCCACAAGCCAATTAAATATCTTAGCAAAAACAAATTGCCTTAGAAATGCCACTTTATGTGGAATGTATAAGCTTGGATTTTAGAGACAAAGCTTATCTCAACTTTTTCTGCTTCCCTACCCTCTACCCTTATTAGTTCCTCACCTGTAAGCAAGAAAATACTCCTTAGAATATTAGGTTGACTTTAGCACAGGTTATGGAAAATCCATGAGCCAATAATAGAGTGTAATATTGTGTATGTTAAGACTCCCAGGACACAGAGTGGTGCAACCTGGGAGTCAAATCCAGCAGCATGCCTGACCTTGGCTGAGTCATCTAGTCATGCTTTGTTAGTTTCTTCATCCATAAAGTGGTGATGGTGATACTATCTACCTTGCTGGCATTCTGCAAATATTACTAAAATGGTAGTTGGTTAGCACTTTGGAGTAACATGCTATTAAAAAAATGCCTTTATTGCCATCTCTTCAGGGCACAGAACTCTTCTCACAGTCAGGAGCTATTGTACCTGTACAACATGTCCCTGAAGCTTGGAAAGGACAAGAATGTGGAATCTTGGAGGAGAGCTCAAGTTCAATTATTTAACGATGACAAGGCAATGCATGGATTTGTAGGTGGAGAAATATCACTTTGGCATCAGGCAATAGCCATCCACTTACGAAAATAAATAAAACTAAGTTATATCCCCATTATACCCAAAGAAAAAAAAAATGGAAAACTAGTCCATAAAAGACCAAATTGAGGGGGATGATTAATTATCCATTCCATCCTTCAACATGCGCTAATCATGAGTGCCTAGGTTATTTTTATATGATCTGCTTATGGCCAACTCATGTTCATGACCATAAGATTCTCAAGAATTTTCATTAGAAACCACCACTGAGATCAATAGGCTTACAGTTTGAATGAGAAATAGGAGAATAAGCTAAAAATTACTGTTATTTCAGTTTTAGTTTCTCTCCAAGATGCTGATGTGCTGTTACCTATCAGAAGGCATTGTGGGCATGGAAAGATCATCATAAATCTGTCTGAAATTGTGCATAAATGAAAATAATAACTTTCTTGGCATCCCCTGGTTGAAGACCCCTTTTCACAGAATGTCTGCTCATAAAATAAAATCTTTCTTTTTAAGAATGTGCATGAAGACAGGAACAATAGGCCAACATATTTTAAAGTGCATTAAGATGTCAAGAAATGATCCAAGGTAGTCACAAAATCCAACCCCCAGGTGCCATTAACAAATGCGCTTTCCATTTGGAATGCCTCTAATTGTCCATAATCCAGGCATATTAATCCTGTGAAAGGATAGAGTCATCTGTCTATGGTAGTTGTAATTAGAGCAATAACCTTAGTTCTATCATTATCAAGTCTCAAAGACAGTGATGCCTGATCATATAATTTTTTGTCTATATATGGATCCTCAGTAAATGGCATGCCTTAGTTTATTGCTGTCCTTGTTTGGATATTAACTGCCAGAGCAGTTCTTATCATTTGAGGGGCTTC
Source organism: Herpailurus yagouaroundi (assembly GCF_014898765.1). Classification (NCBI taxonomy): domain Eukaryota; kingdom Metazoa; phylum Chordata; class Mammalia; order Carnivora; family Felidae; genus Herpailurus; species Herpailurus yagouaroundi. The sequence continues at coordinate 2,955,351 of NW_024412417.1, forward strand.
AGAGAGTCTGCGGGGTCAGTTTAAGGTTTGAATGTAGACCAAGCTGCCCAAGCCATTTTTTCCCCTCTCCCTTTAGAGGCATTTACACACACACACACACACACACACACACACACACACACACACACACA
>NW_024412417.1:2955491-2967576 GCF_014898765.1 Herpailurus yagouaroundi
ACACACACACACACACACACACACACACACACACACACACACACACATCTATCTCCTTTAGATTCCTCTACAGCATACTCTCTAGTTTTGGAAATTCGATTTGAAGTTCAAAAATGCTCCCTTTAAGGAAAATCTTACAGTGTTTTTTGGTTTTTTGTTTTGTTTTGTTTTGTTTACATGGCCAGGCCAGGGATAAAGAGGCAGTGGTTCAGTGGTTCAATCTATGTCATGCCTCTTATCCCCATCTTTTCCATCTTAACTTGTACATACATACATAAATGAGTCAATAAAATGAGAAAAAATGTACACATTTCCTACTGCATTCCCCAAATGAGCAACTCAGGCCATTATCAGCTCTGCAATCACCTAGCAAGTTTGCTCTCTGCTGAAAAGAGTGGAAAGAAGTCTCTGAAATTGCTCAGCTGTCTGGGTAAGCTCGAGAGAGGCACAAGATGGGAGTTTCGATCTGTATACTCTAATATCTCTCTCTCCGTGTGTGTTGAGATTACTCACTGGTTTAGAAAACTGTCAGTGCATACAAGTAACTCTTAAGGACTGTTAACTAATGATTCAGTTTGCCTGTGTATGTTTCCCCAATGGCAAAATTGTTGGCACCTGCTTGGCTTTTTAAGTAAACCCAGAAAATGGATGTTAAAGTCTTCTGGTGATTCAGCAGTGGGTGGAAATGTTACTGCTGTGCTAGAAGGATTTGTTTCTATAGGCAGAGAGCTTTTACGCATTTTTTTCTGGGTTATTTAATAACAATATATGTGAGTTCGCAGAGGTCATTTACTTATGCTTTTCTATAGCTGAAAACCCTAAAACCATCTTGCATGTTACTCTTTTATACTTTTGCATCTTACACACTGAATTAGGAAACTCTTCATACTTACCATGTTTTGACAGTTCACCTTCACAAAAGATTTAACTGCACACTTAAAAAATAAATAAATAAATAAAAATTGTCCCCTTTCCACTTTTCTCACTTTTCTCCCAGAAGTCTGAATCCATCCTCTTTCCCCATGGTAAAATGACATTTGGTACCAACAAGTCCAGCTGGCAGGGCATCTTATCTGATTTAGTCCACAGATATAATTCTGCATTTGAATAGCTGAGGTAAACAGAGTCTACATAAGGTACTGTCATTGCCACTGCAGGCAGTCATTAAATCAAAGATAATTTGTGGTTCTTATCACCAAAACAAGATGTATGAAAGTTTTGGAACTATGCAATCAAAAGGAACTAAAAACACCCATAAGTCTGAATGTTATCATCCTAAAAACTTTGTGGATCAAGCTGGTGTTGTCTCCTTTCCCAGGCATACTGCACTACATAATTATTATGTACAAAAAATAAAATAAAATGTTTCACAAGACCTGTAGGCAGAAATTAATGTGAGAAAGTCTTAAAATATACAAGTTTCATAAAACAGTCTATCCACCCACAGGACCATGGGTCCTATGGGTATAATTGTCATAATGAAATAAGCTCATGTAAGGTACCTGTGTGTTTTCTTAGGTGCTTAACAAAACAAACTAAGTTGGCACACTGCTCGTTGTATAATAATTTAAAAATCAAAGAAAGAATTTAAAAGGAAAGTCATGATCTTATAAGGGAAATAGTCCTAAATTGGGAGTCAGAAGAATAATTTTTTTCTATACATTTATTTCACACATTCTGAATAATTACCTCTTGGACCTCATCGTCCTTAGCTGTGTTGTGAACAGACTGGACTATATTATCACCCATGTGCCTTTTCGTTCTAACAGTCTTAAAAATACTTTAGAGCCATACATTGTAGAAGAGAGTTTTTGCATTGAAATATAAAAGTAGTTCTAGATTTTAGAGCAAGGCATAGAAAAATAGTATGGTGGAAGGAGGGCTAAAGAAATACAAAAAGAGAAAGAGTTTTTCAACAATGGTTTTTAAAGATAAAGTTAATTGAAGCTGGTTTGTGGAACAATCCAAAAACAATAAAGAAAATTCTATTTACCATCACATCACAAAGTATAAAATATTTAGGAAGATATTTAACAAAAGAAACCAAAGGCTTTAATACTGAAAACCATAAAATGTCATTGAAAGAAATTTAAAAGATCTAAGAAAATAGATATCCTGTGCTAAGGGATTGGAAAACTTAATACGATTAGAATGGCAGTATTTCCCGAGGTGTTCTACAGATGTAACACAATCTCTATCCAAATGCCAACTGTTGTCTTTGTGGAAATGAGTGGGATAATCCTAAAATTTGGATTTTTGTGGAAATGAAGGGATACATTTGGGGGGCATTATTCAGCCTGCCACACCTGGAAATTCCACTCCTAGGTATATATACAAAGGAATGAAAAAATATGACATTCATTCAAAATTTTACACGCAAATTCACGATAGCCCAAGAGTGGAAACAGCCAAGATACCCCTTACTGCAGAATGTAGAAGCAAATTGTCATGTAGCCATATAATAGAATAATGTTTGTCTGTAGAAAGGAATGAGATACTGAAACATGCTACAACATGGACGAACCCGGAAGACAATATGCTACGATAAAGAAGCCATACACAAAAGGATCTATGTCATGGGATTGCACTTATATGAATCTATAGAGGCAAATCTATAGAGACAGAAAGTGGACAAAGAGCTTTCCAGGAGCTGAAGGTAGAGGAATAATTGCTAATGGATATGGGGCTTCTTTAGCGGGTGCTGAAAGTACTCGGTGTGATAATTGTACAACTTTGTGAATATCTAAAACAACTGAATTGCATCTTAAAAGGGAGAATTTTTGTGGTATGTGAATTATATTTCCATAAGGCTGTTATTGGAAAAGTAGGATTTTGGTTTTAAATACCAGGTAACTATTTTTGTGCCTATGGTTCACTCTGGGAAAAATATATAACCTAAAGATCATGGTCATATGCAGACCAGTTCACTTTAATGAGTTTTGCAGTTATAGTGCTCAATAAATGTGTTATTATTTTTGTATTAACTGTTAATTATAAAATAAGCCATAAATCTGAGTTTCACCTAAAAAGCCACACAAACCGGTCTTGTGACTAGAAACCAATCACCCCAGCTTTCTGAGAGTCTCATGTCACACAGTAGGTGATAAGCATTCTTTTTTTTCCCCTCTCCTTTCTTTGAGATCTTAAATACTGCTATGGGCTGAATGTTTGTATGCCTGAAGAATTCATATGCTGAAGCCTGAATCTCCAATATGATGGCACTCAGAGGTGGAGCATTGGGGAAAAAACTAGGTCATGACAGTGGGACCCTCATGAATGGGGGTAGTACCCCTACAAGAAGGCAGAGGAGAGGAATAAGGTCTTTCCACTATATGAGAATACAGCTAGAAGTCTGTCTGCAAACCAGGAAGAGGCTTCTCACCGGGAACCAAATTGACCAATACTTTCATCATGAACTTCCCAGCTCCCAGAACTGCGTTTTAGCTACTCAGTTTAATTTGTTATACTAGCCCAAGCTCAGACAAATGTCTTATCCATAAATGAAGAGTGATGGACAAGACTGAACTGTAAAGGCCTTTCTGTCTCTTGGATTGTCTAAACCATAAGTTTTTTTTTTTTTTTTTTTAATTCAGTATTGAAACAGTTCTTGGTTCAGGATTTACCCTGTCATTGTTTGACAGTGTTATCTGGGGGAAAATTCGCCCAAGTAATATTTGCTATAAACAGGAAATTAGAATATTTCTGAGGATGGAAGTTTTCCTGGCAGGATTTGGTTCAGTAGTGTTTTGTTAGTTAAAAAACATTGAGGCGTCGAGGAGGATACACAACCTAAAACAGATTGCCATGAGCCATGTAAATAGGGTCTAGAGTTCTTTTTTTGTGTGTGGGGGGGCTTTGAATTTTATTTTATTTTTTTATTATTTTTTAATTATTTTATTTGTTTCTTTTTTTAATTAGTTGGCATATAGCATAACAATGAATTTAGGAGTAGATTCTAGTGATTGATCCCCTATGTATAACACCTAGTGCTCAGCCCAACAAGTGTCTTCCTTATTGCTCCTTACCCATTTAGCCCATCTCCCCTCCCACAACTCCCCCATAAACCCCCTGTTTGTTCTCTATATTTAAGTCTCTTATATTTTGTCCCCCTCCCGGTTTTTATATTATTTTTGATTCCCTTCCCTTATGTTCATCTGTTTAGTATCTTAAATTCTTCATATGAATAAAGTCATATATTTGTCTTTCTCTGACTAATTTCACTTAGCATAATACCCTCTAGTTCCATTCATGTAGTTGCAAATGGCAAGATTTCATTCTTTTTGATTGGCAAGTAATACTCCATTGTATATATACATACCATATCTTCTTTATCCATTCATCTGTCAATGGATATTTGGGCTCTTTCCATACTTTGGATATTGTCGATACTGCTTCTATAAATACTGGGGTGCATGTGCCCCTTTGAAACGACATACCTGTATCCCTTGGATAAATACTTAGTAGTGCAATTGCTGGGTTGTAAGGTAGTTCTATTTTTAGTTTTTCGAGGAACCTCCATACTGTCTTCCAGAGTGGCTGCACCAGTTTGCATTCCCACCAGCAGTGCAGAAGAGATCCTCTTTCTCCACATCCTTGCCACCATCTGTTGTTGCCTGAGTTGTTAATGTTAACCATTCTGACAGGTGTGAGGTGGTATCTTGTGGTTTTGATTTGTATTTCCCTGATGATGAGTGATGTTGACCATTTTTTCATGTGTCGGTTGGCCGTCTGGATGTCCTCTTTGGAGAAGTGTCTATGTCTTTTTGCCCATTTCTTCACTGGATTATTTGTTTTCTTGAGTGTTGAGTTTGATAAGTTCTTTATAGATTTTGGATACTAACCCTTTATCAGATGTGTCATTTGCAAATATCTTCTCCCATTCTGTCGGTTTCCTTTTAGTTTTGCTGATTGTTTCCTTCACTGTGCAGAAGGTTTTTATTTTGATGAGGCCCCAATAGTTTCTTTTTGCTTTTTCTTTCCCTTGCCTCCGAGACGTGTTGAGTGAGAAGTTGCTGTGGCCAAGGTCAAAGAGGTTTTTGCCTGCTTTCTCCTCGAGGATTTTTATGGCTTCCTGTCTTACATTTAGGTCTTTCATCCATTTTGAGTTTATTTTTGTGTATGGTGTAAGAAAGTGGTCCAGGTTCATTTTTCTGCATGTCGCTGTCCAGTTTTCCCAGCACCACTTGCTGAAGAGACTGTCTTTATTCCATTGGATATTCTTTCCTGCTTTGTCAAAGGTTAGTTGGCCATACATTTGTGGGTCCATTTCTGGGTTCTCTATTCTGTTCCTTTGATCTGAGTGTCTGTTTTTGTTCCAGTACCACACTGTCTTGATGATTACAGCTTTGTAACACAGCTTGAAATCCGGGATTGTGATGCCTCCAGGTTTGGTTTTCTTTTCAAGATTGCTTTGGCTATTCAGGGTCTTTCCTGGTTACATACAAATTTTAGAATTGTTTGTTCTAGCTCTGTGAAGAATTCTGGTGTTATTTTGATAGGGATTGCATTGAATAGGTAGATTCCTTTCGGTAGTATTGACATTTTAACAATATTTGTTCTTCCAATCCAGGAGCATGGAATTTTTCCCTTTTTTTTTTGTCTTCTTCAATTTCTTTCATAAGCTCTCTATAGTTTTCAATGTATAGATTTTTCACCTCTTTGGTTAAGTTTATCGTACGTATTTTACAGTTTTTGGTGCAGTTGTAAATGGGATCAATTTCTTGATTTCTCTTTCTGTTGCTTCATTATTGGTGTATAGCAATGCAACTGATTTCTGTGCATTGATTTTATGTTCTGCGACTTTGGTGAATTCATGGATCAGTTCCAGCAGTTTTTTGGTGGGATCTTTTGGGTTTTCCATATAGAATATCATGTCAGCTGAAAAGAGTGAAAGTTTGACTTCCTCTTAGCTGATTTAGATGCCTTTTATTCCTTTGTGTTGTCTGACTGCTGAGGCTAAGACTTCCAATACTGTGTTGAATAACAGTGGTGAGAATGGACATCCCTGTTGTGTTCCTGACCTTAAGAGGAAAGCTCTCCATTTTTTTCCCCATTGAAGATGATATTAGCATTGGGTCTTTAATATATGGCTTTTATGATCTGGAGGTATGATCCTTCTGTCCCTACTTTCTTGAGGGTTTTTAGCAAGAAAGGATGCTGTATTTTGTCAAATGCTTTCTTTACATGTATTGAGAGGATCATATGGTTCTCGTCCTTTCTTTTATTGATGTGATGTAGCACATTGATTGTTTTTCAGATATTGAACCAGAATTAAAAGAATAATTCTTTTAATGTATTATTGGATCTGGTTGGCTAGTATCTTTTTGAGTATATTTGCATCCATGTTCATCAGGGAAATTGGTCTATAGTTCTTTTTAGTGGGGTCTTTGTCTGGTTTTGGAATCAAGGTAATGCTGGCTTCACAGAATGAGTTTGGAAGTTTTCCTTCCATTTCTATTTTTTGGAACAGCTTCAAAAAAATAGGCATTGACTCTTCTTTAAATGTTTGATAGAATTCCCCTGGAAGGCTTTCCAGCCATGGACTCTTATTTGTTGGGAGATTATTGATTACTAATTTGATTTCTTTACTGGTTATGGGTCTGTTCAACTTTTCTGTTTCTTCTTGTTTCAGTTTCGGTAGTTTATATGTTTCTAGGAATTTGTCCATTTCTTCCAGATTGCCCATTTATTGGCATATAATTTCTCATAATATTCTCTTATTATTATTTGTATTTCTGCTGTATTGGTTGTGATCTCTCCTATTTAATCCTTGATTTTATTTATTTGGGTCCTTTCCTTTTTCTTTTTGATCAAACTGGCTAGTGGTTTATCAATGTTGTTAATTCTTTCAAAGAAGCAGCTCCTGGTGTCATTGATTTGTTCTACTGTTTTTTTGTTTGTTTGTTTGTTTCAATAGCATTGATTCCTGCTCTAATCTTCATTATTTCCTGTCTTATGCTGGTTTTGGGTTTTATTTGCTGTTCTTTTTCCAGCTCTTTAAGGTTAGGTTGTGTATCTGAGACCTTTCTTCCTTCTTTAGGAAGGCCTGGATTGTTACATATTTTCCAGAGGTTGGGCTGTGGTGTTATCATTTTCATTGGCTTCCATGTACTTTTTAATTTCGTCTTTACCTTCTTGGTTAGCCCATTCATTCTTTAGTAGGATGTTCTCTAGTCTCCAAGTATTTGTTACCTTCCCAAATTTTTTCTTATGGTTGATTTCTAGTTTTGTAGTGTTGTTGTCTGACAATATAAACAGTATGATCTAGATCTTTTTGTACTTGTTGAGGGCTGACTTATGTCCCAGTATGTGATCTATTCTGGAGAATATTCCATGTGCACTTGAGAAGAATGTGTCTTCTGCTGCTTAGGGTGAAATGTTCTGTATATATCTGTTAAGTCCATCTGGTCCAGTGTGTCATTAAAAGTCATTGTTTCCTTGTTGATTTTCTGTTTAGATGATCTGTCCATTGCTGTAAGTGGGGTGTTGAAGTCCCCTACTATTATGGTATTATTATCAATGAGTTTATTTATGTTTGTGATTCATTGATTTATATATTTGGGTTGCTCCATGTATGGAGCACAAATGTTTACAATTGTTAGATCTTCTTGGCAGATAGACCCCTTAACTATGATATAATGCCCTTCTTCATCTCTTGTCTTATTTTAAAATCTTACAGTCTTATTTTAAAATCTAGATTGTCTGATATAAGTATGACCATTCTGACTTTCTTTTGGAAACCATTAGCATGATAGATGGTTCTCTATCCCCTTACTTTCAATCTGAAGGTGTCTTTAGGTCTAAAATGTGTCTCTTGTAGACAGCATATAGATGGATCTTGTTTTCTTATCCATTCTGTTACCCTATTTCTTCTGACTGGAGCATTTAGTCCATTGACATTTAGAGTGAGTACTGAAAGATGTGAATTTATTGCCATTATGATGCTTGTAGATTTGGAGTTTCTGGTGGTGTTCTCTGGTCCTTTCTAGTCTTTATTGCTTTTCGTCTTTTTGTTTGTTTGTTTGTTTGTTTGTTTGTTTGTTTTTTCAGCTTTTCTCCCCTAAGTGAATCCCCCTTAAAATTTCTTGCAGGACTGGTTTAGTGGTCATGAACTCCTTAATTTTGTTTGTCTGGGAAACTTTTTTATCTATCCTTCTATTTTGAATAACAGCCTTCCTAGATAAAGAATCCTTGGCTGCAAAAAAAACCCAACCAACCAACCAACCAACCAAACAAACAAACAAACAAACTTGGCTGCATATTTTCCAGTTCAGCACATTGAATATATCCTGCCACTCCTTCCTGGCCTGCCAAGTTTCTGTGGATAGGTCTGCTGCAAACCTAATCTGTCTTCACTTGTAGGTTAAGGACTTTTTTCCCTTGCTGCTTTCATGATTCTTTCCTTGCCTGAGTATTTTGTGAATTTGACTATGATAAGCCTTGTTGATGGTTTGTTTGTTTGTTTGTTTGTTTGTTAATCTAATGGGAGTTCTCTGTGCTTCCTGGATTTTAATGTCTGTATCTGTCCCCAGGTTAAGAAAGTTTCCCATAATGATTTGTTCACGTAACACTTCTACCCCTTTTTCTCTTTCTTCACCTTCTGGGACCCCTATGATTCTCATGTTATTCTTTTTTGACAAGTCACTACGTTTTTTAATTCTTAAATTGTGCTCTTTTGCCTTAGTCTCCCTCTTTTTTTCTGCTTAATATTCTCCATAAGTTTGTCCTCTATATCACTGATTCACTGCTCTGCACAATCCATCTTTGCTTCCCTGGCATCCATTTGAGATTGCAGATCAGTTATAGCATTTTTTATTTCATCCTGACTAGATTTTACTTCTTTTATCTCCACAGAGAGGGATTCTAATCTATTTTCAACACCAGCTAATATTCTTATTATCTTGATTATAAATTCTGGTTCAGACATCTTGCTTGTATCTGTGTTGATTAAGTCCCTGGCTCTCGTTTCTTCTCTCTCTTTTGGGGTGAATTCCTTCATTTTGTCATTTTGAAGAAAGAAAAGGAATTAATAAAGTAGAAAAAATAAAAATTAAAAAATTAAAAACCATACAAATAAATAAAAAAAAGATGCTAGCTCCTAGGTGTGTTTTGTTTTGGTTGTTGAAAGAAGCTTGATGGGATAGAGACAAGAGAAAGAAAAGACAAGAAAAAAAATGGGAAAATGTTGAAAAATTTGAAAAAAAATGAATACAATAAAACAGAAAAAATGAAATGATGAAAGTAAAATAGAATTCAAAAAAATTACAAAATGAAAAATATAGTAGAAAAAAATTAAATAAAAATCATTTTTATATAAAAATGGAAAATAAAAGTAATGTTTTTCTTTTTTGTATTCAATAAAGAAAAGAAAAATGAAAAAAAAATGAATAGATGGACCAGTGAGCAGAATGAGCTACAATTGAAATTACATCCAGTTTCCCCTAGAAGTCAAACTATGAAGCACTTTATAATCCATAAACTAAGCAGGTGGAGAGACTTGTGTTCTTCAGCGAGGTTGGCCCAGTTGGGCGGGGCTTTAGTGTAATGGCTCAATTCTCCACTAGATGGAGCTGCTTAGCTTACTGGGGTGGATTGTTGTGGTGCATGTAGATGTGTATGCACACGCACGGGAGGGTTGAAAATGGCATTACCCAGCTCCCCAGTCTCTAGTTTCAGAACTCTGTGCTCTCCCTGACTGGCAATCAACCACCCCTCCTTTTGTCTCTGGCTTCCATCCATTCCCTGCTTCTACACTGTCCCTGACCAGGCTGTCAGCTGGCACCTCTCTCCTGAGTTTTAGCTCAGGTGGGGCTGTGTTTCCCAAGCCCTCACTTCTGAGGGACTGAAGCCTTGACCTGCTCAGACCTTCTAGGGGAGGGTCTTGCCAGGCAATGACCAAGTGCTGGACCACCCCCAGCAACATTTGTGTGACCATGCTGCTGCCAATACCCAGAGACTGTGGCTGGATGCCACACTGCCCCAGAAAAAGTTCCTGCAATTGTGTAGTAGCAGCATTTCAGGGATTATGGTAAATGGTAATACACATCTGGCTCCACACTTCACTCCAACGTCCTTGTTCCAACACCTTGTTCCAATGTGACTGATATCCAGGGCCCGCTGGGACCCTTGCCTATGGGGAGGCCACAAAGCCTCTACCAAATGTCCTCCCAGCAGGGGAACTGCCTCTTCCCATGTGGCCCAAGGACCTCTTAGATCTCACACTGTGCTCCTGGGGATTTGCCCTTCCTGCCAGAGCACCACAATGTATTGAGCTGTAGTTTCAGACTCTTTACTCCCCCATTTATAGAGTCTTAATGGAATTTAAACCCTCTCCTTTCTCCCTTTTTTGTTCAGTCCCTTGTGGTTGTTTCCACTTTTCCTCTTTTCTCTCCGGGTGCTTTGGGGAGGAGCGAGGGGGTGCTTTTCCCATACTCTCCCCACTTCTCTGTCCTCTCTCCGCAAGCAAAAACAGCTCCCTGCCCTCCATGGCTTCTCTCTTCCCACTTGCATACCTGCCAAGTACTATGGTTCAAGTTGTGCAGATTGTTGTATTAATCCTCAGATCAGTTTTCTAGGTGTGCTAAATGGTTTGGTGTTGATCTAGCTGCATTTCAGGGAGGAGAGATAGAAAAAAAACTCCCATGCTATTCTACCATCTTGGTCCCCTAGGGTTCTCTTCTAATGGTTTATTCTTTCCTTAATTTGTTCAGTTTTAATAGATATTGTTTGAGTATTTCCTATGGACCAGGCACTGGGTTAGATGTTGAACAACAAATAATGAACAAATCAGACAGTGTGCCTCATGAACCTGCTAGTTGTCACCATTAGGTTTGACCAGTCCAAAATCTAATACAGTCAGAGCACAACTTTTATTCATATTCTTCCAAATACTACTTGCTTAAGAATAGATTTGTCTTATAACATTTCTGTTATCTCCTTAGGTAAAAGACTGTCCTATGGTCATTTTACATTGCAAACATTTTAGTTCAGGAATTAGGCTCATCAGTGGAAATTAGTAATCAAATTTCCAAATGCTAAGTAATAGGCCAAACTCCCCTCTCTCAGCTGGAGCTTTTGCTTAGAAGAGCCTAGTGGGAAAGTGGGAGTACAGTTGGTTCTGATATCATTTCAAATAGAATCGTTTTCTTAATTTAATTTTTTTATTGTTCGTTGCTAGTGCATAGAAATACAGTTGGTCTTCTATATTGATTTTGTATCCTGCAATGTTGCTGAATTCATTTATTAGTTCTAATAGTTTTCTTAGTTAATTTATTGACTTTATTATAGATAAGATCTCATAATCTATACATATAATTTTACTTATTTCTAATTTAGGTGACTTTTATTTCTTTTTTCTTGCCTAATTTCTCTGGCTAGAACCTCTAGTGCAAAGCTGAATGGAAGATTAAGAGTAAATATCCTTATCTTTAAGTATGGTGTTAGCTGTTGATTTTTTTTATAGAGGCCCTTTATAAGGATAAGGAAGTTATTTTCTCTTCTTAGTTTGTTAAGTGAGTTTTATCATGAAAGTGTTGGATTTTGTCAAATGTTTTGCTTGCATCTGTTGAGATGATAGTATGTTTCTTTTTTTCTTTATTCTGCTAATATGGTGTATTACATTGAATGATTTGTGTTCCAAATTAAAATCACATTCCTTTTTATATATTGCTATAATTCGTTTGCTAGTATTTTGTTGAGCATTTTTTTGCATCTATTCACAAGCAATTGGTTTGTTGCTTTCCTTTCTTGTGATGCCTTTGTCTTATTTTGGTATTAGGCTAATACTGGCCTCATAGAGTGAGTTGGGAAACATCTCAATGTCTTTGTTTTTTACTTTTTGCAAGTATTTTGAAGGTTTGGTACTAATTCTTCTTTAAACACATAGAAGAAGTAAAGTCACCTGGACCTAAATTTTTCATGTGTAAAGTTCTTTTGATTCTCCTTCTCCTTCCTCCTGCTGCTGCTGCTGCTGCTGCTGCTGCTGCTGCTGCTCCTCCTCCTCCTCCTCCTCCTCCTCCTCCTCCTCTTCCTCCTCCTCCTCTTCTTCTTCTTCTTCTTCTTCTTCTTCTTCTTCTTCTTCTTCTTC
>NW_024412417.1:2967586-3016757 GCF_014898765.1 Herpailurus yagouaroundi
TCTTCTTCTTCTTCTTCTTCTTCTTCTTCTTCTTCTTCTTCTTCTTCTTCCTTTACTTAAGAGCTCTATTCAGATTTTATATATCTTCTTGAGTCACATTTTATTATTTGTATATTTCTGGGAATTTGTCCACCCAAGTTATCGAACTTTTGGTATATAATTGTCCCTGGTATTTCATTATATTTCTTTGAACTGTATAATGTCAGTATTGCAGTCCCCTATTTCGTTCCTGATTTTAGCAATTTGAATCTTCATTTTCTCTTTGTCTAATTAAAGTTTGTTAAATTTTGTTGCCATTCAAAGGGTATTTCATGATAATGTTTTTATTCATCTTAACTATTTTTTTATTATTTATTTCCACTTCGATCTTTATTATTTCCTTTCTTCTGCTTGGTTTTAATTTAGTTTGCTCTCCTTATTCTTGTTTTTTAAGGTGGAAGTTTAAGTTATTAAGCTGAGATTTTTAAATATAGGCATTAAAGCTATTAATTTCCTCCTAAGCACTATTTAGCTGCATCCCATAAGATTTTATATGTTGGTATTTTGGTTTCCATTCACCTCAACATTTTCTAATTTCCCTTGTGATTTCTTCTTTGACCTCTTGGTTATCTAGGGGTGTGTTGTTTAATTTCACTTATTTGTTGATTTCCCATGTTTCCTTTTGTTATTGATATCTAATTTCATTCCCTTGTAGTTGGAGAGAATACTTTTCATGATTTCAAGCCTTTAAATTTATACTGAAATTTACGAGAGGGAAAAAGTCTCTCCACTGAAGAAGTGATTTTGACCTAAATTCTAGAAGAATTTATTGACATCTCAGAAAGAGGAAAATTCTTGGTGTTTTCAAGGTTCCAAATAAAGTTGGTGGAGCTATAATAGTGGACAAGAAGAGACCTAGAAGTGGAATATACAGTGAGAAAAGCAGATGGGTTGTGGGGAATGGGCAAGACCACAAATATTCCAGATTTGAGGTTTTGAAATTGGTTTATTTTCATTCATTAGTGAGCATTGAAAAGTTACAAATACATTTTGGGAATCCTGATGGTGCAAGAGCATGTGAGTTCTCAAAGCCTGCTTAATTTCTTACATACATACACCTGAAATTGAGTGGCCTCAGAAGCTAGGGAAGAGGGAGAAGCATCGATAATCAAGGGTTTCCATTTTATCAGGACGATGATGGTGTAAGGATAGCAATAATATCATGTGAAAAGTAGGCTGAAGATCAGTATTTCTTGGGTCAGGAAAGATTATGGAAGACTTTGAAATGGTCAAAATGCTGAGGAGATTAGGAACATGTATTGTCATTGATCTGTTTTTAAACTGTAAATTATAGATAACTGATAGCAATGTGACTACTTTCCTTATGTAAAAGAATTCTGTTGAGTGACAGAAAATTGATCCACTTATGCCGCCCAAGAAATATAGTTTTGAATTTATTTGTGAATTCATTCAGCATTCCTGATTAACCTATGTAAGTGCAGTAGTTTGAATTCCTTGAACATCTTGTTTTTTCATTAATGAATGAGTTAAAATCTTTTGCATGTGTTTGTTTTATATTACTATGGATCATGATATTACCTTTTAGAAAAATTATCCATTAAATTGGAAAGAGCCTTCATTCAGTCCCATTGATATTTAATCCTCAGAGAAAATTTGTGGTAAATATCACATGCACCTTGTCAAGAGCAAACAGTTCATTCTCATGCTTTCTCTAATAGTTGGTTTGTCTTCCTAGACCGTTGGCATTTATCTCTGAGTTTGGAGGCCACAATTATATTAATCAGTCCATATGGCCTTACCCCCATTTCTCTAGTTGGGGTTCTCTGGAGCTTTCTAGCCTTCACCTTTATAAAAGCTGATGTTTGTAAAATCTTCCATGATGAGTAACTAAGAGAAAGATTGAGTATCCTTAAAAGGTAATTTTTAATGATGTGGCAGCAATAATATTGGGAAAAATTTTTTTTTATTTAAGGAGTATAGCAAAAGAGCTGAGTACTATAAACCTCCCTATTTATATTTTCATTTACTGGAAACCTAAATAAATAATCAAAGTATGTTCTATGTCAATTTGGGGGAATATTCTCTACATGTTTAATTGTGTAGAATCAAAAGTTGAGTGTCGGGGTGCCTTGGTGTCTCAGTGGTTAAACATCTGACACTTGATCTCAGCTCAAGTCTTGATCTCAAGGTCATCAGTTCAAGCCCTCCACTAGGCTCCACATTGGGTGTAAAGCCTACTTAAATTTAAAAAAAAGATGAACATCATAAGAAATTTGTAGGTGCTGCATTGGACCAATCATGAAGGAATCTGCCATTACCATATGCTTTGAAGTTTTGAATGATAAAATGATATATATCTTCAACTGTTTGCTGCCCCCCCACCCCTTCTGTTACTTCTTTAGCTTTTAGTTAGAGGCCTGGGAGGTAGAAGAAAGTAGAGGCAGAATTGCTTGTCCCAGTTAGCTTTCTAACTATTAACCATCATCATTGGAAAATCAATTAAAATTTTACTTTCCTTTTTTCTGTCTAGACATACATGTGGATGGGTAAAGAGTAACCACTTGGGATTTACAGAAGGAGGTGACAAGGGTCATAATACTGTTAGAGGTATCGGGCTTACCAAGATCTGTTGGAAATAAAAGGCTAAGATGATGATGGGAGGAAGAAGCATATAAATGGCTAGGAATGGTCACCCGAGGCTTAGATTGATATTGATGGAAGGCAAGATTCTTTGTAGACAGACATTAAAGAACAAGACATTTTCCTGTAGTCTCAACATTCTGGGAATAAATCACTGTGCACAGGGTAAGGCTGAACTAGATCAATCTGATAATACTAAGATCAATGATTCCATTGCTATTTAATTTTCTAATCAGAAATCAATAAAATTTTAATGTCAATGATTTACAGCTAGGGGAAGAGGCAGAGGGACTGTGGAATCTACATTTTGAAAACTCAATTACAAAAATGAAAAATTAGATCCTAGTTTCATGCTAGATAAAGACATGCTTATCAACATTTCCTCCCATGGACTAATTAACAGAAACACTAATGACACTAAAGAGGTATTGTTCAACAGAAACAATGGACTGGAGATGGAATCATCAGTGAACATAATATTTTTAAAAAGTCTATTGAATTCATAAAGTAGAAGAGGTAGTGACTGATGATTTGAGTAAAGGAAAACACAGTCTAGAATATCCTTGAAGGCAACTACAGTCAAAGAGGCATCTGATCTCTATTTGGCAAGGTCCCAGAGGCACAAGAGATTCAGAGATGGGGTCCCCTAGCATAATGGCCAGCTTTTTCCTCACTCAATTTAAAACGAAGTCTGTCAATCAACCTGCTCAGCAATTCACATAGGATACCTAGTAAGCCTTTCTAATGCCACATTCTTATATATGAAAAAGCAACAAAGGATCACAGAAATTTGAGGAAAGCCTGCAGCACAAGAAAGAATAGATGAAAAACTTGTATCAAAGGAAACAGGAACATTTTTAAGAATAAAAAAAAACCTTAAATGAGTAGTCTAAGATATACCTATAAAGATACTGCATGTGTAAAATAAGATCAGCGTATTGTGAAAAATGAACAGTGAATTCAAGATGGCAGACTTATGTGCATTTTTCTTTCCCCCCTCCTGACTCCATAAGAATGATAGTAAATGATAGAAAAAGATGTAAACCTACATAAAGACAGTGGGATGTACCCAAGGAAAATAGATTAAAATATGTCTTTGGAATCTAGGAGAAAAGGTAGAGAATGCTGGGGAGTAATTAAGCAGAGTTGTAGAATCATGAATTAGAGAAACTTGAGTTATTATTAATGTGTCCCTAGTGAGGCCTAGGGAACATATGTTTTTGGTTTTTTTAAAAAATTTTTTTTCCACATTTTTATTTATTTTTGGGACAGAGAGAGACAGAGCATGAACGGGGGAGGGGCAGAGAGAGAGGGAGAGACAGAACCGGAAACAGGCTCCAGGCTCCGAGCCATCAGCCCAGAGCCTGACGCGGGGCTCGAACTCACGGTCCACGAGATCGTGACCTAGCTGAAGCCAGACGCTTAACCGACTGCGCCACCCAGGCGCCCCGGGAACATATGTTTTAATAGATTATTGCAAAAGTCTAAGAGGAAGCCATGAGAGCCATGGCAGTCCTTAAATCTGTAAAAAGCCTAATATGTATTGGTAAATTCAATAGGAGCTAATGGAGAGGTCCTTACAAAAAAGGCAATAATTAGAGATTAACCCTTGAGGCTTTAGTTTTGGGAGGAGAAGAATCACTTCTTCCAAATATAAGCTAAGTAAATGAGTAGAAGCTGGATGACATTATGTGAGATCATGGGCTGAGAATCAGGTAGGCTCAGATAAGCTGGGGACTTAAGAAGAGTGGTAAATGTTTAAAACAGCCATGAGGGAAATATATAAAGGAACTGAGAAGATGAGGAATTATGCTCAGTCACAGTGAGATCTCAGCTGGATCATAATGCAGCAAATTGCACAGCATTTTTCTTCAATCATGCTCGGATGCCATAGGTATTAACACAGTACAGGGGCAGAAAGCCTGGTGATACAAGAATGCTTGTGTAAGAGCCACTGAAATGGTTGATCATGGAGAACAAGCAGGGGAAAGTTATTGTAAGTAAAATCAGAAAAGGCTCAGGGACTGAGAGAACATGAAGGAGAAATGAGGTTACAGAAACAATGAGAGTAAAGAGCAGCCTTAGTGCAAGTAAGGCTGTTTAGAAGTGAAAGACTTGGGGGCCCTGATAACAAAGAAAGTACAAGGTCTTAATTAACTCACAAAGTTAGTGTATTTATATGAATGAGAAGGTCCCAAGTATAACTTTAAAGGTCCCTGACTGACGTGGAGTATACATCCAGAGATCATCTTAAGCATTTGTTACATAATTAAACATGTATTCTTTGAGGAGAATAGAAGTTTAAAAACATTTTGAGTGTGTGTGTATAAGCCTGTGTCTGTATCCAAAAATGAGTGAAAATAATTAGGATAATTATGGCATGTGTGAAGGTTCTTGGAAGATGATAGTGAAATAAACTTTTCTAAGAAGGCATTTCTGAGTAAACTGTAAGTAGTTATTTTTATCTCTGAAAAGCAAATTTCCAATGGTGTTACACATGTGGTACATGTGTTTCCAGAAAAGCAATAAATGGTTTTGAAAAGAGACAGGACATATGCCTTGCTAACGATTACTAATAAGGGAAAATCATTTATGCATAGCCAGTAAATAGCCAAAAGATAGGAAAGCTAGAAATAAGATATTTGAATAAATGGATAATCCAAGGGATACTATGCTACTCTGGACACTGATAATCCATTAAATGGATTAAACATATTAAATGGATTTTGTTTTGGTTATCCTTTGTTTCATAATAAACAGCTCTAAAAACTTAGTAGCTTAAACAACAAAATTATTTATTATCTCTCATGATTCTATAGATTGACTGGGCTCCACTATGCAATACTTCTGATCCATGAATGGTTGGTAAAGGCTGAAGTCCACTGAATTCTCAACTGTAATTCAATGCCCTGGAATATCTACATCAACTCACTTGGCTAGCAGGTAGGGCTGTATGTTGGCTGAGAGTCCAGTTGGTGCTGTTGACCAAGAACCTCCTTTTTTTCCCCATGTAGCCTTTCCATATGTCTTAACCTTCTCAAAACACTGGGTTTGAATGTTAAAAGTTCTAAGTAGAAGCTGAAGATCTTTCAAGGCCCAATTTTGAAAATTACACAATGTTACTACTGTTACATTTTATTTGTCTAATCAAGTCTTTATTCTGGCCCGGTTGACTTTAGAGTGGTGATATATGGAACTGTCTCTTTAATTTTTTTAATGTTTATTTATTTTTGAGAGAGAGAGAGAAAGAGAAAGGGAAAGAGAAAGAACACGTGAGTAGGGGAAAGTCCAGCCGATTTTCTGGGATTCTTTTCATTTATATACTGCATTACCTCTACTGTTTCTTAAATCCCATGTCTTGTTTACTTGTTTGTCTTGCTGGGGCATATTTTCAAGCAGTGTCCTAAAAGAGGACACTATGTATATGGAACATACAATTTTTAGTCCTTGATTGTTTAAAAATATTTTTATTCTGTAATCAGAATTAATTGGTAGTTTTTTGTAGTGTAGAATTTTAGATTGAAAACAATTTTCTTTCAGAATTCTGTAGGTATTCTTCCATAATTTTTAGCACCTAGCATTACTGATAAGTGGTCTAATTCCAGTCTTGTTCTATTGTTACTATTACCTAGAATATATATGGAGTGGTCTGAACTTGAGGCTGGCTGATGTGCTTTGCAAAATTCTATAGATGCCCAGGGCTATCAAATTGCAATTATAATAGAATGTGGGAATGAGATGGGACTAAGAGGAAAGTGTGGTAGGCAGAATGGCTCATGCTGAAATGTCCATACCCAAATCCCTGAAATTTGTGAATATGTTACATTACATGGCAGAAGGGACTTTACAGTTCTATTTAAGGTTGTGGATCTTAAGATAGGAAAATTATCCTGGATTATCTGAGTGGACCCAGTCTAATCAAAGAACCTTCTAAAGGCAAAGGACTTTCTCTGGCTGGAGTTAGAAAAATGCAGCACAAGGAAAAGTCAGAGATGTGAAGCGTGGAAGAGACTCAACCTACTGTGGCTTAGGGTCCACGTGGAAGGAATGAGAAGGAAAGCAGGTAGTTTCCAGGAGTGAAGAACTTCCCCCAGCTCATAGCCTGCAGGTAAATGGGGACTTCATTCCTACACTCTCAAGGAATTGAATGTAGCCAACAAACTCAATTAGGCTGAAAGCAGGTTTCCCCCACAGCATCCAATAAGGAATGCAGCGGTGCTAACACCTTGATTCCAGCCTTGTGAGTAAGCGGAGGACCCAGCTGAGCCCACATGGACTTCTGATATAAAGAAAATGTGAGATCATAAATTTGCCTTGTTTTAAGTCACTAGGTTTTGATGATTTGTGATAGCAGTAGATAAGTATTACAGAAGGTCATTGATTGAAATTGGCATGAAAAAAATTAACAGCTTTATCATTTCTTTCCAAATTGCAACACTTAGAATATCTGTCATCAGGGTTACTCCCTAGCACAAGCCACAAAATTACACAAGGACCTACTTTGAAGAAATAGAAGCATCTGCATTTCTGAAAGGTAGGGCAGCTCTTAGGTGCTTTGATATATCAGACATCCATATTGATAGTTTATGGACCGTCCGGTCTCCCCCCAGCACAATGGCCAGTTTTGTACTGTCATGTCTTAAAACAAAATATGCCAATCAACAATTCCAAAGAATAAAAAATGGTCTTTTCTAGACTACAGAAATTCTCAGATGTGAAAGAGAGAGGCTGAGCTGTTTTTATGCATAACACTCTGATGCAAAAAGTGTGTTTTGCTTTGTTTTTTTTTCCCCCTCTTGATGCAAAATTTGTGGTGCATTTTCCAATAACATTTCTCCAATTCTCTGGACACGAACTGGGTATCTTACAATGCAATTCAAGTCTGACACTAACCACCTGGAGTTAGCATCAGACTCCACAGGTGTAAGGGCTCAGTCCCACAGACTGATCTTACTTCAGCTGCCAGCCACACATATCAAGTTCCCAGATTACCTACACTTCTGTCTGACTTAGTTACAAAGCTGAGTTGTTTCTATAACCCTTCCTTCCATGTTTGGTAATTTGTTAGAACAGCTCATAAAATTCTAGAGAACACTGTACTTGCTGTTACTGATTTATTATAAAGGACGTAAATGAAAGGTCAGATAAAGAGGTACCTAGGGACTGGAAGGAGTTCCAGAAAGGTCCCAAGTATAGAAGATTTTGTCCTCATGAAACTGGGGTCGGCCACCCTTCTTGCATGTGGATGTAAGTGCCAACTGGGAAGCTCTCTGAACTCTGCTGTTTAGGGTTTTTATGGAGTTTCAATGACATAGACATGATTAATTAAATTATTAGCTATTGGTGACTGAACTCAATCTTTAGACCCTCTCCTCTAGCAGTGGTTGGGGGTAGGGATGAAAGTTTCAAACTTCTAAGCGTATGGTTGTTTCCTTCAGCAACCAGCCCCCATCCTGAACCTATCTAGAAACCCACCAAGAGTCACCTCATTAGCATAAACTCAGGTACTTTTGAAAGCAACTTTCTTTGGTTAATAAAGGACACTTCTAATCACCTGGGAAATTCCAAGTATTTTACAAGTTCTATGTTAGGAACAGGGACAAAGAGAAAAAAAAAATGAGTGCAGAGTAAACAGAAAATTCAGGAAACAGAAACTTCTAAAACTCAAAAGAAAATATCCAATAATAGAATACAAATTCATAGTCTAGAAATATTTCAAAAGATTGCATTGATGATTCAAGAACAGGATAATAAATAAAACCAAAGCAAAACCATTAGAAAACATAAAAAGAACCCATAATAAAGCAAAATATGGTTAAAAGGAAAAGAAAATATAATTTAGGTGTTGGGGAGAAAAACTAAGAAAATCTCCTAGAAAGTTGAAAAAAAAGCGTATCATTGGAAACTAGATGAGAAAATGTTGTAGTCATAGAAAACCAAGCCAAGAAGTTAATATCTACTTAAAAAGAGTTTCAGAAAGTAAGCACAAAAAAGTGAAAGAGGAATTTTTGAAAGAAGTCACACTAAATCATTTTTAAAGTTCATAAAGGATACATGTCTCTAGACTCAACAGCCAAATGCAGGTATATAATTTACCCCTCTTCTTGGTCACCTGGGTAAAAAGAGAATTTCTCCTCGAGTTTTATGTATCTGTATTGCTACACAGTTCTGCATGACTGGGGCTGTCTTTGAGGTAAGGTTATGAGAAAATAGAGGAAAAGATTAGGGATTGCTTCGTACTCACGGGTTCACAGGACATATCTCTCTTATTTCCTTTGGCCAGAAAGCTAGCTTTAGGTATCCATACTGTTGCTTTCATTGCTTCCAGGCAGTTCTGTGACTGAGGCTCCCCTACAGGCAGGGCTGGGAGGGGGAAAAAAAGAGGAAAACAAAGCAAAACCCCAAACATATGCACTCTCTGGAACACAAGTGCTAGTTTTCCAAGTTGAGAAAGACAAGATGCCTCTCTGCTTCTCCTACCTGCTGTATACTTTTGCACAGGTGAGACTACCCCTGGTTAAAGCCAGGAGATTAAAAAAAAAAAAAAAAGGAAAAATAAAAATAGAAAAATCATGTCCTCCTTCAGGTTTTGTCATTCCTCTTTCCAATTCCTCTTTTCAGAGTCCACGGATTTTGATATTCATACTTTGACCAGAAGTTTTAGGCCATCAGTGGGACAGATAAGCAGTAGTTTGCTTATCCCATGTTGGCCAGCTTTGGAAGTCTACATCAAGTTTTGATTGTTTAACTGATTTAAGTGTAAGAAGAAAAGTCCAGCAGAATGTAAGATATATGAGACTAGAGAAAATGATACAAGATTGTACGTGGAAATGTTAATGAAGTAATTGAGACAATGGTAACATGGGTTCCATCTGATATATGGGTATGGCAGTTTATTTTGGGGAGTAACAAACTCATATAAAAGAATATTACTCAGGAGATATAAACTCTGACATTAGGATGAAGGCAGGCAGCAAAGACTCAGTATAGGCTTCCGAGCTTTAGACTTTAAAATGTTAAAGAGAATGGTTAAGCCAAATTTACCATTTATATATCTTTGTATCCTAAAGACTGTTTACTACAGTGTCTTGGGCAGAGCAGAAATGCTCTTAAAACTCAAGGTTCAACTGATGATGGCTGGGATGAAGTAACTGAGTTTGTATGAAAAAAATCAGGAGTGATCCTGTCATAAGCTATGTTAGACGATGGCCATTTTGTAGGGTATTGACTGGAATAGATGGAGACAGAATGGACACATCTTGCTGAGGATGTTAACTTTGAGAAAGGAGAGGGAGAATGAAGAGACTAGCAAGAAACAGTGACAGAACCAAAAAACCAAAATTGTGTTAAAAGAAAGTAATGCTATCAGCAGCTTGTGTTATTGGTAACCGGTTCAGCAGCATTCAGAGAGATGACTACAGTCTTTTTTCCTGTGAGCTCTGACTCATAAAGGTTGAGCATTAATAGTCTGGTCTTTTCATGAGTTGCCACGTTCAGTTATCAAGATTTGCTCATTGTTTCATTGCATCAAATAACAACATAGAAACTACTTAATGAATTCTTTAGCTTTGGGTACTGAAGAATTTTTAAATTAATATACACAAGGAATTTTAAGCATGGAAAATATATGTAAACAATTACATTTTCTTTTTTTAAATTTTTTAATGTTTATTTTTTATTGAGAGACAGAGAGACACAGGGCATGAGCAGGGGAGGGGTAGAGAGAGGGGGAGACACAGAATCCGAAGCAGGCTCCAGGCTCTGAGCTGTCAGCACAGAGCCCGACGCGGAGCTCAAACTCACAAACTGCGAGATCATGACCTGAACTGAAGTCGGTTGCCCAACCAACCGAGCCACCCAGGCGCCCCAACAATTACATTTTCATAAGGAGTTTTAAGTATCCTTTTATTAAAATTAAGCTTTGTGTAAAAACTTGTCCAGAGAAAGATTTCTTAGCAAGACTTTAAAAAGCACTAACTATGAAAAAGTTGTTAAGTTGGGCTATATTAAATTTAAGCACTTCTGTCTGTGAAAAGATCCCCTTAAGAGAAATAAGGCAAGTAGGGTGACCAACCGTCTGGTTTGCCCAGGACTGAGGTATTTCCCAGGGAGTGAGATTTTCAAACAGAGAGAGTCCTAGGCAAATCAGAGTGGTCATTTGAGAGACAAGCAACAAAAGCTGTGACAATATCTGCAACATGTCTACAACATGTCCTAGGCTTGACAACTGAGGCCACTTTACATCTACATAGTTCAATTCTCAGGACTGCAAACAGACCACTTATAATTTCTTCCTGAAAATGAAAACCCTTGCCAAGAAAGAAAGACAAGACTGTAGATCAACAAATAACTTCACTGCTTGTGTCAGGAAACTCGCGAAAGCTAATTTGTTCAAAGGATGGATTCTCATCTGGAAAAAGAGCCTCCCCAGGAGAATAGGTTGCTCACCTTCTCAAAAAATTCACACGAAACAAGTGTTTATTTATGAAGGCTTGCTTCAAGACCTTTGCCTTGTTGTGTCTACCAATCCTGAACTCTTATATCATGAAATTTTCCCAGTCCCAGTTAATGGCTGTATTGAAAGATCCTCCTTAAATTACTTGATCTCAGATATGAAAATCCTATGGGTAGCCATCCTGACTTCTTTTTTCGAAACTTCAGATTGTGAAGGTTGTGCTCTCCAATACTACAGGTTAATGAACTTGGATTTGCTTGATCAGATTATTCTAGCAGTCTCTTAGAAGAGTTGGCAGTTGACAGGTCTCTTGTAGAGTATACAATGAACTCCTACAAATACAAGGAAAAGATACCACCACCCAGTAAAAAATTGGCAAAAGCTTGAAAAAGCAACTTTCAAGAGAAAATATGTAAATAGATTAACATAAAAAGGGTTTCATTTCATTAGACATCAGGAAATGTGCATGAAAATTATCCAGCAGAATGGTTCAAATTAAAAAGTCTTGGGGGGAACACTTATACACCATTGATGGGAGTATAAATTGGTATGGTCACATTGGAAGATAGTTTTATATTACAAATAAAAAATGAATATGTATTCTGTGATCCAGAATTTCTACTCCTAGGAATAAATCCCAAAGAAATGATGAATACATACACCAGAAGACAAGCACAAGAATATTAATAGCAGCATTATTTGTTATAATCCCAAATATCCATCAATGGTAGAAGAGAAAAATATTTATGTTCATACAACAGAATACTGCATAGCAATGAAAATGAATGACCCAAAACTATATGCAACAATATGGATTAATTGCACGAACAGTATTGAGAGAAAGAAATTAGTCACCAGGAGTACCTATTATATGATTCCATTAATACAGAGTTCAAAATAGTACAAATTAATCTCGGGTGTTAGAAATCAGGATAATGATTACCTTTGGGGGTTACAATTTGGAGGTGTCTGGATGGACTTTTGAAATACCAGCATAGTTTTATCTCTTGATCTAGGTGATGGTTACATAGGTACGTTCATTTAGTAATAATTGAGATGTCTACTTTAATAATTGAACTGTGGTCCATTTTCTTTTATGTATGTGTTTTAGTTATCTACTGCTATATAACAAACCATCCCAAACTTAGTAGCTTGAAATGAGAACAATCATTTATTTTTTTCCATGAAACTGCTAGTTAGGTAGGGGTAAGCAGAAGCAACTTGTCTTTGTTCCTTATTATGAATTGGCTTAAAGAGTGGGGGGGACTTGGAATTATCTGAGGGCTCTTTTACTCACACATCTAGCACTTAATGCTGGCTATTGGTTTAGACCTCATTTTGGGCTGCAGGCTGGAACATCTATAGCTGCCCTTTCCATATGGCTGCTTGGCTTTTTCATAGTATGGTGGCTGGGTTCCAAGACCAGGCAGAATAGAACAGGGCAGATGTTCATAACATTTTCATGACTTACTGATATAACATCACTTCTACCATATCCAATGGTCAAGGCAATTACAAAAGTCTATCCAGATCCGAGAGGAGGAGTAGAGGCCCCACTGCACAGTGGCGAAAAAATGCCAATGTCACTTGGAAGAAGAACATGTGTGATAGAATATATTATTGTGGCTTTCTTTGGAAAACGCAATTTGTAGCACTGTGTTACAGTTTTAGAAAGCACCGTAGTAAAGACATGGCAAGTGAAAAAAATATTAAATAGCAACCTCTGGTGGTTATTTTAAAGTAGAAGGAGGCCATATGCTGAGTGATGCATCAAAGGAAGAATGTAGTAACTTGGAGCTATCAACTCTTACAAATTAACTCATTCATTTATTTATTTGTTAATAACTCTTGGAGCATTCAGTGTTTGCCAAGTCCTGGGGGATATTAAAATGAGTAAGACAAGGTCCTTGCTTTTAAGGAACTTACATAATAAGACAAATAGCTTGATTATAAATTTAATGCCATTATCTACTTATGGGGCATGCAAGGTGCTGGCACAGAAGTTACCTCTTAAAAGAATTGGTCTCTGATCAAAAAGACACCTTACAATTTTTCCTATCTCATTGTTTCCCAGTACATGTTACCTAATTTTCACGTGGCCTATATAATCAATGTGTATTCATTGTCCCTTTGAATCTGGTATGCGAATGTCCCATTCATTTGCTCCTAGCAAGCCTCATTATTGCTATTCACATTATCATTGATTTAAAAACCATGGAGCTTGGCTTCTCAAGGATACTGCTCTGAAGGATGTACAGACTTAGCTGGAATTAAAGTAAACTGGGGCAGTGTATTTGGTTACAGAATATAGCAATGTGTCCTACTAAGGGCAACTTCTCTGTCAAGGGAGAGCTATATTTAACTCACTCCTTTTTAATTGCTTTGATGTAGTTCTGTGAGCATTGAAATTTAATCTCATAGGAACCTATCCCTTTTTATAGATCTCAGGCCTTTCTCAGGTTAAAAAAAAGTACACTTACCTCATTTTAGTAGAGAACAAATACCCGTGCAAAAGAATATTAACAGGAAATATATTACTTTAAAAGGATGCATGTTTCAGTAACATCTAAAACATGAAATTGATAAGGGAATAAATATTAATAAGGTTGGTATATTTGCACATTCACTTCCTCTTTTATAAAGTCATAGGAAGATGGGGCCCAAAGAATACATGTGTAAACTTGGAGCAGTAGCAACTATGGTGCCACACGTAAAGTGGGTCATAAAGACTTTCAGAATATGTAGATACTATTTCTGTTTCTGTGTTCATATTCATAACATAGACAACATGAATACGATGGCCCATTCATAGCAATCTATTTGCACAGTTCATCTATTTGCACAGAGCATCTTCAGTTGGAGGGCTGGTGTGACCATTTCCATGGAGTATTTGGGAATCTTCAGAAACCATGCAGAGTAACCTGCCAAAGGGAATAGTCTTGCCAAGTGAGATATTGGACCTTACTTAGGAAGGTGTATCATGGTTCCTCTCACCAAAGTAAAACTGTCTTCTCATCTGCTTGGAAAATTTGCAGTGACAGGCATTTCACATCTCTCTTTGACACAAAACACTTCTCATGCTCCCCTCATTCTTTCCATCGATGGAATGTTCCTCTCTGGCCTGAATGCAGGCCTTGTGTCAATTATTTGTTTTTAGATCTATAAGTAAAAAAATCTACCTTAAGATGGATTAAGGAACTGCCAGATTTTCCCATGTTTGAAGACAATTCTCATGTATGCTTATCCAGAGGAAAACATTTCTACTTTTTGAACCTACTCTCTATATGATTTTTAGACACTTCTATTACTTTTTTACAGTAGATTCATTACTTAGATCTGTTATTCTGTAATAAAACAAAGTGTCTACTTTAGGTAGCGTGCTAGGTACTTGCATATACATATTTTCATTCCATTTCACAGTAATCTTAGGTAGATATCGTGAACCAGAAATCTGAATGACATGGTTAAGAAATTTGCCAAAAATCACGGAGTGGTGAGTGGTAGGGCTGGTTTTCCCAAGCAGATTTTTTTTCTTCATCTTCAAGTGTCCCCACTTCTCCATAGCTACCATAGGTGTGAATGACCATTTGTCAGATATTGACTAGAGAACTGATGTTATTTAGACCAGGGGTGCTTAAGTTTTAGTGGACACCAGAATTACCTAGAGTGCATTTAAAAAACATACTTATGAGCCCTACCTCAGAATTTCAGATTCAGTATGTCTGGGGTGAAGACTATCTACTTCTGACAAGTCCCCTGGTGATGCTGATGCTGCTGGTCTGAGGACCACACTTCAAGAATCACTGATTATTATAGAGCTCCCCAGTGCTTGTCTGCAGGACGCTGTAATCAGAGCAGTACTCTGGTGATTCAGAGGAAAACAGTAGAAAGCATTGCCTTCCCCAGGAAGCCTATCTAAATGTAGTAATGCACCCTCTGGCCCATTACCACCCTCCAACTTTCCCTTCTTGCCACCCTCACAAGGTACTACCCTTCTAATCCTAAACCCCCTGTGCATATCTCTGTTACTGCATTTATCACCTTGTATGTAAAAAAAAAAAAAAAAATGTTTTTTTCTCCTCCCTTTCCTCCTTTTAGATTGTGAGCTCTTGAGGGCAGAGACCGCTTTATTTCTCTTTGTATCTCTGACCTCTAGTGAAGTATCTGACATACAGCAGAAACTCAGTAATTTTAGAATGAGTGATAGAATAAATGTGGCACGGTAATTACATTTGTAGGTACCAGAAAACTATGAAAATAGCTGATATGTCTTTGACAACATAAAAATTCAAAAAAGATTTGAAAGGTGTGGGCTGGAATGAAAGAAGTAAAACATCATAAAGAAAATGCAAAATTTCAAATTCAGATTCAAAACTCATTTTGAATAATCTTTGTTAAGCTGATGTGAAAAAGTCTTAGGGGTTTTAGTGAAATCTCAAATCAGTATGAAACAATAGTATGAAGTCTCTTCTAGAGCAATTAATAAACCATGAGGCTTATATATGGAGTATCTGTATTAAACAGTCATATTACTTGCTACATTTTCGTTTAAACACGATAGCAACGTTCGCAAGAAAAGAGCCTGGTAGAATAATGGGTTCGTGTTCCCAGTACCTCTTTATTATACCAAAGCCAGTTTATCTGTAAAGTTTGTAGTCTTACATCTGTTCCTATTTAAATTTTACTTCAGGAAGATTTCACTGATTTTTTTTTTTAATTTAAGAGCAGCAAACTTTTAACTGTAGGTTCCCCTCTCTTTGTCTAGCTGTAGCCAATTTCTTATTATAGCATTCACTATTGAAAATAGACTTCCAGGGGCGCCTGGGTGGCGCAGTCGGTTAAGCGTCCGACTTCAGCCAGGTCACGATCTCGCGGTCCGTGAGTTCGAGCCCCGCGTCAGGCTCTGGGCTGATGGCTCAGAGCCTGGAGCCTGTTTCTGATTCTGTGTCTCCCTCTCTCTCTGCCCCTCCCCCGTTCATGCTCTGTCTCTCTCTGTCCCAAAAAATAAATAAATGTTGAAAAAAAAATTAAAAAAAAAAAAGAAAATAGACTTCCATTGTTCATGCCTCTTTTCCCTAACTCTTAATATTTTGAAATGGACCTCTTTTGAACTTGAAGTTCATAAATTTAGTCTTCGTTCAGGAAAGGGGGTTATTGAAGGAAAGAATGGCTTAAATGAAAACCATTTATTTTCTTCCAGCTATTCGTGCAGAACAAACTAATTTCCTATTAAAACAAACAAACAAGCAAACCCTGGTAAATATTTTAGGAACTGTTAGAATGGGGATAACTGATATTTAAAATTGAAAAAGAAAGTTCCTCATTTCAGAAAAAAAGTTTCAAAAAAGTAGAATAAGGAAATGGAAAAATTCTAGCTGATTGACTACTCCCTTTCAGAATAGCAACTAGGATGTTTAAAACAAATGCCAGAAAGAAGTTGACACTCTTTTTTTTTTTTTTTTAATTTTTTTTTTCAACGTTTATTTATTTTTGGGACAGACAGAGACAGAGCATGAACGGGGAGGGGCAGAGAGAGAGAGGGAGACACAGAATCGGAAACAGGCTCCAGGCTCCGAGCCATCAGCCCAGAGCCCGACGCGGGGCTCGAACTCACGGACCGCGAGATCGTGACCTGGCTGAAGTCGGACGCTTAACCGACTGCGCCACCCAGGCGCCCCGACACTCTTTTTTTTAATGACATATTCTATTCTTATTTTTTTTTCTATTCCTCTGACTACTCATCCTCAATTTTGTTTTTTAGACATTTATTCATAAGTTACACATCTTTCCTCCTTCAGGTTATTACCAAAGTCTCAGTTCTTGTTGTTCGGTTCTTCCCTTTCTATAGTCTCCTTCAGAAAAAAATCCTTTCTGTGTGTACTTTTTAATGACTTCTACTCTCAGCATTATACAGCTAATTCTAATGCGTGATATCCAGTTCAATTTATGACTTCAGAATCAATCCCATATTTTCAATTATCTACTTAATTCCACATGAATGTACTGTCATTACTTCAAATTCATCATTTTTTCAAATGGGATACATTGTGTTTCTATTTCATTTAGATATCCCTTCTAAATTCTCTGACCACATCCAAAACTAAATTTCCTCACTTAACTTTAAATTTTTACAACAACTTTGAAATACTCTTTTTTTAAGTCCAAATCCTATTAGTGTTTCTTTCACATATTACCTTTTTCTTTCCAATTCCCAAGGCTATTGCCCAAATGCTTGCCTTCTTTGTTAGACAGCTCAGTCCTTGCTCCATTGTTCCCCTGGAGTTCAACCACTTTGACCTCCAAATCTATCATAACATCTCCCTTTACTTAACTGTATTGAAATCTTATTTCTTATGAACCAACATGTTTTTACTCAGATATCTTCCAATCACATGTGAACATTATAGTTTCTTAGTTCACCTCATTAATGCTCAAATCTAAGGATAATATTAAAATCTAGGGATTTTAATGCATAATGAATTAATGCATATACTTGCTAGGTTAATATTCCTAAGTAAGTATATCAGATGCCTATTAAAAATCTAACCCTTTAGAAGTACCCCTCCAAAAGTTACAAAGACCAAAGCTTCTCTTCCTGGCTTTTATTACTTAGAAAACATAGATTCCATTTTACATACCCAATCTAATTTCTCCCTTTCACCACTATATATCTTCCACTTAGGCCGGTGTGTCCTAGAAATGTCATGTTTATTTCCTTATTTCATGCCTTAGCTAATAATGTTGCTTTCATTTGTAGTGCTGTCCCATCATCTCCTCTGCCTTCCAAGTATCCTACCTGTGAATTCTATACCTTTGGCATGAGAGAGTTACATTATTCCACAAACATATCTGGTAAATGGCCACTCAGTCTTTAAAACATAGCTCATGCATCATCAGATATAGAAAGCTTTTCCTGACCCATGTGCTTTAACAATCCTCTCTTATTTATATTATCACTGTAATAATGCATTAATATCATTTGTTTATATACTTGTCTTTCCCAGAATAACTTCGTGTGCTGTGAAGTCAAGGCAAAATTCAAAGCAGAAAATAACACAGTGCTTGGTAGAGAGTCAGTTTTTAGTAAATGAAGGTTGAATAAATGAATGAATAAATCTTTACCTTTTAAGACAGTTTGCGTTTAACCTCCCTAGTGAAGCCTTCTTACATTATTTTGAGCACTTGCTGATGTCTCTTCCATCAGCAATTACAGATGTTACTATGTAATTAATTTTCAATTATTTACCCTCTTATTTTGTTAATATGTGTTAGATTTAAAAAATGTAATGTTTATTAATTTTTAGACAGAGAGAGCACAATTGGGGGAGGGGCAGAGAGAGAGGGAGAGAGAATCCCACGCAGGCTTCACACGGTCAGCACAGAGTCTAATGTGAGACTTGAACTCACAAACTGTGAGATCATGACCTGAGCCAAAACCAAGAATCAGGCACTTAACCAACTGGATCACCCAGGCACCCCGTAATTTGTTTTAGACTTTAATCTTCTCTGCCTTAATAAGTTCAGAAATTGAACTTGAATGTCCGGGAACGTGCCATTTTCTTATTCTCTGTTTCCTATCCTGCTTAGCAGGGAAAACATGTTGTTTATATCTGTTGATTATAATTTTTCAAGAACTACATTTCTGAAGGAGTTAGAGATGGTGTTTTATGCAGTTTGGAAGTTTTTCTGCAGATAGACCTATACCTCATCACAAGTAAAAGATACAGTCTTCAAAAAATGCTCTTCACCTGGGAAATACGACAATGACACTTTCTCTCTGTATCTGATCTTTCTCTTTTCTCCTTAGGCAGGTAAGTCCCTTCCCAAATGCCAGCCCAGTTGGTGAGCATGTTCCTCCACTCTATTTCTCATAGTTAAACCTCTGAGTTTGTTGAAACACGGTGGAAATGTAGAAAAGACTTGCTTTGGTTTTCTGCAATTTGGAAAGTATTCATGTTTGTCCAAAACCCACCTTCTTTGTCAGATGCTCCCATTGATACTTAAGAAGTCTGACGACAAATGGGTACTAATTTGAAAATGGTGCCAAAAGTAGGAACCAATTAAAAAATAAAACTAAACTGTAAACACCAAAAACCAGACAGAGCTCCTTCACATTAGTCTTCAAATGATAATTTTATGCTGTTAATTAGAGAGGGATGAAAAATAAAATGGTTATGCACAAGGAAAGCTAATGTGATTTCTATTATTGAATTAAGATTAACATATTAATCTATATTTTTAGGGAAAAAAACCCAAAATGCCATCTTTATAATTCCAAATCAGAGAGTTTTTTTTAAATAAATGCTTATTTATTTTTGAAAGATTGCAAGCGGGGGAGGGGCAGAGTGAGGGGAGGGGTCAGTGGATCCAAAGTGGGCTCTGTGCTGACAGCAGTGAGCCTGATGTGGGGCTTGAACTCACAAACCACAAGATCATGACCTGAGCCGAAGGTGGACACTGACTAAGCACCCAGGTGCCCCTCAAATCAGAAAAAAATTTTAAAATCAACAAAATATCCCTTCCACAATTGCCTTGTGAGATCTCAGCTAATTTTTAAAGAAAAATTTCAGCTAAAACCTATCCATTAGGGAGAGAGTAATTTATCCCAATTCTTATGAGCTATACTTAGCATTGCAGTGACTCTTGAAAAGATTTTAGACAATTTTAATAATCTTTCTCCCCCATGTTTATAAATTGAAAGGTTACTGGACAGTTAAAAATAATCTTCCTCTGGTTTTTCTAAATGAAAGGATGTCAAGGCATCACCATTTGGACTGCTGTTGCAGTGATATTGTAACTGTAGCAACCGTATGCTGATGAACCAGCTTCTATCAGGAATGTGTTTTAAAAATTCCCATGAGGCTTCAGCAGCTTGGTAAGCCAAAGGGGAACATATTTCAAATTAATTGTTCCCATTTTATGTGATAAAAAAAAAAATCAGCCAGGCTCCTCTGTGACAATCCTGCTTCATTGTGTCAGTAATGAAACCACACATTTAATTGACAAGTGACAGTTCCTTGCTGTTCTGTTTCCTCTGCTATTTATTATATTTTCAGTGGGTGTCTGTGGTGCTGAGAATGCCTGTGGGAGCAGAAACACAGTGTAAAAGTGGTCAGTTCTATTGGCGTTCTGAATAGGGTCTTTTCTTTACCTGATAACATTGTTCCTGATTGATTGTATCTTGAATTTTAGTAAATGAAATTACATTTTTTGTGTCTATGTTAATCACGTTATGACATTTTTTTAAAACGGAAATGACCCCTTTGTATTACAAATAAAGGGTCAGGAGGAAAAAAAAAAAAGAACCAAATGGGGAACCAATAAGATGACACTTGAGGAAAGCAGAAATCTCCCTAGAGCTTGGTCACTGTCTAGCTTTAACACTTAGGGAAGATACAAAATGAATATGATAATTTCTAGAAGCGTTGCTTCAGCTCTCTGTGGGAGGGATCTAAATTTTTTAAACCTTAGATTTTTAGTTATCACATTTTTAGAGGATATATTTACTATAATAGACTAATAAAAATATAAGGTAGGCTTTTTCATAGGATGTGGCTGTACAGAGTATTGTTTACTAACGATAAGAAAAATTTGCATAAACTGCAAATTCCACTTTTTTTAACCTGTCAGACAGCTGAGATGTCAAGTGAACCAAATTGTCTCAAGTCCAGGGAGAAAAGACCCATAGCCACCCTTCTCCACATTGAGAAGGGACACTGGAACTATCTCCCCTGTGGCAGGGCACGGTAGGAAGAAAGGGTCAGCTCCCATTTCCACGGCTTGTTAAAGGCTGAGGTTGGGCAGTGTGCTCGTATAGAAATCTCTAGGAGCCTCAGACCAAAGAGGTCTGCGGTTCTCTCACAGGCCCTCTGCCATGGACGACTACCAGATGTTCATGAAAAGACTGGGTTCAGAAAACCCTGTCACATCCGGGGCGTAGGTAAAGAACTAGTGTATTGGGAAAAGATAGAGGACAAAACACTTTACTCCTGGCTGAGAGGCGGGAAAGAGGGCTGAACCCAAACTGATACGATCAGAAGTGTTTCTACCTCCAAGGGGTAGAAAACACACCCCAAGACGCACACGGAGGCCCACCACACAGACAAAGCAGGGTTTGCCCTCAGGAGGCAGAAAACATTGAGAAATCCCACCTTGAGACTCAGGTACACAGGGCTTCCTGAAGATTGGGGTTCAACCAGAACGTCAGAGCCCCTGTCTCCATCAACCCTGCACACGGTACCAAGCTACCGCGACCTACCACTGAAGGAAGTGCGTCGGAGAGATGCCTCCCACTCCCAACCCTATGGTAAAAGTATAAAGGGGTGGTTGGCAGATTAAGGTAGATCACAAACCTTGATAATAGTCCTATCTCCCAGTCTACATGCAGGGGATCTTGGAGAAATTTGATACCTTGGGCACTGATAACAAAATCCAAACTAATTCGACCTGAATTCCTGATTAGATTGATACTGTCTTCTTTATTACTTGTCGAAACATAGCAAAGGCAACTCAACATAGAAAAAAAAAAATCTTTCCAATAAACGATGCTGAAATAATTGGGTATCCATATGGGGGAAAAAAAAAGGAAAAAGAACTTCGATCTTTATTATTACATAAAAAAACGAACCATGATCAAAATGTAAACTATAAAACTTCTATAAAAAACAAAGAAGAATATCTTTGGGACCTGGGATTAGGCCAGAACTTATTCATTAGCTAGGATACAAAAGACATGGATCATAAGAGAAAAAAATACTGATACATCAGACTTCATCACAATCATAGCCTTTTCTCTTTGAAAAACATGTTGAAATGAAAACATGAAAAAAACCGAAAAGTCACATATTGGAAGAAAATATTTGTTAAACACTTACCTGATAAGAGACTGGTATCCCAAGTATATAAATAACTTCCACAACTCAATAAGAAGAGAAACGACCCGATTTTAAAAATGGGCAAAAGGGGGCGCCTAGGTGGCTCAGCTGGTTAAGTATCTGACTTCCATTCAGGTCATGATCTCACGGTTTGTGAGTTCAAGCCCCGCGACTGGCTTTGTGCTGACAGCGCAGAGCCTGGAGCCTACTTGGGATTCTGTGTCTCCCTCCCTCTCTCTCTCTGCCCCACCCCTGCTTGTACTCTGTCTTTCTCTGTCTTTCAAAAATGAATAAATGTTAAAAAAAAAAAAGTTGGACAAAAGATTGGATAAAAAAATGGACAAAAGATTTGAACCTACACTTTACCAAAAAATATATACAGATAGACAGGGAAATACAAATCAAAACCACACTCAGATATCACCTCACGCCAGTCAGAGTGGCCAAAATGAACAAATCAGGAGACTATAGATGCTGGAGAGGATGTGGAATAATGGGAACCCTCTTGCACTGTTGGTAGGAATGCAAACTGGTGCAGCCACTCTGGAAAACAGTGTGGAGGTTCCTCAGAAAATTAAAAATAGACCCACCTTAGGACCCAGCAATAGCACTGCTAGGAATTTACCCAAGGGATACAGGAGTACTGATGCATAGGGGCACTTGTGTACCCCAATGTTTATAGCAGCACTCTCACAATAGCCAAATTGTGGAAAAAGCCTAAATGTCCATCAACTGATGAATGGATAAAGAAATTGTGATTTATATACACAATGGAATACTACGTGGCAATGAGAAAGAATGAAATATGGCCCTCTGTAGCAACGTGGATGGAACTGGAAAGTGTTATGCTAAGTGAAATAAGTCATACAGAGAAGGACAGATTCCATATGTTTTCACTCTTATGTGGATCCTGAGAAACTTAACAGAAGACCATGGGGGAGGGGAAGGAAAAAAAAATGGTTAGAGAGGGAGGAGGAAGCCAAAACATAAGAGACTCCTAAAAATTGAGAACTGAGGGTTTATGGGGGGTGGGAGGGAGGGGAGCGTAGGTGATGGGCATTGAAGAGGGCGTCTTTTGGGATGAGCACTGGGTGTTGTATGGAAACCAATTTGACAATTTCATATATTAAACAAAAAATATGAAACAAAAAATCATGAAAAGGTGCTGAGGCTCCCTAGTCATTAGGGAAATGTAAATAACAAACATATCCAAATGGCTAAAATTAAAAAAAAAAAATCTGACAATCCCAAGTACTTAGAGTAATGTAGAGCAGGTAGAAATATCAAACGTTATTGTCAGTGGGTATGCAGAATTTTCCTGCCACTGTGGAAAACAGTTTGGCATTTTTCTTTGAAGTTATACATACATTTACCATATCCTTCAACAATCTGACTGCTATGAATTTACCCCAAAGAAATAAAAACCCACATCCGCACACACACAAAAAAAATTGTATGCAAATGTTTACATTGGCTTCATTCATAATTATCAACATCTAAAAAGAAAGCCCTGAAGTATCCAGCAACTGGTGAATGAATAAATCAACTGTAGTGGAATCGATTCAATGTAATACTATTTAGCAATAAAAAGATGCGTGCAACAACACTGAAGAATCTCAAACGAGAAAGAAATTTGTCTCAAGTGACTGCATACTGTATGATTCCATTTAGATGTCCTTATAGAAAAAGCAAAACTATCAAGACAGACATTGGATTGGATCTGTGGTTGATAGGCTCCAGCAGTGGAAGAAGGAAATTACAAAGGGTTACAAAAGAAATATTTTGGAATGATGAAATGTTTGATCTCGTTTGTGGTGTTACAAACACAGCTGTATGGGTTCGTCAGAATTCATGGAGCTGAACACCCAAAAAGGTCAGTTTCACAATATGTATGTTATATATTAATAATCTTGACTAACAATAGGCTGAAGATAGCTTATATAATGAGAGATCATTCCTAAGGCTAAAAGTTCCTAATTACTAAAAATGAATCCTTGATATGTTGGCAGCTATAACTTCTGTTTACCTTTATTACAAATCTCCAGGAGTTTTTGTGGATTCCTCAATGTTATGCACTTAAATACAGGCTAAATAAGTGTGTATCTTTCAGGATTTATCTTCATTTTTCCTGTGTTCCTTTTCCTGGCTTTTAAAGATCACTTCACCAGAAGAAAATCTTAAAAATGTTGGTGGTTATCTTTGGAGATGGGATTATAGGATTGAAATATTTTATTCTCTATATGCTTTTATATTTTCCCATTTGTAATTCCTATGTTTTATTTTTATAACCAGAAAACTTACTAAAATGTAATGGTACTCCAAATAACCTTACTATTTGAAGATATCTGACTACAGATATCTAGAGCTACACACAGACACCGACTTGCAACACTTATCTAATTTAGGTTGCTTCCTAAGGGACTAACAGATGTTGGTCACCGAGCAACTTTGTAACAGGTAATAGTTACTTCAAACGAGCTGTGTTGAAAGTGGTGTCTCTCGGTGACTTGCACAGAATATGTCTTCACCCGTAATGGACATAACCTGTGTGAAATATGGCCTGTTTTATATCCAAACATATACACATATTCAAGTGCAAATAAAAAATTCCCACAAGATCTAGATTGCGGGTAATATGTGTAGGCCATTCATAGCCTACCTTACACACACTCAAATAGAATTCACAGAGGTGGTAGGAATATTTTTAAAATAACACCGCTAATGAAAAACAAATGCATCGAATATTTGAAAGCTATCTTTTCTGTTATGAATGTATCACAATAGGAATAAAAATGAAAAATATGGATCTCTCTCTCTCTCTCTCATTTATCCTTCTATTTCAGAAATTCTTATTACTCAGGAATAAGCTGCTATTAACATTTAGGTGTATTTTCTTTCAGGGATTTTTTTTCTCTCTGCGTAATTACTAACATGTATTTAAAACTATTCCATATTTGCGTTGCCTTAGAGTACTCACACTGGTAAAATAAAACTGTAGCTACGTCCCGCTGTTACTGTGCTACTCAGGGTTTTTGAAAGTTCAATATCTCTTGCCACATGCTTTTCTTGCCAGAAATAGTGAATTAGAAAACACAATTTGTTTTCCCATCAATTTGCTAATTTTCCCACATTTACTGAGCTCCCTTTCAATTTCCCTCCCTTTTAATCTGTATATTTAGGATTGGAAATAAGGGGGCATTAATGTTAACAGTCTTCTTGCCTTCAATGTGTCTAATCCTATCCATACGTTAAGTGTTTTCTATTTTATTCAGAATTCTTGGGATAGAGTGCTTCCATTCCTTTCTGATTTTATTTTATTTTTTTAAAAGAGCACCCTCTCCTTATTTTTTCCCTTTGGCCCTTCTATTTCTTGGACTCTCTTGATTCTCTTACCTATCTCATATCTACAGAAGTTGCTCTGAATCTTTGGAACTACTGTGTAGAGTAATTAAAAACTCCATGATTTCCTCTTCAAAAATATTAACGCCACAAAAAAGGTAGGATTTCCAGATGAACTGCATCTGGACACAGGTACAAAGAGATACGATCCTTTTTCCTTTTCCTGTAAACCCCAGAGTTTTCCTCATGAACATGTAATTTCTAACTTACCTCTTATGAGTAAAGATGCATTAGAATGGAAATCACTGCCAAGTATTGAAAGAATTCCATTTTTCTGCTAAGTCAAAGCAACATTTACTTTTGTCTTTGAGGACAGACAGAGACCTCATCTATACAGTGATTCATTTCATGACCTTCAAAAAGAAAAAGTCAATTGCGTCACCCTGTAATAAAATGGGAGACCAAGAGACAGTCTCACATACTATCTTGAAGGTCAGCAACCACAAGAAAATAAATATTTTTATTAATAGATGTTTTTAAAAAGTTACAGGGACAAAATAGACAAAGAATTGACAGTATTAAGAAAAGCCTAGAATGGAAATTATATTAAAGAATATTCAATTTGAAAACCAACACAGCTCTCATTTTAAAACGGAAATTTTGCTGCAGATAGAAGCAGCTGTCACGTGGAGGCCACGGGGGATCCACAGCATCCCAACCTCCCCACTTTGGTGACCGTGTTTTAGTCAGGGTTAAACAGAAAAGACAATGAAAGTCGTCTCTTCCTTCTCTGAATTGTTAGTCCATGTTTCTAGAACCAGTGTAGATGGAGAACTGGTGTATTTACACAGATCTTTTAAATGCCACGTTTTACTTTAAAATTCAGTCCTTCCAGCGATTCAATAACCTTTCTCAGAAGCAACACTGGGAATCTATTTTTGAAAAGTAGTATTGAGGTTTTATTGTGAGTTCAGCTTCTGGTTACTGTTAGTGGTTTTTTTTTTTTGTTTTGTTTTGTTTTTTGGTTTTTTAATTATTATTATGCAATAACTTTACTACTAGTGTTCATGCCAGGATCAGCTTGAGTCTTTGTTACCACTTCTGACCTGAGTTCTACTTGCACAATGGTGAGTCTACACTTCCTGGAGAACCAGTGATAACTCGGGGATTGATAGTTCCTTAGATGCTGGCGTCAATACTCTTTTTGAACGTGGAGAGATCTGAAGTCTCTTCTGCCGGGAACGAGCATTGAAGGAGAGCAGGGCCTTTGCTGGACGCAGCACAAAGGCTCTGTATCCTCGAACAGCATTCAAGATTAGTAGCACTGAGGAAGGGTTAGGGGGTGTATGTCAGTCAGCGTCCAGTCAGGAACAGGGGGTTCAAAAGGCAATTTAATACGAGGAGTTAGTTACAATGGCATTAAAAGAGCTAAAAGGGAGAGTAAGGTGGGGTAACCCAGATATTACAAACTGCAGGAAGTCACTTTGTCTGGGCTGGCGGACCAAGGGAGAATATAGTTACCTGAGCCCTGGTCCTAGGGTGGCCTCGCTGGAGCTGGTGACACATGGAGAGCCCCGGAAGGAGCTGGGTCCCGGAAGGAAGGCCTGCCCGGAACCACCATGGCTTGTACAGAGATGCCGCCTAAAGCAAAAAGAGGGAAACATTGCTCTGGCCTCTCATCTCCTCCACTCTATCTTGCAGGCACAAACATAAATAAAAAAAAAAAAAAAAAAAAAAAGGACCGACTCATCTTGGCTGTGGGGGGTATTAACCCAAACAGTTCCCAGGCTAGACTTTGGACACTGTGTAAAGTTTATCTACAAGGGAGACACACCTGAAAGACTGAAGGCTGTCTTCTTGGTTACCGAAAGCCATGAGCCCCAAGATTAAGGCTGTTTCCAAGGGTGGAAAGTAACGGGGAATTCTTCTTCCACTTGGGCCAAAAAAGCCACGTGGTCCTTTCCAGAGCAGTCGGAGGTCGGCACCTAGCAGGTACAGCAGGAGGTGGGGGCAGGGGACACCGCCAGAACTGGGGCAGGAGCCACGCTGGCCTGTTGGTCGCAAGTGGTGCTGAGGAGTGAAAGATGAAGGCAGCAGGAGAGGTGGGAAGCTCGTGTTTAGAAGGGCTCGCCGCCGACGGAGGCAATGGTTTCCGGGCTGGCACAGGAAGTGCAGCCTGCATCCCGGCAGTGGCAGTCTGCAGAAAAGGAAGTTCAGTGGGATCCTCGGACCTGTTTACATAAACATGGTAGTTCGAACCAGCCTTTGGGAAGTAGGGCGTAGTCACTGACACTTGGGGAAGTGAGGGCTCCATTATGAGAACCCACGTAGATGGTGATAATAACGAAAGCCACAAATAATTGCCAGGGGCTACTAGGTGATTGTGCACTGGGCACAGTGCTAAATTAGTGCAGCGTTGCATTTAATCCTCCCAGGGGTCTGTGGAGTGGACGCCCTTCTTGCCCGTACTTTTCGGATCAGGGGAGTAAGGTCTCAACTCACCTAGCTTGGGCCTTCTGACTGTAGAGGCTTCTGGCTCAGCCACCGAGCCATGCTCTCCCACTATGCAATCTTTGTGGTATGATTATGTAAATTCACCAATGCCAGTGTTGGCTAGGCTTTTAGTTCGTTAAAGGGATGCATTCGGAAGAGTTTCTAGGTCATGCATGTTATGGAAAGAAGGTTTAGTTTCTCGAGAAGTACGCATTGCTCCCAAAGGAAAAGACAGGCCTTTGTCAACTGACACCCCCAGAAAGGGTATTTTGGCCCTAATTCAATCTGGCCAGGTGCCGTCCGTCCATCTGGTTATGCATCCGCCTTGACTTATTCAGTAATTTGACTCATTGAAGCAGCATGTATACACAGCCTACAACTTGGAGCCCTCCTAAGAACAGAAATAAAAACTCTCTGCAGATGTGGCTGAGCTGATGAAAAGCAAGGAAGTTTCCAGTTAAAGAGTACTGCCAATCCTCTCACACCATCTGAACTTATAATGCCGGGGAAAGAAAACTTTCATGTTGGTTAATAGGATGAGCATTTCTTCCTGAGGAATCCAGCCTTCTGTAAAATGACTGAGGGATCCCAGAGATAAGCCCACATGGCTCAAACTTCATCCCTTCCTTATCTTAATGACGCAGCGATTTAGAATTTCAGTTTCTGAAGCAAGTCCTAACACGAGCAGCCAAATTTCATCCAGTAGTAGGATGCCGTGGAGCTGCTCTCCTTTCGGGGGGAGAAAAGTACATAAAGGATTTTAACATTCTCTCTGCCGAAGACCTACATGAAAAATCACATGGTACTTTAGTTCCTTGTGAGAATGGTAGAGCCCCTTGTTTGTCTTGAACTTGATCTCGAAAGTTAACCATAAAGATTATTAGGTAGAATATAAAAATATGAATCATCACATTAAAAAAAATGGCAAATCAGACGGTATCACAGTATCTTTTACTTGGTGAAACGAAATCTTAAATAAAAGCCACATATCGAAAGAAAACACTCGTTAAACACCTACCAAATAGAGGACTGATATCCAGAATGTGTAAGGATTAAAACAACTCTAAAATATAACAACACACATGAAAATATGTGAAATGTCATTATTAGGGAGATGCAAATTATAACCACAGTGAGAGATCATAGCACATTTATTAGACATGGCTAAAATTAAAAATCTGACGACCCTAAGTGCTTCAGGAATGTGGAGTAAGTGGAACTGTTATATGTTGCTTCTAGGAATGCAAGACTTTGCTTCCACTTTGGAAAACAGTCTGGAAGGTTTTCTTCAAAGTTACCCATAGGCTTACTGTATGACAGGACTATTCAGAGTACAATAGAGGCAGGGAGTGTGGGGATGCATCGCTACCACAGAAGAAAAATCAAAAGCTTGTGTTTTATCAACAGAGAATCAGTGCCATCCCTGTGAATCAATTCCATTCTTTTTCTATCCTTTATGTCACGTTATTAAGGATGAGAGCAGTGTAGTGTTTGTTTCAAAGTATTAAACCAGACAGAGAAGTTACCAGATCACCTTGTTGACATCACAGCCCTATATTATCATTTGTATTGGACTTTGACATATGAGTGAGTCCTTACTGAGCACATTTAGTGAGAGAGCATTTTTTACTGTACTTTAGGGAAGGGAATAAAAAATAAATGACAACTTTAGACTTATCTGGACTTCATAATAATAACTCTCACTATCGTATGCTGATGCTGTGCTAAGAAAAAGTACTGAGTGCTGTGCATGGAACATCTCATTCATTCTTCCCAACATGCCTATCGTCTCCATTTGATAAATAAGGAAACTGAGGCACAGAACAGATGAACAACTTTCCCAAAGTCACAGTCAGTAGGAGTGGAAACGAAGTTTGAAACCAAGATCTGTCCAACTCCAGTTCTAAAACCCAATCTATTGGTCATCATGTTGTTGGCCCTGCTGGCTGTCGTCTTGCCCTTACTATTCACTTCCTCTGTATGTAGCTTTCTGGTTTTCTGTTTGCTTAACAGTTTCTCTTAGTACAATGTAAAAAGAGGGGGAAAAGAGAACATCCACAGAGATGTAGGAGCCCCAAAGAACAATCGTCTTGTTAAAAGTGGAAATTAAGAAAAAATAACCACATTTAAAAGATGTAATGATGAGAAGATAAGACTATTTGCTTAGGCTGATGCTCCGACAACCCGGTCTCCTAAAATGTCAACATTAGAACAAAGGCTGACATTTGTTTATAGTCAATGAGATGATGGTGCAAAACGATCCAGCCTGAGCTAGGAGCCATCAATAGAAATCTCACCACTAGGTAAGCATAACAACCCCCACCTATCCTTCTGATCTTAATCTGAATAGAAAAATAAAAGCTAACTGAGCAAAGTTCTTATTTTGATTCCCTTTGGCAGAATAGTTAATGTTAAAATAATTTTAACTTAAAATAATTTAAATAGGCTTATTAAAAGCTTTCTCTCCTTCCATCCACCTATTTTATCAGTGGGAAAAATCTTGGTCTTATGATGTTGAGGCAGGGGCTGTATCTAATTCTTAGACACAAGTCTGGAACATAGGGATCAGTAAGAGGTTTCTAAAACTGCATTGTCACTATTATTGAGTATCATAGTAAGTAAGGTGCTAGAGTTAACATCAGGCATGCTAAGACTTGAAACCTCTAGTCTTTTATCTCATTACAAAGCATTGCTTCTAGTTTAATCATTTGACTTCATTTGGATGAATTTACTCTTAAGCAAGGACATTCAGACAGCACTCGTCTGAAATCTGTTCACAAAATTTCATTAGTTGTGGCTGAAATTAGAAGGTCTCCCCCGCCCCGCCCCCTGTCTCTGTCTCTCTCTCTCTCTCTCTCTCTCTCTCTCTCTCTCTCTTTCTCTCTCTCTCTCTTTCCCTCTCCCTCTCCCTCTCCCTTTCTCTCTTTCCATTCATTGAGCACTTACTTTGGGTCATAGTCTTTGCTATGATTTTGCATAAAATATTTCATCACAGTTCCTTTCTGCAGATGAAGAAATTGAGGTTCTGAGAGGTATTAAGGACTCTGTACATAACTATAGTTAATGAGAATTGGTTGGAAATTAAACTCAAGTCTGCCTTCTGTTCCTAAAATCATGCTTGTAACCCCTTTACCGTGGCTTTCTGAGATTTTTTCCCCCTAGATCCCAACCACCTTATAGTTCTGTTAATACTTTCTCTCTTCAGGCAAATCTATTTACATTTTACAAGATGAAGTTGTACTTCCTGTTAGGTGTGGCTACATTTAGCAAAGCATATTAATTATGTGTATGGCCTCTAGAGTCAGACCACCCGGGTTCAAGTTCTGACTCTACTGTACACGAGCTTGTGTAGATTTGTGAGACCTTGCTTGGTTTGCCTAACCTTGTCAAGGCTTCAATTTCCTCATTTATAACATAAGGATGATCGTGACACTGGGTAGTTGTGAGGTAAAGGAGATGAAGCATGGAGAGTGTTTAGCATTTGTCTGATTCATAGTAAGTGTTCCATAATATTATTGTAGAGTGGGAACTCTTTGAAATAATTGGGGCACAAGACTTCAGGTATCCCGAGAGTCTGAGCACAAATGCACTTGAATTCATGTATTTGTAAAGCTCAAAAGAGCTACTGCAACAATCTTTAATCTTCAAACCTTCTCTCATCTACATGTTGTTGCTAAATTAATCTGATCATGCGTCTCCCTTTTAAAAACCTTCCCTGTCTTGGGGCGCCTGGGCGGCTCAGTTGGTTAGGTGTCTGACTTCGGCTCAGGTCATGATCTCACAGTTCGTGGGTTCGAGCCCCACGTCGGGCTCTGTGCTGACAGCTCAGAGTGTGGAGCCCATTTCAGATTCTGTGTTTCCCTCTCTCTCTGCTCCTCTCCTGCTCACGCTCTGTCTCTCTGAAAAATAAAATAAACATTAAAAAAGTTTTTTAAAAATAAATAAAGACAGATACCATATGGTTTCACTCTTATCTGGATCCTGAGAAACTTAACAGGAACCCATGGGGGAGGGGAAGGAAAAAAAAAAAAAAGAGGTTAGAGTGGGAGAGAGCCAAAGCATAAGAGACTGTTGAGAACTGAGAGCAAACTGAGGGTTGATGGGGGGTGGGAGGGAGGAGAGGGTGGGTGATGGGTATTGAGGAGGGCATCTTTTGGGATGAGCACTGGGTGTTGTATGGAAACCAATTTGACAATAAATTTCATATATAAATAAAAAAATAAATAAATAAATAAATAAATAAAAACTTTTCCTATCCTTGTAGAAGACCAAGGCAAAAGAGGTCCAGGACAAACCACCATAGTGTGACAACCAAACTTCTATAATTTAACCTCGACATGTTTTATCTAACTCCACTATTTCGCTTCATATAACCAATGTTTAAGCCAAAGTGAACATCTTGATATTCCCAGTATAAATTTTTTTCTTTTCTTTTTGTTCCTTCCCACATATCTGCATGTCTAAATCACACCGACCTCTGGGCTGGGGACAAATGCCGTCCCCTCCACGTCCTTGCTGATCTCCTCAGCTGGAAGTGTTTTCTCCTGGAGCACTACTTCTCAGTCTTTAATTTTTTTTTTTTAATTTGAGTATATTTGATAATGTTATATTAGTTTTAAACATACAACATAATGCTTCAACATCTCTATACATTCATTATACTATGCTCACCACAAAGGTAGCTACCATCTGCCCACCATATAACACTATTACATTATCGACTGTATTCCCTGTGCTTTGCCTTTTATTCCCATGACTTATTCATTCCATAATTAGAAGCCTATATCTCCCACTTCCATTCACTCATTTTTGCCCATCCCACCACCCCCCTTCCC
Organism: Herpailurus yagouaroundi; assembly: GCF_014898765.1. Taxonomy (NCBI): domain Eukaryota; kingdom Metazoa; phylum Chordata; class Mammalia; order Carnivora; family Felidae; genus Herpailurus; species Herpailurus yagouaroundi. The sequence goes on from NW_024412417.1 coordinate 3,000,223, forward strand.
TCTGGCAACCATCACTTCTCTGTATTTATAGGTCTGATTCTGCTTTTTGTTTATTCATTTGTTTTTTAGACTCCACATATGAGTGAAATCAGATGGTATTTGTTTTTCAGTCTTATTTCACTTAGCATGATATCCTCTAGGCCCATCCATATTGTCACAAATGGCAAGATCCCATCCTTTTTTATGGCTGCCTGATTTTTTTGTGCATCAGAATTACCTGGAGAAGGTGTGACAACACACATTACTGCACCCAACTCCAGAGTTTCTGATTCTGTAGGAATAGGGTAAGGCTTGAGGATTTGCATTTCTAAGAACTTCCCAGGTAGAGGTGATGCTGTGAGTATAGGAGCACTTTCATAACACTGTCCTATAGTATGTTAGCTCATGGCATTTACTACCATTTGCTTTGGATTTCAGTGGTTTATGCCTGTGTGGTACCTCTTATTAGAGAGTAAACTGCTTGAAAACAAGATCTGAGGTTAATTGGTGTTTGTACCTTTCTCCCATGACCTTGAGTAATAGGGCGCCTTTAAAATGTTGTTTGGCTGGGGCGCCTGGGTGGCGCAGTCGGTTAAGCGTCCCACTTCAGCCAGGTCACGATCTCGCGGTCCATGAGTTCGAGCCCCGCGTCAGGCTCTGGGCTGATGGCTCAGAGCCTGGAGCCTGTTTCCGATTCTGTGTGTCCCTCTCTCTCTGCCCCTCCCCCGTTCATGCTCTGTCTCTCTCTGTCGCAAAAATAAATAAACGTTGAAAAAAAAAAATGTTGTTTGGCTAAGTGAATGGTTAGTGGTATGGGAAGACATTGATAGCATTAGAGTTCAAAGAAAGCACAACACCCTAAATTCACAGATGTGGCCTATTTTACCCCTAAAGGAAAATGAATAATACTCTAAGATAATGTATATTTCTTGAGTTCTTGCTATTTGTTAGATGTTGATTGACACTTTTATATGCATTATCTCATTTAATTCTTTGCTTTATAAATATTTATTTTTGAGAGAGAGAGCACACACGTAGGCAGCGGAAGGGCAGAGATGGGGGGGCAGGGGTTGGGGATAGAGTATCTGAGGCAGACTCTGTTCTGATAGCAGACAGCCCAATGTGGGGTTCGATTCACAAACCATGAGATCATAATCTGAGCTGAAGTCAGGCGCTTAATGAACTGAGCCACCCAGGCACCTCTATTTCATTTAATTCTCATCATAATTCTTTGAGGGTAGACTCTAGTATTATGTATATTTTATGGGTGAGCAGTGACCCTTTGATAATTAATAATTCTCCCAAGATCAGCTAGCTAGCAAGCAGAACTGGGAGTTAAACGAGGCACTGTTTTAAAAATCAGCTCTTAAAGGCCATACTCTATGGCCTCTCACTGAATGATAAGGACCCGACAGAGTTATAGATTTGCATTCTTACAATCAGTGTGTAATAGTGGCCTCTTTAAAAATGGATAGTAAGTTGTTTAATTATTCAGTACATTTATATACTTGACTTCATGTGATTTCTGTTAGTTATGGTCTAAATTTAAAAATATATAGGGCTTAATCTGGAATCTTAGGCAGAAAATCAAATTAAATTATCAAACTATATATAAGGAATGGTTGACCTCAATGTCTTAATCTCGTTAGTCAGCACTAGGATTATCATACACAGTTTCATCACTTCAAAAATGATAATGAGGGTCGCCTGGGTGGCTCAGTCAGTCGAGTGTTTGACTCTTGATTTTGGCTCAGGTCGTGTTCCCAGGGTCATGGGATCAAGGCCTGTGTCAGGCTCAGTACTTGAGATTCTTTATCTCTCCCCCCAACTCACATGCTTTCTCTCTCTCTCTCAAATAAATTTTAAAAATGATGATGATGAAATTAAATTGAATGTGAGACACTGAAAAACCAGATCTGCCCAGCATAAATACATTGGGTAACAGAAAGGAAAATCAAAACAAAACAAAAGCCAAATTGAGTAATTTGAATTAGAAGAAGCATTCCACAAGTAAAGTTATCTGCTTCAAAATTATTTTAAGATTCTTAGTGCTTTTCAATTTTTATTACTTAGATTTAAAAATTTGAAATATAAAAATATGTATAGGTTTATAAATATACAAATAAAAATGATGCATAAGAAATATCTATAATAAAATGCAAGAATATCCAAGTTAATCTGTTTTGAAGTAATAGTGATTGTAGTTATTCAGGCATTTCAAAGCATTTTAAGACACCAAGTGTTCTGTCTACTTGAATTTTTGGCCATATAATTAAGAAAAATATGTGTTTTAAAGGAAGAAGTGGATGGACAGTCTCTGTTGTGGGATTGATGGGTAGGGGGGCTATGGACATCATCCTATGTGGTAATGAACCCAAGAAAGCAGAAGAGGCAGAAAGAAAGGTCTAGAAGAGTCCTGCAATTTGCAGTCTGGTCTGAATATTTGTTAGTTAACTCCCTGAGCTGAAGATCATTACTTGATTGTTATTAGGGAAATATCCTGCTGTTAAGCTATTTCAAACAACTCTGAGTTTGCACTCTATTAGGGAAGTAGATGAAAATTAGTATAGTACTTGGAGCTATATTTGATTATCCCTTAGGGTTCTTGCACCCATGATTCCAGGAAATTGTATGAGATTCTGGGGGCCAGGCTATTAAATTCCAAATTAATAAACTACTACTAATCCTGGTAGCTTGATTGTATCCAACAGTTTTATAAATACAATAAAAAATTATTGTGGCAAAGCTGAGGTAATTAACTTTTTTTTTTCTCTCTGGCTTATGATTTTTTTTAAAGGGGATAATCAATAATTAGCTTCCAGGGGTAAGTTCAAATAAAACATATTCACTGAAATGTCAACCTATGTAAGAGAAATAATAATCTTGGCCTAGAGTTATAAAAGTAAAACAATCAACATTAAAATAATATCCAGTTTATGACAACAAAATAGGTTATATCAAGATGCAATGCAGGACATTACTACTTACTGAATAGAGGCTATATTGACTTACAGACGCCTGGGCATCAGAGATGTAATCCCCATAAGGAAAACACTCTATGTCTTGCTTCCTGTTTGCCTACTGATAACTTGCAACATAAAATTTTCTGCACAGTTTCCACTAGAAAACATGCATTCATGCTAGCCAGTGAATATGAGGTAAAAATGACTTTTTAATTAACATTTACAGGAATTTTTTTTCAAAACTCATAATGTGGTTGAAAATATTTTCTATAAAATCATATGAATTTTTGTAGATGTCTTTCTTCAATAGACAGGAGAATCTTTTCCTTGACAACCATGGATGAATGATAGTCAATTCCATATTGTTGGTTGATTAAAGGAAATAGCACTTGGTAAGGGGGAAGAAAAAGCAAGATTAATGAGGATGCCCCCAAGGAAGGTGGGAAGAGTGGCCTCAGGAAAAAAGGAGGATACAGATCCTTCCAGATGGTCTGAGCTTTGAGAATATTTTTTTCAGTCGAAAGGCTCGACTCTCCACATTCTGTGTTTTTCTTGGAAACCCTGAAGGTTAAGTTCTTTTGCCTTTATCTTCACAGTTTCACTCTGTGACCTCAATTTCCCATCCAGCATCAGGGCTCCTGGAGAACATCAAAGGGTTCCTTCCAACATGAAAGATAAATGTGAAGTAAATCCTAAATGCATTTGGGCATCTTTGAAGTTCCAAGTCTGCTGAACTTTTATTTGCTAGTTAAAACTACAACAACAACAACAACAACAACAAAATGAAGTTCAGGCTGAGATAGGTGATATGTTAAAACATCTATCTGTGTATTTATAGCCCCCAAATACTATTGACATTTATTCCCCCATGGTCCTCCTGGGGCTTTAATATCCTATTCCATTTTAACCTATTCTATCCTAACCCATTAACTATGGGTTAAAAAGCATATAACTAAATCATTTAATACTCAAATACCTATATTGGTCTGGAAAATTAGAGGTGATTTTAAGGGAATGCTTACACATGGAAAAAGAAACAAAAACATTATTGCCTTTCCAAAATAGTAATTCCTTCCCACCAAAAGGGGAGGGTAATTAGTCAATTCAACCCATGTCGGAGCACTCAGAGGACATCTTAGAATTCCTGGCATTGGAAATCCAACCTGTGAGCTCTATATTTTTGAGATTTTTCAGAGTGCCAAATGCTTCATGCAATGTCTGTTCATTCTGAAAACAAATGACTATTCCTACTTTATAGTAAGCTGAATCTCATTATAGTGAACTAAGAAGAGTAAGCTGAGTCTCAAGAGGCTGGCCAGGCAAGACATGATAGTCCAGGCGTGAACCCAAGTCTGTCTGGTTCTAAAGCCCTGCTTTCTTCACCCCCTGAGCATCACCTACAACCTTTAACCAGAAAGGTTCACAGATAGATGTGTCTTTCAGCCTCATCGCGTGAAGCAGATTTTTAGGCCAGTGGTTTCACTTCCCATTTTGGCATCCCTGTGTATAATGGGCTGATAAACCTGTACACTCGACATACAAATGGGCGAAGAAGATGTAGCTTCTTTATTTCCTATAGATCATTGAACCTCCAAATGAATTCTGCTCCACTAGATAGCAGAAGGGTGACAGACCTGGAGAGATGTACTAAGTTAATCCAACTTGCTAAACTCAGCTGTCTAAATAAAATAAACCTTCTCTTTAGGTGACTCAATCATTAGTTTTAAAGCTCAGTTTTCAGATTTGCTCCTGTCCTCTCTCTCCCTAAGATGGCTTTTGGTAGAGAACTCAATGTGTGACTTCATGGATTTGGAAAAGATAGGGTGGGTAGCTGGGGGTGCTTAGGGCACATCTGCAGCCCTTCTACTTTTCTCTCTCATCTGGCTTCCTCACTGGGTCCCTTGTCTGCCTGCTGTGTGGCATCCCTGGCATCTGATGCTGGCTGGCTCTGGGCCTGGTGACCATACACTTGGTTCTGGCTCCATCAGGACTCCCCTGCCCACTTCTGCTTACTCTGTCCCAGGCTTTCACAGAAGAACAGCTCAGGGCAGCTGTGGCTTTTGTCTGGGCCCTGGTTGGAGGTAGAACCCTTGGCTATGTACTCACTTGACACCCACCACCACAATCCCCTCTGTCAAGCTCCCTACTTGGGCCCCAGAGATTTCTGGGTGCTTTTGGGCCACTCGGGAAACCCAGGAGTCCTTCTAACCTACAGAGGAGGAAGGGGTGGGCTGAGGGCTCCCTCTGTCTAAATCCATTGTGTTGCCACTTGTCCCCAGCTTGTGCCCACCCCAGAGGCTTACCCACACTGCAGGCGTGTCCTGTGAGAGGTCTCCTTCCAGAGCCTTCCATAGAGCATCTCTGATTTGAGTCCCCCTCCATCCTACCTACAGATCTTCTATCTCAAGGCTGGAGTGATGGGGCCATCACTGTAAAACTTAACCTCCCTCTCTTTTTCCTTCTGTAAGAATCAGGGTTAAGCATGAGTGGTAGAAGTGAGTTTCTATCTCTTTCTTTGCTTTTATGGATCTTCCCAGATGTCCTTTTCCCCTTTTAATGAGAAGGCATCCAACTTCCCCATTTTATTAGGCTCTAGCGGTAGAACAGCTCAGGAGAATCCAATTTATGGGGGGGGGGGGGCAACCCCCACACTGGTTTAATAGTTTGGAAATATCAACTGAGTTTCATGTGTGCACAAAGTTTTATATAAGAAATGGTAGCTACCATGCTGAAACAGAGCTGAGACTTCATAAAAATAAATTCGGGAAAAAAAGAAATGAAGGTTCTTGCTCCCAGAAGGATTTCTGTACAATATTATCAAGTTTGCTTGCTGCCTGAGAGAAAGATATCCAATATTTAAAAATATTGTCGAGATTCTGGGCAGATTGATTCTGAAATCTCCCACCAATTTTGCCTTTCAATCAACATGTTTCTAGCAGATACTGTGTCCTGACATATTGCTTTACCAATCTGATAACCCCTATGCACATTTCACTATTCTTTGTATACTAAATGATGCTGTTAAACGTTATTAAAATGTATGTTTTGAGGGTTTGCTGTTTTTCTGTTAGTGGTGTTGCATTTGCACACCAATTAACATATATCTCCCTAATTTCTTTAGAGCCTTTAATTTGCTAATATGCACCCAAGTTTCCAAGAAAGGGCTATAGTGTCAAACAGTGTTTTGAAACTGTTTCATTCTGTTTTGTTTTTCAAAGGGAAGAAAGGGGTGAGGGGTTACTTTTCAATCCACGAAGGCTTCTAATTCAAGAATAACCGTAAATACCTTCTCTTGTCAGTGGCAAATAAAATAAAGACATTTAGACTTGGACAAGCAGGTGATTTTCCCTTAGAAATAAACTAGTTCTTTCTTCTGACCACCAGAAGGGAAAATATGATAATGGATCTTTCAGGAAGAGTATGGAGTTTGAGTCCCTAGAGATCTGGCTGGACTCTAGCAGGTTTGGACATTCGCCTTGCTAAAGGTATGGGGGGCTGTGCCAGATTGGATTGGAGCTAGCTCACCCCTGCTGGGATTTCTGCAGTGGACCCTGATATTTTCAGGGAGTGTTATTAGAGGGGGGGAGGGGCTTGCAGCAGTCTCACCAGGACCCGACTGGGCTTTGGAGTGGAAATTCCCCATTCCGTTTAAGGCCTTGTTTCATCCCAGAGGTCATCAGGGTTAGGCTAGACCAAAACATCTGAGCATGTGCTCAGTGACCCGAAGACTCACCCACCACGTGCCCTGGCTGGTGACCGCAGCAGTGGCCTCCTCACCCCAGGGCTTCCTCGCTCTCTGAGATTTTGTCCCGGTTGCTTATGGAAGGCATCCAATACTACACAAGGAGCCCAAGTCACATGTTTTCCCCACAACACGCTCATCCTTTTGATCGTTTTCTGCTTCTCTGACTTTGGGAAGTTCACCTCACTGCGCTGCCAAGATCGTTGCACTTGGGGAAGGCTTTTAGGCTGGAGGGAAGTTTACTTGGCACGGGCAGGGAGATGACTTTGGCCTATTTTGGGGCAGAGCGGCTTGGCAACAAGGGCATACAGTCTCTGGGTTATTGGCTCCTAAGCATCTTTCCAGAACCCAGTCAGGGTAGCGTTTTCAAGGACGTGGAATGATTTTCATGGCCTATTAAAGGCAAGTAGTTTCTGAGACAGCTGAAAGTTTGTGGTACTGAAATCTTCCAGACTTGCTTTTGAGTTTTCAACTTAGCCTGGGTTAAAGGCGCCAAGGGAAATGGAGCTGTCCTTTACCCTGTGCTGATCAGAGACGGCAGCTCTCACCCAGGTGTTTCTTGCCTGTGACCTAAGGATATGAATTAACTTTTCTGACAAATGAAATGTATTTGGCATCAAAATTGTGGAACAACTTTGAACATGAATAAAATAAATTACAAACAATAGGTTGAAATTATACTGGTTTAAATGAATGCTTTGGAAATATATTCATATACAACAGGATTTTTAAAAACACACCCTTTTCTCTAATTTTGACAAATTTTTTACATTTATTCATTTTTGAGAGACAGAGCATGAGCAGCAGAGGGGCAGACATGGAGAGAGACACAGGATTTGAAGCAGGCTCTAGGCTCTGAGCTGTCAGCACAGAGCCCCACATGGGGCTCAAACCCACGAACCTCGAGATCATGACCTGAGGCGAAGTCGGATGCTCAACTGACTGAGCCACCCAGTCACCCCGTAATTTTGTATCATTTCTTAAACAGATATGTGGTGTGATTCTATTCTTAGGTTTTCACTTTTTTTTTGTATACTTAAAAAATTATTTCAGAGGTAGGAAAATGATTTAAATAGTACTAAACAATATTATTTTGTGCATAGTGCTTTTTAGCTTACAAAACATTTTTGTGTGACTTGTTTATTTGATTATTCAATTCACACATTTAAATATTGTTCTTAAGCTTCTCTTCACACACAAAATGAAATAAAAACTGTTATCTCATTGACCAAAGGCCATTATTACCCCTTGGAATAGGAGAGCTTCTTACTACTTTGCACAAGATAAAGATTAACTGCTAAATGATTGCAATCTTTTTAGGGACTATAACTCAATTTACAATAATAATTAACTCTCTACATTCCTTGAATTCATGTAGCATACTTCCTGAAAAAGATTCCACATTTACAAGTTTATATTAACACATTTGTTCCCATAATGGTCCTCAGAACATAGGTCAGACAGATTTTACCACTTCCATTTTTATGAATGGCAAAACAGAACATGAGATCAGATAAGGTGCCCAGAATTGATTAGTCTGTCAGGGTCACCCCTCCTGTGCTACTACATCCCCCCAGTGGCTCAGGACCATTCTGTGGGGCTCTTCAGCCCTGTGTGCTTTCTGTAGACCCATCCCTTCCCCCCAGCCTGTTCTCTAATTCTAGAATCCTACATTAGAAGTCTGCCCACTGTCTGGGCTTTCATGGTGCTTCTAAGCCCCAGGCTCAATCTGTGGAGCCAAGGGTTGCTAATAGTTTTATGTTTGCATCTACCTAATGACAAGCTCACATTTGCCTATAATAACCTCAAGACCAGTGAGGAAAGGGGTCTAAGGCAGAAGGGGGACCTTTAAGAACTCCTGTCCCAGGGGGCCTTAGTGTTAGTCTAGATCTGACTGATTCCTTGGCTGGTTTTCCAACCCTTGCAAGTTCTGTGCTTATTACATACTCATTTTATTATTATTATTATTGTAATATTTCTTTGTTTTTTGGAGAGCACAAGTGGCAGAGGGACAAAGAGAGAGGGGGAAAGAGGATCTAAAGCGGGCTCTGTGCTGACAGGATGACAGCAGCAGCCCTATGTGGGGCTCGAACTCATGAACTTTGCGATCATGCTCTGAGCTGAAGTCAGATACTCAACTGACTGATCCACCCAGGTGCCCCACATACTCATTTTATTGACAAGAGGTGTAAAAACAAAAACAAAACACTCTCCAAATATATGTGGCATTCACTATCAACCAGGGACTTACTGAAAGCCCCCTTTAAGCATTTTATGGCAGAGGTTTCCAAAGTGACTTGCAGAGGACTTTGGCAATGGCAGCTTTTCCCACCCATCGCAGAGGGTTTATTTTTACCTCAAGTCTCTGGCTCATGGAGAAATAGAAGTAAATGAACACTTTAGGTACACCTTCATGCCCAGTAGTCTCAGGAGAGCGTCACAATTAAAAAGTTCAATTTCCTTTGTTCATTAAATGTCAATAAGTACCGGAGAGACAGGCGTGTGTAATATTCATGCAAAGCATCTTCCATTAATGGGCTCAGATGTGAAAAATAGGTCATTTTAGTAATTCCGATTTTTGATGCACAAGTGGCCCAGAATTCCACTTTCTGCTATTAAAATCTGTTCCAAAGGGGCGCCTGGGTGGCGCAGTCGGTTAAGCGTCCGACTTCAGCCAGGTCACGATCTCGCGGTCCGTGAGTTCGAGCCCCGCGTCGGGCTCTGGGCTGATGGCTCAGAGCCTGGAGCCTGTTTCCGATTCTGTGTCTCCCTCTCTCTCTGCCCCTCCCCCGTTCATGCTCTGTCTCTCTCTGTCCCAAAAATAAATAAAAACGTTGAAAAAAAAAATCTGTTCCATACCATGAAAGTTGTACTATTAAATGTCATGAGATAAAATATATCCGTATGTCTATATATAGATAGATACATAATTATATAAAGATTTGAAAAGTGACAGAAGGAGAATCATGATCTGAAGAAGAATACATAATGTGTAGTAGTGTTAAGAGATCGAAGCGTAGTTTGCTTATTAGACTACTCAAAGGTATCTTCCCAAAGCAAACTTTTTCAAGGAAGTAAACCGTCCAGGGTTGGAGCATTTATAGAATATTCCTCATTAGATACCTTTTGGTTCTTCACAAAGGGGTGTGTTTATGTGTGTAAGACACAGATTAATTTATGTCTGTCCTAGGAACTCTAGAACTTTCCTCCCCCTGCTCTAAAAGATGACACTTGTTATTTTTTTCTGTTTCTTCTGAGCCTATCCCTTCCATCTCCTTCAGTCATGCCATTCTGGAAAACTTCTCACTCTCCAAGATTCTTATCTCATTCATTGGAACCTTTCCACCTTACCTAGGAGATGCAGTGGTCTTGTTATATATTCCCCTGAATCTTGTCCGTATCCTGGCTGTAATCATCTTACCTAATATTTAGTAAGAGCTCACTCTGAGCCATGTAATATACTAAGTGATATACATGGATTACCTTATTCAGTTCTTACAAACCCCCAGTAAGGCAGGTATTATCTCGTGTCACAATAAGGTTAAAAACTTGCCCAAGTTGTCACAGGTAGGAAGAGATGTAGTCTGGATTTGAACTTGGGCACTCTGACTCTAAGGCAGTCTAAGCGCCATACTACATAGGTAATGACAGATATTACATTCACTTTATAGCAGTAGGCTTATGTGAGCTCATCCCATGTCATAACTTCAAGTAATATCTGTAGGTTGATTTCTCCCAAATTTATAACTTCTCCCTGAAGCCCAGGCCTATATCATCACTGGGGTTTCTAATAGATATATTAGAATTAGTGTGTCCAAGATAAAACTCCTGATCATCTGGCCCACATCCTGGCCCTTCCACAGTCTTCCGCAGATCTTGGACAGTGGCAACTGTATCCACTCTCAAAATCACGACTGAAGTCTTGTCATTACCAATAGCTGCAGTCCCTCCACGATCTCAATTTCCTTCCCCACCCTCTGACCAATCCTTCAACCTCTAGAATTCACTATACATGGTGCCATAATTATAACAATCCTTCAGTCCACATTTTCTCAACCACTTTTTACTGTCCTTCTTCCCTTTGATGTATTCTTCCCCTCCTTACCTGGCTTAAATCCCATGTTCAGTCATTACAAACGATTCCTTACATGTATCCTTTTCTGCTCCTTTCTCTCTACTCGTTGAAACTGTGACCTTGATTAAATCCAAATATCCACCACACAACCATGATGACTCACTCTAAGTTTGTAAATGAACTCTAAGTGGGACATAAATGCTAAGAGTTAATCATATGCTCTCACATGACTTGGATGACTACTTTAAATCTCATTCCTCTCTTTTCGAATTCCCAAATATCTCCTCCCCTGGCTTCACTCTCAGCTGGTGACCTTGTTTCATTAAGAAACTTGAAACAATTTTAAAAGAACTCTCATAGACTCCCACTACCATCCTCTGGCCACCTATCAGCATTTATACAACATTCTTTGCTTTACTGCCAGTTACCTGAAACGGACTACCCATACTCCTATCTGAAGCAAACCCTTTCATTTGTGTGCCAGATCCTATCCTCTTTGGCCTAATTAAGGACATTGTTCCAGGAATCCTATCTTTTCCTTTTTTTAAAAAAATTTTTTTAATGTTTTATTTATTCTTGAGGGAGGGAAAGAGAGAGCATGAGCGGGGACGGGGCACAGAGAGAGGGAGACACAGAATCCGAAGCAGGCTCCAGGCTCTGAGCCGTCAGCCCAGAGCACGATGCGGGGCTCGAACTCATGAACCATGAGATCACGACCTGAGCCGAAGTCGGATGCTTAACCGACTGAGCCACCCAGGCGCCCCCTATCTTTTCTTATATTAGCAATGTTCCACTGTCTAGTGGCTCATTCATATTAGCATACAAACAAGATGACATTTTCCTGTCTTTAAAATTTTCTTAAATTAATTTATTTTTTAATTTTTTGAGAGCAAGAGTGAGTGTGCACGTGGGGGAGGGGCAGAGTGAGACAGAGGGAGAGAATCTTAAGCAGGCTCCATGCCTAGCACAGAACCCGAAACAGGGTTTGATCCCACAATGGTGAGATCATGACCTGAGCCAAAATCAAGTCAGACACTTAACCAACAGCGCCACCCAGGTGCCCCTTTTTTCCCCATCTTAAAAAAGCCTTCTCTTCATTCCATTTCATTCCCTCATTACTACAGCCCCTTTTCATTGCCCTGCTTTGCAGCAAAACTCCTGCAATTCACACTGTCTCTGACTTTTGTCCCCTCATTACCTCTTAAACTCCTTCCTACCAGCTCTTCACCTTCATCACCCCACAGAAATTTCTCCTGCCAAGGTCATTGATGACTTTGCTAAACCTGCTAGTCAATTTTCAGTCTCCATCTTACTACCTTGTTTGATGTTGTTGACTCCTTCCTTCTTATACTCTTTTCGCCTCTAAGATACCACATTCAGCTGGTTTTCACCTTACTTCCCTGATTGAAACTTCTCAGTCCCTCATGAAGGTAAATCCTTTCCTCTTCAACCTTTTAATGTTGGAATATCCCAAAATTCAGTCCAAGATCCTCTTTTCTATATACAGTAACTCCTTGGGTGATCTCATCTAGTCTCATAGCCTTAAATTACTTCTGTAAAAAGATAACTCTCAAATTTATAATGTCATCTTAAATCTCTTTCTCTACCTCCAGACTCATATAGCCACCTGCCCACTCAGTATGTTCATATGAACATTTAACAAACATCTTAAACTTAGTGTCTCATGAGCAAGTTTCTCCAGCTCATGTAATGACAACTCCATTTTTCCAATTGCTTAGGCCAAAAACCAAACAAACAAAAAACCTGGAATCACCTTGAGTGACTCTTTTTCTCATATCACAAATCCAATATATCAGGAAATCTTAAAGCATTTACTTTCAAAATACATCCTGAATCTGAACATTTTACACTAACTCCTTGCCCACATCCTTGGCTGAGCCACTCCTGCCAAACAACTCTCTGGCTACAGTCTCAATTGTCTGTCTATAGTCTACAATCTGGTTTTAATACAGCAACAAGAGTGATCCTAATGAATCTTAAGTCAGATCATGTCAAGTCCATCTTCAAAACTTAACATGGTCCCTATTTCAATCAAAGTAAAAACCAAAGTACTTACAATGGCTCATGCGGCTCGTGTTATCTAGACCCACGTTATCTTTGATACCCGTATCCACTCTCCTCCTTGTTCACCTCACTCCTGTCACACTGGTTTCCTAACTGTTCCTTGAATACATCAAACATGCTCCTGCCTTCAGGCCTTTGCACTTGATCTTCCCTCTGGAATACTCTTTCTCTTGCTACCACATCTCCTTGTTTCAATTTTTGGTTCAAATTTCAACTATTGAATGAAAACTGTCCTCACTACTTTATTATTGATTTGTTGATTTATTTATTGAGAGGGAGAGAGGAGGGGCAGCAAGAGAGGGAGAGAGAATCCCAAGGAGGCTCCATGATGTCAGCACAAAACCCTAGGTGGGGCTCTATCTCACAAACCATGAAATCATGACCTGAACCAGAATCAAGTGTGGGACTCTTAACTGACTAAGCCACCCAGGCACCCCATCACTCTATTTCAATCACACCACGCTGTCTCCCAGCACTCCTGATTCCCATTGCTCCCTTCTTCTTTTATTTATTTACTTATTTATTAATTTTTTTTAATGTTTCTTTATTTTTGAGAGAGAGAGAGAGCAAGTGAGCGAGCAGGGCAAGGGCAGAGAGAGGGGGAGACACAGAATCCAAAGCAGGCTTCAGGCTCTGAGCTGTCAGCACAGATCCCAATGTGGGGCTTGAACTCATGAACCGTGAGATCATGACCTGAGCTGAAGCTGGGTCAGACGCTTAACTGACTGAGTCACCTAGGTGCCCCTCTTATTATTTTTTTAAAATTTATTTTGAACTACTTAATTTTTTTTTAATTTGAGTGTAGTTGACACACAGCATTACTTTAATTTTAGACGTACAAGGTAGTGATTCAACTTTTCTGTATGTTAGGCTATGCTCACCACAAGTGTAGCAACCATCAGTCACCATGCAGCACTATTGCAATATTGCTGACTGTATTTCCTGTGCTGTACCTTTTCATTCCTGTGACTTCCATTCTTCCTTTATTTTTTCCGGTATAAAATATAACCTTCTGACATACCCAGTAATTTATAAATTGAGCATGACAGTAGTTTGTTTTCTATTTTCCTTGTCTATAGAATAATTTCCTTGAGAGTGAGACTCTGTTTTATCCACTGATGTGTTTCAAATGGCCAGACAATGTTTAGCAGATAGCAAGAGCTCATTAAATATTTGCTGAGCGAATGAAAGAACGACTCCTTCCAGTTGCTGAGTACCAACACCTGGAGTCATTCTTCACTCTTGACCTTTTCTCATACCGTACAAATAATTCAACATCAACTCTTGTCAGCGCAGTCTTCAAACTATATCCATAAATAGACTACTTCGTACCACCTACATGCCAACACTCCGGTTAATCGACCATCATCTTTTGCTTAATTTCTCTGCTTCCACCTTTGCCTCTCTTAATCTACTCTTAACACGGAAGCCAAAGTGGCTCCCCTAAAAGGCAGTTTCAATTATGTTACCCTTCTGATCAAATCCTTGCAGTAAATGTCAGTTACCTTTCCAGCCTATGGACCCTCACCTCCCTGGCCTGCTGATACCTCTCTGACCTCATGCTTCACTGCTCTTCTCCTTACTCACTCAGTCCAACCACATGGTCTCCTTACAATTCCTTGAAAACACAGCCAGGCTCTTGTCTCAGAGACTTTGTGCTGGCTGTTCCCTTTGCCTAGGAATGCTTTTTCCTTAGGAATTCTCATGGTTCCCATCCTTATCCTTCTGATCTTTTCTCAAATATCTTTTTACTGAGAACTTCCTGACTTTCTAGCACATTTTCAAGCCTATCTCCAGAACTCTCTGCAGCCTTTTCTTTTCTTTTTCTTCATCCATTACCATCTAACATTCTATACGTTTTACTTACTTATTTCATTATCTACCTCTTCAGACTGGAATATGTGCTCCAAGAGGGCAGGGATTTTGTTAACAGCTGTATCCTGAGCATCTTGGACAGTGTCTGGCACAAAGTAGATACGACTGTTAAATGAATGAAGGTTGACCTCCCCATGGTCATACATGGTACATAAGAAATGCTCAAAGATACTTTTTGAATAAGTGAATAGTGAAAAGGGTCAAATCTTAAGGGTGTGGAAAATCATCCCAGGAGAGCTCTCATTCTCACTTTAGGTGCCCCCAAATGAGGAAAGACAAGCAATGTGGGTAGCACATTTAAAACCATCCCAGAATAAACATAAGACAATGAAACTTCATTGGCTTCTTTTATGTTCTATAATTTAAATTCAGATAGATTTTCATGACTGGACCATGCCTCCAATTATCTTGCCCTCACTGTAACTGCACCTCTTCTAAATGTATGAATGGAGCACCTGGGTGGCTCAGTCAGTTGAGCGTCCAACTTCGGCTCAGATCATGATCTCGTGATCTGTGAGTTCGAGCCTTGCGTGGGGGTCTGTGCTGACAGCTCAGAGCCTGGAGCCTGCTTCGGATTCTGTGTCTTCCTCCCTCTCTCTGCCCCTCCCCCGCTCATGCTCTGTCTCTCTCTCTCTGTGTCAGAAATAAACATTAAAAAAATTCTAAACGTATGAAGAGCCACTGTGCCCAATGACAGCTTAAACTCTGCCTTCTGAGTTGGGGGGAACAGGATGAGGGCAGGAAGACTGAAAATTGTCTTTAGAGAAAATGAGTGGTTCAAAAAAATTGGGACTACATGACCTCATTTTCTGTTTCTTCTTATAGGCAAGGTATTTTGAAGCAGAGAAATACTCTTTATACACATATAGAGTTTGAAATTTGCAATGACTAATGTACAAAACCAAAACAATACTATATTACTATGTGGACAGCTGATATTGCTATGTCCTTGGCATTGTCAGCAGCTGCAGTGAAGGCCCCCAAACACATGTTGACTGTACCGTGCATCTGGTGGTGCCACCTAGGGGTCATGCTGTGTTTTGGCCCCAGATGAACCTCTGACTGAGTTGTTAGGCATTTATTGATGTTCCCTTACTTACTTCATGATGTGTTTAATCATGAACCCTTAGTAACTTTCGCCCAGAAGAACAACCCGAATTTTAATAAGTAAATATGAAATCTAGCAAAAGCTTTTCTAATATGTTAGAAAACTCCTCCCACTCCCGAAGCACGTGGCTGTTGTTGGGCAGTTTCTTGCTTTACCACATCTGGATTTCTCTTTCATCAAACATAAGAGAATTGTACACTCAACAATATACTCAATAGAGAAATGGCCAAGTAAGAATTCAAATGAGATACCCCAAATCCAGACACATTGGGTAGTCATAGACATTGTCCTGTTCATATAAAATCACCAGTCTATCTCTTAGCTTCCTTCCATTCAGAATTGCATATTAAACCTCTCTTAGGAAGAAATATTTTTCTTTAAAAGCTTCATAAGTGTTTCTATGGCATCCATTAATACCCTATTCTGGTTACTTGCAATTCTACAATTCTACTACAAAGAGTCATAACTTTGCTAGTGTCAAGTTATTGGAAAACATCATAAGAATATTTTAAAAAATAAAGATCCTTCTAAATAAACATTTCAGCTGATCAAAAAGGATTTAAATAATATAACAGAAAGTGAATTTAGAATAATAGTCATAAAATTAATCGCTGGGCTTGAAAACAGTATAGCTGACAGCAGAGAATCTCTTGCTACAGAGATCAAGGGACTAAGGAACAGTCACGAGGAGCTGAAAAACGCTTTAAA
>NW_024412417.1:3036757-3096726 GCF_014898765.1 Herpailurus yagouaroundi
CTCTCCTCTGCCTCTTCAATCCGAGCCGTGGTGGTTTCCATTTTGTTTTGCATTTCGTTTAAAGCGTTTTTCAGCTCCTGGTGAGTGTTCTTTAGTCCCTTGATCTCTGTAGCAAGAGATTCTCTGCTGTCCTCTATACTGTTTTCAAGCCCAGCGATTAATTTAGGACTATTATTCTAAATTCACTTTCTGTTATATTATTTAAATCCTTTTTGATCAGCTCATTAGCTGTTGTTATTTCCTGGAGATTCTTCTGAGGGGAATTCTTCCGCTTGGCCATTTTGGATAGTCCCTGGCGTGGTGAGGACCTGCAGGGCGCTTCCCCTGTGCTGTGGTGTATAACTGGAGTTGGTGGGCGGGGCCGCAGTCAGACCTGATGTCTGCCCCCAGCCCACCGCTGAAGCCACAGTCGGACTGGTGTGTGCCTTCTCTTCCCCTCTCCTAGGGGCGGGATTCACTGTGGGGTGGCGTGGACCGTCTGGGGTACTTGCACACTGCCAGGCTTGTGATGCTGGGGATCTGGCGTCTTAGCTGGGGTGGGTAGGCAAGGTGCACAGGGGCAGGAGGGGCAGGCTTAGCTCGCTTCTCCTTAGGTGATCCACTTCAGGAGGGGCCCTGTGGCAGCGGGAGGGAGTCAGATCCGCTGCCGGAGGTTTGGCTCGGCAGAAGCACAGAGTTGGGTGTTAGCGCAGAGCGAGCAAGTTCCCTGGCAGGAACTGGTTCTCTTTGGGATTTTGGCTGGGGGATGGGCGGGGGAGATGGCGCTGGCGAGCACCTTTGTTACCCAACAAACTGAGCTCTGTCATCCGGGGGCTCAGCAGCTCTCCCTCCCTTTGTCCTCCAGCCTTCCCGCTTTCGGAGCAGAGCTGTTAACTTATGACCTCCCAGACGCTAAGTCGCGCTTGCTGTCGGAACACAGTCCATCAGGCCCCTCCGCTTTTGCCAGCCAGACTCCGGGGCTCTGCTTGGCCGGCAGGCTGCCCATCCGCCCCAGCTCCCTCCCTCCAGTCCATGGAGCGCGCACTGCCTCGCTGTCCTTCCTACCCTCTTCCGTGGGCCTCTTGTCTGCGCTTGGCTCCGGCGACTCCGTTCTGCTAATCCTCTGGCAGTTTTCTGGGTTATTTAGGCAGGTGTAGGTGGAATCTAAGTGATCAGCAGGACGCGCTGTGAGCCCAGCGTCCTCCTAAGCCGCCATCTTCCGAAGAGAGCCACATTCTTATTTAAAACATTTTGGTATCTTTCCATTGAGTAGAGGGTAACACCCTAACTTTCTGGCACAACACGCAAGACCTTCAGGATGTGCCCCTGAAGACCTCCCCA
This sequence comes from Herpailurus yagouaroundi, assembly GCF_014898765.1. Classification (NCBI taxonomy): domain Eukaryota; kingdom Metazoa; phylum Chordata; class Mammalia; order Carnivora; family Felidae; genus Herpailurus; species Herpailurus yagouaroundi. The sequence goes on from NW_024412417.1 coordinate 3,038,078, forward strand.
GTCCTTCCCGAACTATGTACAGATCACAAAACTTACTTTCTGTCCCTTTGGGGTTCGCACAAGCCACATCCTCTGTCTAGAGTGCACTTCTCTGATTTGATCCCACTTACCCTTCAGGTATAGTTAGATGTTGATCCTTCTGCAGAGTCTTCACTGACCCTGGGGACTGAATCAGATGCCTCACAATGTGCACCCTGAAACTTGGTGCTATTACAATTTTCACCTCACATTTTAATTGCTTATTTACTTGGCATTTCTCTCCATCAAAGATCCAAATTCACTGGGAGCAAAGATTGACTCATATCCTCTCCTGTATACAGAGCACTTAGGGACATTGTAGGACCTCAGTAAATATTTGTTGAACATATAAATTTGCATCCCCACTGGATTAAACCTTAGGTTATTGTTTCCTTCTGCAGTCTCCAGAAAGGCAGAAGTGACAGGTGGCCCCATGAGGACTTTTCCAGCCCTGAGATTTCAGAAGTATGTGAGGACCCTGGGCACCTTAAGCAGGGGAGAGCTATCATTGAATTCAGAAAAAAAAAGAAAGAAAAAGGAATTGACAAAGAAAAAAAATTATTTTACTTGACAATTTTGCTCAGGCCAAATTTTCATGTATTTAATTTCAATTTCTCTTATGCTATTGATAACTTTATGCTGACCTGTGTGAAATACTGGCATAACCAATCCCTGGTTTGGATCTTTAACAAAATATTTTTAAAAATGCATTTTTAACTCTCCCTACCTGTCCATGGTCTCAATCTGAAATCCTCTAGTGGAAGGAAACAGAGGAAACCTTTTCTGAGTTTGCCAAGGAGAAGACTCAGTGGACCTCCCCCAAGATAATTTTGATTTTTAAAATTTTTTTTAAATGTTTATTTATTTTTGAGAGAGACAGAGACAGAATGTGAATAGGTTAGGGGCCGAGAGAGAGGGAGACACGGAATCTGAAGCAGGCCTCGGGCTCTGAGCTGTCAGCACAGAGCCCGACGCGGAGCTGTGAGATCATGATCTGAGCCAAATTCAGATGCTCAACCGACTGAGCCACCCAGGCGCCCCAAGATAATTTTGATTTTTGAAGATGGAATAATACTTCTGTTCATTAAATTATCAAGATTTCTCTTACTATTCAATTTAGAATAGTAAAAATTGTTTAAAAATTACATATATATATATATATATATATATATATAATCTGCAAGTTGATTCCTTGTCAAATTCCCATAATTATGATATCTTTTTAAAGGAATGTTAAATAGGGGTAGCAATAGTTCTCTTGATTTTGATGATGATGTTTTAAGCACATGATTTTGTACCTTGAAATGAGAGGCATTCAGGTTCAATATTTGGAGAGTAATTTGATGTTCATTGAAGCACTGGGGGGAACCTGAGCTACTGTGTCTCTGACATCGTTTGGTGAATCTTTAGGAAAATTTGAGCGAAGGGAAATTATAAATAATGGTGAGAAACTTCATCACTATCTTTAGAAAATAAGCCAAATGTGCTTTTTTTTTTCTTCCTCAAAGAAGCCCTTAATGGAAGAAAAAGTCTGTAAGTACTGTTTGGTTACTGACCAAAACAAAGCTTAAATTTAGCAAGATTTCTTTAAATATTTTATATAAGACTCTGTTGTAATGTGAAAGCGCAGGGAAGAGATTCAAATATGTGTCAAAAATTACAATGAAATGGAGTATTTAGGACCTCTTTGTACTTATTTGAGCTCTCCCCATAGAACAACCCCACATTCGCTGACAGCAGAAGTGTGAAACTCCCAGAAATGGTATCTCCAATTTATACATCAAAAAAATTGAGAGAATTCAACAGCTAGGGTTGAATGCTGATGAGCCTAGAAGGGCAGGTACCAGTAATAAAGGTGAGAAGTCTAAGAGCCTGGGCTTTGAGCCTACTGACACTGTATTTGCATCTCAACATGCTATTTGCAAGCTCCATGACTGTGGTCTCATCCATTCACTTTTTTCCTTTCTCTTTTATAATGAGAGAGAGTGTGTGTGCCAACTGGGGATAGGGGCAGAGGGAGAGAGAATCTTAAGGAGGTTTCAAGCTCAGTTCAGAGCCTGTCAAGGGGCTTGATCCCACAACCCTGGGATCATGACCTGAGCTGAAATCAAGAGTCAGATGCTCAACCGGCGAGCCACTCAGGTGCCCTTCATCCATTAACTTCTCAAGCCCTAGTTTCCCTGATGGTAAAATGGGTGCTCATCTACCAGCCTTAAAGACCTGTGGTTAAACAGGGCTGGTTGCATACTTTGTGAGGCCCAGTACACAGTGAAAATGTAGGGACCTTTGTTGAAGAAGCAAGAAAAAATGCTGTTAAAAGTACTAGATTTATAAAACTTTTCCCTTTCTTTCTTGGCTTCTCTTTCTACTGATCACAGGGGGTTTACTTGCTCTATAAGTTGTACTTCTTTGCATGGGGATTCACCCCTCTCAGGAAACTCCTATCCCGCAGCCTCCTGCTCTAAGATAAGAGTTGAAACCCACCAAGTGATTGCAACCTGTGGGCCAAGATGTGCTCAGAAGATGGATCAAGGGTGGGAAAGGTGCAGGGGTCATCAACAGAAATGTGCCGTGGCCCTGGCATCCTGGGGCAGAAAAGGCTGCTGCTGTGTCCTCCCTAAAGACACCATACGGTGCATGTCTGAACCTGTCCCTTCCTGGGTGTGTGTTTGAAACCTGTTGACCTCCAGTTGCCTGAGAACTGTCTAATCAGCTAGCATTACCTGAGGGTGGAGGATGGCAGGATGACAGGCAGTGACCCAGTGCCAGCAGTGGGTGAGTGCATGGCTGAGAACCCATCCCAGAGAGGAGAGAAGGTGGCTGGAGATGGGACCACATATGACCAGAGGCTCCAAAGCTCTCGTGCTTCCTCCGTTGACCCATAGACTTCATTTACAAAACACAAATTCACAACCAAACTGATTAAGCTTTTCACACAGATTATTGCAGAGCATTTAAACCTGGGGCTTTTCTTAGTGCAGGTGCCTGTGTGACTACACTGGTTGCACATCCATAAACTTGACTTGGGGGTTGAATGAGACAGTGCTATAAAGACCCCGGCACACAGGAGACATTATAAAGCCATACATGGTGGCTGCAGGACAAGGCAGGTCAAGATGACACATGGTATTCTAACTAAATGTTTTGTAGAGTTAAAAATAAATTTAAAAATTAAAAATACTTGAAGCCTTTTCTTCATCAAGACTCTTCTACTCATGATGGAGATTTCTTAGTGAAGCCTTAATGGCTGGACTACCTGAAATGAAAATACTCATTGGCCAGAGCACAAAGCAGGGAAAACATCTTCCAGCAAGGTCTTAGGACTTGTATAAGTACACAGGTGGCAGCCGTCGTGTTAGAACTCTGCTCAAATAACAGTTTTTACATATGAGTCAGTAGAAAAGCAGAGTAAAAGAACTTGATTTTGGCATTGTGATGTGAGTGAGCCCTAACTGGAAGTTCATTTGAGGGGCATGGGCAGTGTGGGGCTGGATTATGAAGTCCATTTGGTATTCTGTTGAGACCATAAAGGAGTCATTGGCACAAGTATTTAAACAGCCTATCAAAACATCTCTAGGGATGAAGACACTCATTAAGTCAATAGTCGTACAAATCTGGAGAAGTGGGGACTGCTAGATGGTTAACAGCCAACTCTGTAATAACATGTGTATGCTCAGAACCATGAGAGCAACAGCAACCAGGTCCTACGCAGTGAAGCTCTTGGGGGAATATTTGGATTGCCACATAACCTCTTAATGGTGTCCTGCAGGCAGGCTGACCTTTTTAAAACATAAATACCATGTCACTACCCTGTTTGAAATGTATTAGCTTCCATTTGCCTGAGAACACTTTAGACTCCTTAAATGGCCTATGAGGCCTTTCACAGTCTGACTTACCTCCTCAATCCTGTCCACACTCTGTATTCCTCCAGCGAGCTTCCTTCTCACATCTTGGCTCTACCCCTTCTCTCAGGAACATTCTTTTCTCCACCATTCTCCTTTTTTTCAGTGACTTCTCACAGGTGCTTTAGTTTTTAACTTAAGCACAACTTCCTCGGGGAGGGAGGCCTTCCATTGTCCCTGGGAGAGCGAATACTTCGCCTCTGTGCTCCAACGGCACCCTTTAAGTCTCTGATCAGAGCACTTTTATGTTGTCTCATCTGTGCTGCAGCGAATGGGTATTACATCCATCCTGCTCAACTTTCTATCACAACTCTCCAGAGTTTGACACAGAGTAGGTGCTCGGTAACTATTGGTAGAATAAATGAAAGTGACAAATGCTTTCTTCCTATAGCCTAAGAAGCATAAAGAAACTCAGTCTCTACACATCATTAAAGCAGTTATCTATGTGTTTAGCACTGTACTGGGTAAGGCGAAGTACTAATGAACTGTGTGATGGGTATGAGGATAGTCTCTTCCTGGAGCTAGGCTGTCACCTGGGCTGTAGATCGTGGGCCATTCTAGTTGTCAGCTGAAGGGGTGCAGAATCGCAGGTGTATTTTTAAATTTTTTCATATTTATTAAATTTTTTTTTAATGTTTATTTATTTATTTTGAGACAGAGAGAGACCAAGCAGGGGGAGGAGCAGAGAGAGAGAATCCCAAGCAGGCTCTGTGCTGTCAGTGCAGAGCCCGATGTGGGGCTCAATCCCACAGACCGTGAGCTCATGACCTGAGCTGATATCAAGAGTTGGACACTGAATGGACTAAGCTACCAAGGAACCCCGAATCACAGACCTGCCTAAATTGAGCTCCAAATAAACGGTGCACACACAAAGCATGAGTTAAAAGCCAGATTAAGAGATAGCTCTAGATGTGCTCAATATGTTTGCTGAATGAATGTCTTTTTTCATATCTCCAAAGCTAGTGACAATTTCTGAGAGTTCTGCCCAAACTCTCTGAGAAATCATTTGGGGAGAAAATTGTAGCATTAAAGAACTGTTTCAGAGAGATGTGGCTTTCATATTGACATGCCTAATTGGAATGGCAGGCCCTTGTGGGAGAGCAGTGAGGACAGAGTGAAGAGTTTAGGTTGGCTCTGATTAGGCCAGAAGTTGCAATTTGAGGTGAATGATTTTCAGAGGGCCTGGAGCAGAAAAATAACAAGATGAAAGTCTTCCCACAGTGTCAGACAGTTTGAACTGCAGTGCCTGTATGGGGAATTAAGAGTAGGGGTGATGCAGAAAACTATTATGGGGATATTCTTTAGAGTATTATTAGCATCCAGCTTTGTGTATGTTCCACTTCAGAATTCACGGTGCAAGTTTAAAGAAATACACCTACATTATATCATAACTGTTTGGGGAAATTCTGGAGATTTCCATCAAAAGCCCCATTACAGGGAAATGCTATTGCTTTTCTGTGTGAAAGATGTCAATAGATAGCTCTTGTAATCATCTGGCATTTCTTCTTCTATCCATTCAATAAATGTTTAGTGATTATCCGTACTGTGCCAGACCCTGTTCTCAGTATTAGATACTGAGCTGTGACTAAGGTATATATGCACTGTCTGGAACAGCACTGGCCAATAGAACTTTCTCCAATAATAGAAATGTTCTATAAACTTCCCAATACGATAATACTGTCCAAAACAATAGGTGATAGCCCCGTGCGGTTACTGCATGCTTGAAAGGTGTCTAGTGTGAGTAAGGAACTGAATTCAAAATCTCAATCCCATTCAAATTTCCAAACTCTAAAGGATGGCCAATATAGGCCTCCTCTCTCACATCTCATCCTTGGCATTGTCAATGCAAAGGCTTACACTAAATTTTTGGTTTCCAGGGAAAAAATGTCCTTAATTTTCCTGTGTCCTTTTGCCTACAATGAACCCGTACCCATCAACACCCCTGCCGCATCCCAATTTTTAAACTTGAGAGACAATGAAGCATAGTGGGTGTGAGTACAAGTTCCGGAGCCAGATTTCCTGGGTTCAGGTATGCAAGGATTTAGTGACGATTCATTTTCTTATTTTATAAATATTATTCACCAAAGACCTATATAATTGCCAATCACAACATTAATTTCAGTCAAAAAGCATAGAAACTTAATATTTCTAGTAATCTTTATTGCCTCCTCAGGCATGAGTGAGTGTTTTCAATGAGAACTTTAGAATTGTTGATTATAGGTCAGGACCCCATCACTGCTCTTGGGTAGCCTTAGCTAATGTAAAAGAGAAAAAGGCCATCAATTAAATTTGCATTTATTCTAAACTTGTATGCTAATGGTTTCTAGTTCTTATTAAGTTCAGAAGAAATTTTCCAAAAGTAAATAGCACAAATGAAAACATTCATGAGTAAATCAAGCAGCCAGGCAGTTTATTCCAAGGAGGGTACATGAGTAACATTTTCCTTGTTCATTGTAGACCAAATGAAACTCTAAATGTTGGCAGAAGTTCATCAAGATGCATACTGAGATGGCTCTTGAAAGGATGGAAATTCAGTGTTGTCCCCTATTATTTTTACCATAAAAATATAGCATTTAAATTATACAGTCTAAAGATAGGAAGGACTATGAGAGTTTGTTATAATCCAACTCCTTCCCTGCTGCTGTTATAACACCATCTCCATTACTGTGCACAGATAAGAAGAGCTCTTATTTCAAAAGATTTCCAGGGCAGGAAATTCAATCTTCTGATACCCTCTCCACTGAAAAATTGTCCTTACTGTCCAATCTAAACTGACCCCTTTTGCTGTAGATTATTAAGTCCATTAACTTTCATTCTGTCCTCTGGGAGGCAAGGGAGAGCTTCCATCTTCTTAGTAAAAACTCTTCACATTGTCGAGCATGTTATAAACTACTTCATATGAAAAAGACAGGTTTGGGTGATGAGCAAGTGTTTTCAACTTTGTTATTCTTTTCTTGCATGCCTTTTGATACACTGATTGACTCTGGACATCAGCTTTCCAATCTGTAAACATGGAAACTTTTCACTTATTCTTCTCACTTAAGTTTTGCAATAAAATCATTCTATTCGGGGACCTTCTGCTATATTAGCAATCTACATTTTCCATCAGTGAGTGCTTTGAATGTCAGCAAAAACTTTTGGGTTTCAAAATTGCCTTTTAGGTTGATGAGAGCCATCTTGAAATTTTTTTTAGCTGAGATACACTTGATATTTAACATTGTGTAAGTTTAAGGTGTACAAATATTGATTTGATACATTTATATATGGCACCATGACCTTCACTGTAGTATTAACTAACACCTATATCACCCCCACATAGTTATTATTTCCTTTTTGTGGTAAGAACATTTAAGATGTAGTCTCTTAGCAACTTGGAAGTCTATCATGTAGCATTGTTGACTATAATAATTATGCTGTGCACTTGATTTCCAGACCTTAATCATCTCACTACAAGTTTGTACCCTTTGATTAATATCTTCCCAATTCCCCACCACTCCAGGCCCTAGTAACCACCATTCTATTCCCTGCTTCTGAGTTTGGCTTTTAGAATTCTACATCTAAGTGAGATCAGGGACTCTTGGGTGGCTCAGTTGGTTAAGTGCCCAACTTCAGCTCAGGTCAGGATCTCGCGGTTCGTGAGCCCGAGCCCCGAGTCAGGCTCTGTGTTGACAGCTCGGAGCCTGGAGCCTGCTTTGGATTCTGTGTCTCCCTCTCTCTCTGCCCCTCCCCCGCTCATGCTCTGTTTCTCTATCTCTCAAAGACAAATAAACGTTAAAAAAATTAAAAAAAATAAGTGAGATCCTATAATATATGTCTTCTCTCTGTCTGACTTATCTCACTTAGCTTAATGCCTTCAAGGTCCATCCACGCTGTCACAAATGGCAGGATTTCCTTGTTTCTCATGACTTTCTCATAATATTCCATTATATGTGTGTGTATATATGTATCTATATGTATACACATACTTACACATGCACAACATCTTTCTCCATTCAGCCATTGATGGACATCTTTCAAATCTTAAGCTTAAGAGTTACCTAGATTTCTACTGGTAGGGTCCTAAAAAAGACTTTCGCACATACTGAAAAGTTGTAACTTGATAGAGAACATAGAAGAAAAACTACAGAATGGGAATTACTTTCAGCACTCTGAGAGGAAAGGAAATCATTTTTGCTACTAAGGTGATACCCCATTCTGTTGTTAGAGGATGGAAGTTAAGTTGATAGTTCCCCATTTGACCCAGGTGCTCTGAAGCTGAGAGTGCGGTATAGACTTCCCAAGTTAGAACATTTTAATATAGTGACCCACTTCTGACCCCATTTATTTGCTACCTTTGGTCTTTTATCTTGTATTTTGGACTTAATTGTACTGGTGCTATTATTGAAATGTTCCCACAATGTACTTTGAAAGTCATTCGAGTATAGATAAATACTTAAATATTAACTCCTGCTCAAACTGATTTCAGTTCACCTCAGCTGAACCCGGTTTAGTTTTGAAGATACATGAAACGTGCTTACTTCACTGTTTGTGTCACTGTTTGTGTTGTTACAGACAGGAGAACTTCTTTACCCAAATATTTCATGTCGTGTCTTCAAATCACAACTCTATGCTGCCAGAACTGTTTAAGCTTTGCTGTTGCAATTTTAGAGTTTAGACAGTTGGATGTTTTATTAATTTATCTTAACCTTTTACGAAAATTTTGTGAATGAACCAAAGAATCTTGTGACAAATGGGAATTCTTAAAAATAAATAAATATCCCTTGACTTTATAGGAGTACACAAAAAAGACAGAGAAGACTCTTGCTCCTTTTACTAGATGAGAGTATGTGGGCTGACATTTAAAATATTGATAATGTTTTTGCAGTTATGGTATTTTTTATTTTATTTTAATTCCAGTAAACATATTATTATATTAGTTTCAGCTATACAATGGAGTGATTCAACACTACCATACATCATCCAGTGCTCATCACAAGTGCATTCCTTAATTTTTTTTTTAACATTTATTTTTGAGAGACAGAGAGAAACAGTGTATGAGCCAGGGAGGGGCAGAGACAGAGGGAGACACAGAATCCGAAGCAGGCTCCAGGCTCTGAGCTGTCAGCACAAAGCCTTACACAGGGCTTGAACTCACAAAACAGGAGATCATGACCTGAGCCAAAGTCAAACGCTCAACTGATTGAGTCACCCAGGTGCCCCACAAGTGCACTCCTTAATCCCCATTTCCCATTTCCCCCACCCACCTTCCCTCTGATCACCATCAACTTTTTCTTTATGTTTAAGGGCGTTTCTTGGTTTGTCTCTTTCTCTCTCTCTCTCTCTCTCTCTCTCTCTCTCTCTCTCTTTTTTCCCTGTGCTCATGTGTTTTGTTTCCAAGCTCCACATATGAGTGAAATAATATGGTATTTGTCTTTCTCTGATTGACTTCTTTTGCTTAGCATGATACTCTCTGGCTCCATCCGTATCATGTGAATGGCAAGATTTCATTCATTTTTGTGACTAAATGATATTCTATTGTATACATAAACCACATCTTCTTTATCCATTCATCTATTGATGGATACCAGGGCTGCTCCCGTAATTTGACTCTTGTAAATAATACTACAATAAACATAGGGGTGCATGTCTCCTGTTCAGTTAGTGTTTTTATATTTATGGTCACATATCAAGTAGGCAATTACTGGATCATAGGGTAGTTCTATTTTTAGTTTTTTGAGGAAACACCATACTGTTTTCCACAGTGACTGCACCAGTTTGCATTCCCACCAGTGCAAGCCTGTTCCTTTTTCTCCACATCCTCATCAAAATTTGTTGTTTCTTGTGTTGTAGATTTTAGCCGTTCTGATTGGTATGGTGTGATATTTCATTATAGTTTTGGTTTGTATTTCTCTGAGGATGAATGAAGTTGAGCATATCTTCACATGTCTGTTGGCCATCTGTAGGTCTTCTTTGGAGAAATGTCTGTCTGTTCATGTCTTCTGCCCATTTAAAAATTAAAAATTAAAATTGTATTATTTGTTTTTGAGGTGTTGTATCACTTTTTTATATGTTTTGAATACAAACCTTTTATCAGATATGCCATTTGCATATTTCTTCTCCCATTCTATAGGTTGCCTTTTAGTTTTGTTGATTGTTTCTTTTGCCATGGAGAATCTTTTAATTTTGATGTAGTTTCAGTAGTTTAACTTTGTTTTTATTTCCCTTTCCTCAGGAGGAATAGCTAGAAAAAATGTTGCTATGGCTAATATCAGAGAAATTACTGCCTCTGCTCTCTTCTAGGATTTTTATGGTTTCAGGTGTCACATTTAGGTCTTTAATCCATCTTGAATTATCTTTGTGTATGGCATAAAAAAGTGGTCCAGTTTCATTCTTTTGCATGTTGCTGTTCAGTTTTCTTAACACCATTTGCTGAAAAGACTATCTTTTTCCCATTTTATTCTTTCCTGCTTTGTTGACGAGTAATTGACCATAAAATTGTGGGTTCATTTCTGGGTTTTCTATTCTGTTCCATTGATCAATGTGTCTGTTTTTGTGCCATTACCATACTGTTTTCATTACTACAGCTTTGTACTATATCTTGAAATCTGGGATTGTGATACCTCCAATTTTGTTCTTTTTTAAGATTGCTTGGCTTTTGGGGTCTTTTGTGGTTCCATAAAACTTTCACAATTATTTGTTCTAGTTCTATGAAAAATTATTTTGGTATTTTGATAGGGATGCATTAAATCTGTAATTTGCTTTGGATAGTATGGACATTTTAACAATATTTGTTTTCCCAATCCATGAGCATGGGATATCTTTGCGTTTGTTTATGGCATCTTCAATTTCTTTCATCCATGTTTTATAGTTTTCAGAGTACAGGTTTTTCACCTCCTTGGTTAAGTTTATTCCTAGGTATTTTATTATTATTGGTGTAATTGTAAATGGGATTGTATTTTTAATCTCTCTGCTTACTTCATTCTTAGTATGTAGAAATGCAATGGATTTCTGCATAGTTGATTTTGTATCCTGCAACCTTACTGAATTTACTGATCAGTTCTAGTATTTTTTTCGTTGAGTCTTTAGGGTTTTCTATATATAGCATCATATCATTTGCAAATAGTGAAAGTTTTACTTCTTTCATACCAATTTGGATGTTTTTCATTTCTTTTTCTTGTCTGATTGCTGTGGGTAGGACTTCCAGTACAATGTTGGTTAAGAGTGGTGTCCTGTCTTCTTCCTGTCCTTCGGGGAAAACCTCTGTTTTTCCCCATTGAGTATGATGTTAGCTATGGGCTTTTTATATATGGCCTTTATTATGTTGAAGCATGTTCCCTCTAAACCTACTTTACTGAGGGTGTTTGTCATGAGTGACATACTTTTTTTAAAATGCTTTTTCTGCACCTGTTGAAATGTTTATATGGGTTTTGTCCTTTCTCTTATTGATGTGATGCATCACATTGATTCACTTTCAAATATTGAGCCACACTTACATCCTGGGAATGAATCCACATGATCATGGTGAATGATTTTTTTAATGTATTGTTGGATTTAGTTTGCTAGTATTTTGTTGAGAATTTTGCATCATATCCGTCAGAGATATTGGACTCTCTCTCTCACCTTTTTTGTGGTGTCTATCTAGTTTTAGTATCAGGGAATACACTTCACTGGCCACTGTTTTTCAACTTTTTACATTTTTATGTGCCTTTTTCTTACTTGTTTGTAAGCCTCTTAAGGATAAAACTCATGTGTTTTTGTGGTAGATACATTGTGCTACCCACAAAGAAGGCAATTAATATATATTGACTAACTGTAAAAGGTGACCGTTTTTATATGCAATAATCTCTAAAATATTTGTAGTATAATAAACTATATTACAGCCTTTTCAGATTTCACTGTGAGTTTATGTATCCATTTTGTTTGAATAACCATTGAGAAACCATGAGCATTCATTCGTTCATGATAAATAGTAATTTATAAAGTGCCTACTATCTAGTAGGATCTGGTTCTTTCAATGACTCTACCGCACATACCAACTCATATGAATCACATTAACAAGGGGTATTAATCACCTGAACTCTGGTATACTCTGGTCTGTTGGTTTTCTATGCTGCATGGACAATTGCTGCAAATTTAGTGGCTTAAAACAATATATATTATCTCTAATATATGGCTTCATGTGTTTGGCTTAATTAAGTTCTCTGTTCAGGGTTTCATGAGAGTGTGATCAAATCATCAGTGAGGCCTCATCCTCATGTGGAGCTCAGAGTTCTTTACTAAGGTCAATTAAGTTGTTGACAGAGCTCAATCTTGTGATTTTAAGGCTGAGGCTGTTAGCAACGATAGGCTTCCCCTCTCCATAGGCTGTTCACAGCATAGCTCTTTGTTTCTTCCAGACCACCAGTCTCTGATCTCTAGACCCTCTTTTGGTGGGCTCACCTAAGTAGGTCAGCTCACCACCCCATAACCTTCCTTTTGATTATGTTAAAGCCACTAATTAGGGACTTCAAGTATAACTGCAGAATCCCTTCATGTTTGACATATAATTTACTCAAGGGAGTGACTATCCCATTACTTTTGTTATATTCTATTGGTTATAAGCAAGTTGCAGATTTTGCTTATATTCAAGGGAAGGGGTCTATACAGGACAGTGAATCCTTAGGGGTCACCCTAGGATATGTTTGCCATGTCTGTCTTCAGAGATACTTTAGATATCACTCTCTTACTAGCATCTTGGACCTGCTCATGTATTCAGACAGCAATACGCTTCTTATTTTGTATAATTTGGACATGATACCACAGCTCTATACTCTCTAAGTTTTTACTGACCAGAAACCCTATATGTTTCTTCTTCTCGTAAGTCATCTCTGAGATTCACATTCTAAAGCTAGAGGGATTCCCATTTTAAAACAAGAGGTACACCTCAACTCCTAGGCCATGGTCACACTGACCTCCCTGAATCTCCCAATCTTTCTGGGAATCAAATAAGGTTTCTGCTATAGAGCAAGTACCGTGTCAGATGCTTTAGTGAACATTAAGGAGAATAAGACTTACTCTTAGTGAGCCTCCAGTCTAGTAGGAAAGGCAGATATTAAAACAGATAAATTCAATATACAATATAACAAATGGAGGAATAGTAGAGGAACCAGCTGAGAACAGGGAAAGTATGGATAAGAGTCTCTCTCAATATCTCCATTTATGTATAAAGAGACTAAGTTTCAGAGGTCAAGTAACTTGCCCAAAGTCACATTGCTACTAAGTAACAGACTTGAATTTGAACTTAGATAGTCTGTATCCGAAGCTTGTGAACTGAAATATTATGTTAAATATGAGTTGTAGGATTCCAGCAGGAGGTGAGGAAGTTGGAGGATAGCTTGGAACCAAGTGGTGAAAGGCATCATATGTTAACGTAAGGAAGTTAAACTTCTCTCTTGACAGTGAAGATACATCAGCCCTAACCAGAGTCAGCAGACATACCAATTCCTCATCACCACTGATCATTGGAGAAATGGAACAAGCAGGGACTAGACAGACTTTGAGAAAGTAACTAGCTGTAAGGTTGGATATTAATTGGGGGTCAACAGTTCAATACACTGTATTCAAAGAAACGGGATGATACTTCCTGTTGTGATTTAGGTTAGTTCAGGAACTAAGCAGAGCTGAGCCTACAGGTTACAAAAATGACTGTCTATAGTTGAAAGGAGCTATACTAGACTGGGACAGAAAATTGGTGGTTCTAAAACAAAAATAAGGATTAATCATAACTGTGTTTTAAAAAGTAGTTATAGAATGGTGCATTGAATTTAAATGAGGATGTCAAGTGGGAGAAAGAATAATCTTTTTTTCCTGGGAAACTGGATTAGCCACATGCAAAAGAAATTGCATGCCTACTTTACACTGTATATAATAATTAACTGAAAATAGATTAAAGACCTAAATGTAAAAGCTAAAACTATGCAACTCTTAGATGAAAACATAGGCATAAATCTTTGTGACCTTAGATTAGATAGTAGATTCTTAAATATGATACTAAAGCACACACAGCAAAGGAAAATTTGGATAATTTGAAATTCCGCAAATTTAAAAACTTTTGTCCTTGAAAGGATGCAATCAAGAAAGTGAAAAACAGAAAATGTTTACAAATTATATCTTGTAGGAGACTGTATAAAGAATAGTTATAACTTAATAATAAAAAGACAAATAACCCAGTTAAAAAATGAGCAAAGAATGTGAAGAGATATTTCCCCAAAGAAGATATACAAATGTTTAATAAGCATATAAAAAGATGCTCAACATCCTTGCATTAGGGAAATGCAAACCAAAATCACAATGAGATATTATTTTACATCTGCTAAGATGGAAATAATCAAAAAGATAAATGTGGAGAACTGCTCATAGACTTCTGGTGGGAATTTAAAATGCCACAGCCCTTTTGGCAAATTGTCTGGCAGCTTCTCCAGCAAATTGAACATAGAGTTACTATATTGCCCTGAAATTTCACTCCTAGGTATGTACCCAGGAGAAATGAAAATACATGTCTACACAAAAACTTATAAATGGATGTTCAGAGCATCGTATTCATAATAGCCAAAAAGTGGGAACATTCCAAATGTTTATCAACTGATGAATGGATAAATAATATAGGGTATATCTATATAAGGGAATATTATTCAGCAATAGGAAGAAATAAGTATGGATAAGTATGTTACATTCTGTAACATGAATAAACTTTGAAAACATTATGCTAAGTGAGAGAAGCCAGTCACAAAGGACCACATATGATATGATTCCATTTATATGAAATGTCCAGAATAGACAAGTTAATAGAAACAGGAAGTAGATTACTTGTTGCTTAGGGCTAAGAGGATTAAGGGGAAATGGGGAGGTGGGGTGGTTGCTGAAGGGCACCGTATTTCTTTTTGGGTGACAATGTTCTAAAACCAACCGTAGTGATGGTTGCACAACTCTGGATATACTGTAAAGATCATTGAATTGTATAGTTTTAATGGTTGAATTGTGTGATTTGTGAATTATTTCTCAATAAAGATGTTATCCCCCCGAAAAGTAACAGGAGAGCTCAGAAAGGAGTGAAGAAAGATGGGATGTTTGGAGGTGGGTAAGAGATCATGAAGATCACAGAAATGGCGATGGAGAGTGAGATGGATTTGCAGGGCGCCTGAGTGGCTGTCAGTTGAGTGCCCCAACTCTTGATTTTGGCTCAGGTCACAATGTCACAGTTGTGAGATCGAATCCTCCATTTGGGCTCCATGCTGGGCGTGGAGCCTACTTAAGATTCTCTCTCTCCCTCTCCTTCTCCTGTTCCCTTCTCATTATCAAAAAAACCAGATTTGAATAATAGAATGAATAGGAAGCAATAGAAATGAAAGACAAGAGAGGAGGAAAAGTTGAAGATGAATTTGATCTTCTAGATTCAGTTATTGATAGCATCCCTGTGCTCCAACCTGACTTGTTGAGAAATACTTACTTTTGATCAACACTTCTCCTTTCTCAAATCTTTTCCATCTAATAAACATTCTGTTCTGCTGCATTTACTTTAAAAAAATAATAAAGTGGGAAAATTGTCTCCTGTATAAACCAGCCTTAGAAAAAGGTTGATAGTGAAAAATGACAGGTGAAGGGTTTTAAAGGAATATCAAAACAGTGAACTTACTGAGCAATCTCTCTTTCCCATATTGCTACCCAAACAAGCTGTGGTGTTTCTGTTTATGATTTTAAATTTCATTCACATATTTTCCCTTTTCCCTTTTGTACAGTAGATGACTATGGGGAAATGTTTCTGATTGTGAAATTTGGGGGTTTCTTAAGCATCCAAACGAATGGACAATTGTGAATTACTTAATGTTTGAAATGTAAACTATTTGAGCACCAAAACCCCAGTGGGTTTGTGAAGAAACCTGTTGACATAAATGGTCATCGATGGATTTATGTGACTGCTCACATTTGGGTTCTATGTCGTTTAATAGAGTTCTCTTTCTGATGCCTTTAGTTAAAGTTCTGTTAAACTTTCTCCTTCATATACATTAAGAACAAGAAATGCCATTGGAATTTGTCCTTCCTAATCACTATTTCAAATTAATATGAAAGATTTTATTAATTGTACCTTTTGATACGTCCTCACTGATAGGAAATCTCTCATCAAATGAATGACAAGATTTAAAAAAAATCAAGTAGAGTAAGTTACTCTGCCATGATATAATCATCCCTTCAATTTATGGATGATATCTTACAGCCAAACCAGAGTAGAGAAAAAGGTTAATATACAAGGGGCATCCCCACTCTCTATGATTGAGTGCCAGGGCTACCCAAATGCAAAAAGGGCCAAGACCTCAGATTTGAACTTCTTTCCATTAGGAAGAAAAGTCCTTGTCATGTTCATGTTCCCTATTTTTGTGCGTGTGTGAGTCTCTTTTTAAAAATCATAAAAGTGCTTGGAACAGAGAACTCAAAAAGTGATCAAGAATATCCTTTAATGTTTGTCATCACTTATCATCATAGAAATATAAATCAAAACTACATTGAGATACCACCTCACACTGATAAGAGTGGCTAAAATTAAAAACTCAGGAAACAATAGATGTTGGCAAGGATGTGGGGAAAGGGGAACCCTCTTGCATTGGTGATGAGAATGCAAATTGGTGCAGCCTCTCTGGTAAACAGTGTGGAGGTTCCCCAAAAAAATTAAAAATAAGATTATCCTATGACCAAGAATCGTGCTATTAGGAATTTATCCAAAGGATACAGGAATGCTTATTCATAGGGACACATGACATGTACCCCAATTTTTATAGTAGCACTATCAACAATAGACAAATCATGGAAAGAGCCCAAATGTCTATTGACTGATAAATGGATAAAGAAGATGTGAGATGCACATACACACAGACACACATGCACATACAGACACACATACATACACACACACATACACAATGGAATATTACTTGGCAATGAAAAAGAATAAAATCTTGCCATTTGCAACAATGTGGATGGAACTGGATGGTATTATGCTAAGTGAAATTAGTCAGAGAAAGACATATATGTTTTCACTCATATGTAGAAGTTGAGAAACTTAACAGCAGACCATGGGGAAAGGGGAAGAAAAAAATACAAACAGGGAGGCAAATCTTAAGAAACTCTTAAATACAAAGAACAAACTGATGGTTGATGGGGGGGTGGGGAAGAGGGGAAAATGGGTGATGGGCATTGAGTAGGACACTTGTTGGGATGAGCCCTGGGTATTATATGTACGTGACGAATCATGGGAATCTACTCCTGAAGCTAAGAACACACCATATACACTGTATACTAGCCAACTTGACAATAAATTATATATATATGGAATATATATAATATATGGAATTCCATATATATATGTATATATATACGTATATATATATATATGGAATATATGGAATATCCTTTAAACAAAAAACAAACTATCATTGATTTTTAGAACAATAAAATGGTACTACAGGTTAAGTGGGATTCTAAGTTCATTTTTAAGTTATTTGCTTATATTCCTATAATAGTGATATCCACATCTCTCTCACCAGTTCAGTATGCCACAGCTGAGCTCAAGAATATAAGCATGAAGGTCCTTGTGGGGAAATGGGTTTTACTTACATAAATGGGTTAGAAAACAGCTTGGGGCTGAAAGCCGCCACCATGGGGTGAAAACACCTTGAGGTGAGCTAGCGAGATATTGAATGGGATCACGAGTACTTTCCATCTGATGTCAATATACTATTGTAATTTGATCACAAACTCCATTTGCCCGCCCCTCCCCAGACCCTTTGCTTCTTACACACCCAAGTTAATGATTACTGTCTGATTGTTTTCTCCACGTTTACATGTATAAGACTTTGTTTTCTTCACATTCACCACGTGAGTAGTATCTTATTTTCTTCATATTCACCACGGGTAGTATCTCGTGAGTTCAATAAATATGGAGACAAAACCCCTGTTTGGGGCTCCTGTCTCCTCCTGGACATTAGCCTCTCTCATATTCAATTCTGTGTCTGCTCTCTTGCTGGACAAGAGAGAACTCCAGACTCAGAGTCTGTGACAGGTCCTGGCATCTTTCTACTACTTCTCTATGTTACATGTTCAGTGAGGTCCATTATTTGTAGGATCTAGTGGTGCTTATGGAATTGTCCTTCCTAAATGACAATAATTTATGGGTAGTAATCCAATATATTAGTGCTAATTAATGTGGGTCAGAATCTACTGGTTGATGGTAGTCTGCCTACAAAGAGCAGTCTTCCCTTAGGATTTCATAGCCTCCACTCTTAGACTTTAGAACACAAAAAATTGATTTGGTCTTTTTTTCTGGAAAATGAAAGTTGATTGTCTTCAGGGGGAACCTATAACTTCTAAATGCTGAAGACTTGTTTATATATTGTCGTCAGGGAACCCACACCCTCCACACATAAGAGATGCATCCTCTGCATAAAAAGGAGATACCTTCTTTGTCATATCAGCAGAATACTCATCTAAGAGCGGGGGGGGGGGGGGGGAATAAAACTTAATCTCCCACAGGATGCACCTTCACACCTGAGAAGTTTTTATCATAGAATTAAAATTATGGCTAATTGGTTTGGTTTCATGCTAGGCTAATCAGATACATTAAATCTGTGTTACAGTTGAAGTAGAACATAACCAACAGTCTTACAGAATTTACCAGGTGTATGATATTTATATGGGAAAGTATGGTCAAAATTCCAATTTGGGATTCCAAATATGTCCTTGAAAATAGTGTTGAGACTCCCTCTGGTATCATAGGCTCTCCCCACGACTGGTTGGAACTTCCTCAGATGCAAGGCATTGGATAAGACATTCATGACCAAGAGCAGAGGTTCCAGAGAAGAGTTGCAATGAAAATTGGACACATTGGCTCTCAAAGTCTAGGAGACAAAAGCAACACATGAGAGCCATTTGGTTGCCATCGTTAGTCAGTTCTTAAATATTGGTCTTTAGATTTCTGCACTTGGGCTCCCTTCAGACTTGGGTTCCCCCAGACTCCTTTAGGGAACACATCTACTCATGGCTAGGGCACTATTTATCAGTGTTTTTCAAAGTGACTCGTCTCAGAATTACCTGGACATGGCCACATCTACTGAACTGGAATCTAACAGTGTTTGTGCGAGTTTAGCATTTTAACTTTCTTATCTTCTAACAAGCTTCCAAGGTGATTTTTATGAACTTTGAAATCTGAGAACCACTTTCTTAGAAGTAGAAAAAGGAGAGTGGGTGACTTCATTGTCTTTGTCTACAACAATGATCAGAAACAGCACTAATGAGTATGGATTGCTCTTACCATACCACATTGCAGTTATGAGTATTTGTCTTTCTTACTCACTTCACTGTAAGCCCTTTGAAGGTACAAATTGAGCCATATTTATCTTCATATTTCATGTGTGCAGTATAATACTTGGTATAAAGAGATATTCAATATTTATTTTGAGATATTAATATTTATTGAGTAAATAATGATATATTCAAATATATCTAGAGATAAGCTAATTTGATATTTGCATTTTAGGAAGAAGTACGTTTCAGATGGAAATGTTTTTTTAAAGATATTTGTTGTGATTTGGGATAGTTTTGCACATTACTATATTTATCTAATTTTATTTATTTACATTCTTAAAGCTGATTATTGGTATGCTATGGGCTTCTAATTTCTTCAGTATACATTGATGTTTGCCAGATATTTAAAAAGGGAAAACTAGATTATGTTTTCTACTTGCATATAAGTAACTAGGTAAAGAGGATGTGTTTGGCTCATATGAAGGAGAATGAATGAAATAGCCAACAGCTTGTAATCAGTGATTTTCAGTTTAGAATCTCTTCCTAAATATCATATGACCTTTGTCCTGGCAGACATATATTCTCCATATTTTGTTTTGTTTACTGGGAACATGAAAATGATCACAATGATTTAGCTTATGGGTTTTTTATTTTTATTTTTTTGAGCTTAAACAGATTGTCTGCAGTCCCTTGAGATTTATAATTGCAAGATGATAAGGCACTGGTACTGTTGTAAATTCAAAAGTTTTGTCTTAGTGTTATTTTATCCAATTTAAGTTTCAATCCATTTAGAAATCCATGTCTCCTACCATCTTTTATATTTCCTTTTCTCATTTAAAGAAATCCTACCTTTTGAAGTATACTGCTTTATCTGAGTTTTGTCTGAGCATAGCTGGCTTTTCCTCTCTTCCTACCACCCCTCCACTTCATTTAATTAAGGCAAACATGTTTGCTGCCTTTTCAAGAAGCCTTCCATCACACCCAAATCAGTAGTCACATTGGACTGACCAGCTTATGTGTGATGTTGTCATCTCTCTTCTTTTTCTCTTTCTTCTCCTCCTTTTTCATTTTTTTTCTTCAAGCAAGATTTATTTAAAGAGTTGTTCTAACCTAGTTCTTTCTTCAAAAACTAAACAAACAAACAAACAAGCAAAAAAAAAAAAAAAAAACAACAGGGGCGCCAGGGTGGCTCAGCCCATTAAACGCCTGACGTGGGCTCAGGTCATGATCTCATGGTTCATGGGTTCAAGCCCCATGTCGGGCTCTGTGCTGACAGCTTAGAGCCTGAAGCCTGCTTTGGATTCTGTGTCTACGTCTGTCTCCACCCCTCCCCCACTCACATTCTGTCTCTCTCTCAAAAATAAATAAAACATTAAAAAAAACACAATAACTGTGCCCAAGGTGTTATCATAAAACTAAAATGAATTTTTTGGTGGGAAAAGAACCATAATGACATTCTCTTAGATCTTTGCTCCTTTTATAATCTTGCAAGTTCAGTGCTTTCAGTATTTTTCCTTCTTCCAATATATGTTTTGGTTTCTTTGTGTGTACTCCATCACAAGTCTTGCCAAACTATGTTGAGGAAACTGGGTGGCTGCCAATCGCAACAAAATAATTCCCCTGCTTTAATTTACAGATGGTTTTCTAACACCAAGATAAACAGTGGGTGCCTCCCCCAAATAAAGAAGCTTTGATTCAATAACATACGTACAAAATTTTATGCCCTCTCATTTATCTATTTTTATAGGTGTCCTGCCAAAAACATTTTTGGATTTGCTTTGAGTCCCATAAAATCATAAGCAATAAACTTGTATGGTGAAAATAAGGCTTAAAACTTGTGAATTTCCCAAGTAGCTCATTTTGCTCCGTCCACACGCTCTCCTTTTCTTCTCACCTCTAACATGTCAACTGTAAGATATAATTTCTTCCATAATTCCTCAAATGATCACTGTGAAAATCCTGTCAAGTCTCTTCCTACCACAAGTGAATATTTATAGATGATTTATAAAGTGCTGAAAACCAGAACTTATAATGGAGAATCTGACAAGGGATGAAATGTTTCTGCACTGGGAGGCATCAGTACAGCAGAAAAGCAGACGTTACCAGAGAGAGCCACTCCTTTGCAGTGTTCCCACAAAAAGGAAGATAGCATATAGCTGTTCAGAAAGGACCAGAATCACAGAAATTATCATGGACTTCTCAAGAACCTATAGTGTGCTTGTCTGTAGAGCCCTTATACATAAATGATCTGAGAAAGCATTAGAACAGCTTCCCTTTCAAGAGGATTTCTACTTAAAGTCTACAGAGGCTGATGTTTTATTTTGTTGTTTAGACAGACTGGAGCGATTTCTCTCAGACTCATACAATTAGAAGTTTCAGAATGCCTCAAAAACATGCTTGTGCTGTGAATGTCCAGGTTTTATGCTTTTCAGTGTGAGAGAAAAGATAAAATCTCAAATTTCAACTCTTTTATACTTTGAGAACAACAGAAATACAGAAATATTAAATCCACAGATACTTGCAAAACTTTCTAACAGCCAGCAGATTTAAAGTTCTAACTAGGTGATTCCACAGAAACAGAAGTAAACTGATTTGGGCTTCTCCTCCTCTCTCCTCCTCTTTCAACTGGCTCTCAATTACAGCTAATAATGGCAGAGCATTGCCCCAAAGTTAGACAATAGTAGTAAGAATGAATATAAAAGGGGCCAGATAATTCACAAAGAGAAATTGCAAATCTTTGGTTAATTATGAGTTGGAAAAAATTGCTAAATATTTTTCCAACCAAAAGACAAAATCCCTGTGGCCTTTTCTTTGACAGACTGGTATTGGAACACTGTAAAAAAATAAATGTGAGACGATGTCTCAGAAATGCATAGGACTGGTATTATGCGCCCAGAGAAGCTTGCTATTCAGCTTATAGGTGACTTTTACTGAGTGCCTATTATATGCCAGACAGTCTTACCAACACGGTAGGAGTTTTACTCGTATTTCTTGTATCTTTGTAAAAGCCTGTAAATTATTGACAATTAATATCCCTATTTTATAGTTAAGGGAATGGAGGCATAGAGAGGTTAAACAACTAGACAATGAATACACAGCTACTAACAGGAAAATCTGAGACTTGAACCTAGGCTGTCTGTTGCCAAAGACCCCCGGCCTATCCAGGCTCCACTCACTGTACCAGTCCTCTTGCCTGTGATATGATGAATTCACTAGAAGGTTAACAATGTAAAAGTGGATTGCAAAACAAGTGACTCTAATTATTTGCCTTACTCAGATCACAGGGACATTTTATCAAACTGACCTATTACATAATCATAACCACTATGAATTTTGACAGGATGAATCTTGAAGAAAACAGTTTTTCCTTTTATAGTGTAAATGATTTTATAGTTTATAAAAGTCAGGAATCTTTGAGAATAATGCAGATGGTCTGAGCGGACATTGTAAGTATGAAACAATTTTTTAAAAATTTATACCTATATAATCGAGAAGGTTGGAAGGCCTATAAACTCTCCCAAATTCTTTTTTCTGCAGTCTCTATGGTACATCACTGGATAAGCTTTACCAATCATCAATTAATTAGTGAAAATATCTCATGAAGAGATTTGTTAACATGATAGACCAGACAGCCTAGACTCAAGTCTCAGATTCATCATGCATTTAGAATTCCAGACATAAATGCAAAGGAGGGAATGCCAGTTCAATCTACACCACAGAAACCAAAGTGCCTGTCTTACATAGCCACAAAACACAAATAATAGCTTTCAATAATTTATTATTTGTAATATACAAATCATCAGATGGAAAATGAGAACTTGAATATTGAAAATTATAATTTGCCTGAAGAAATGGAGGCTTGGAAGAAAGGATGACTCATGGGTTCAATAAACTTTTGCAATTATTAAGACATCTAATGAAAATGGATGAGGATAGAAAGTCAATATGAACTACATTTCATTAAATCAGAATGTATTCTTTATAAAAATAAGCTTGAACAAAATCACATCAATATATTCAGTTCTAACTGGATGCAGTCACATGCTATATTTGTTTTAGGTGTCATTAGGCTCTAATCTCGACAGTATAGGTCGCTATAAATGTTCCCATACTATATATACATCTAATTGGTTTTAACTTCTTTATTTATTTTACCTAGTTATTTGGTCATAGGGAATAATCTTCTCCAATCCCATTAGTGATTGGTTACCTTATAATTTATTACCCATTCTGTTTTTTCTTTCTCTTTCACTGAATCCACAAAATATCTAAAGTATTTCAACCTCATCTAAATAACATATTTTAAATATTTGAATATTTAAACATATCTAAATCACATGTTACATAGATGAGATTTAGATGTGTATCTAAAATATTCAAAATATTGAGTTTCTAATATATGCAAGTCATTTTCGTAGTATTGGTGTAAGTATAATACTAAGAAACTAATGTTGGGGAGATTCGAGAAATTCGTGTTTTTTCAGTGTTTCTTACTTTATCAGGGAATCAAAACATAAACACATGAGAAAATACACATTATTCTGTCAAACAATCTCATGGTAGCTTTTAGTTATATTGTGTAACTTTGAGTTATATACAAATTCTATGTGATAGTTTTTATATAGTAAAGCATCCCTCTCTGTTGATTTGCTTTTCCTCCCATGTTTGATGTTCTTGTAGGGCCACATACCTATCTGTAGCACATTAAAAAAAAACCCAAACAACAACAACAACAAAACCCCACACCTCTCTGATATGAGCCTATATTGGTCAAGGTTTCCTTCAGGATAGTAGTCAGGTATGAAGGGTGACACATAGTATGGAAGGATAGAAGGCCATGGCTAAGTTGGGGAAAGAAAGTAGGAAGATAAAGAACCAGCAATACAGAAACTCATCATGCTGAAGGGGACTGAGCAACACATAAGGTCACTGTCTAGGCCACACATATTTCTACTTTTAACTTCAGTGATTAAGAGGCAGGGTGCATTTTCCAACTTAGTTAAATCTGGGATTGGTAAAAGAAAAGATCTATTTGTGGTTTATGCATAGAGAACTGGCAATTTTAAAACGTGTGGCAATGATAACAGGAGGTGGATGGTGGAAACATCAGATGTTTTTAAGCAAATGTCCCATGGTCAGAACTCTAATTTAGGAAGACTACATGGCCCATTAATTGAGGCAGAGTTGGAACAGATTGCTAAACTTGTCTGTTGTGGGAGGTCATAGAAAAGATGTGACCACTAGTTGACCTGTGAGCTGGACCTGCCTACTCAGAGACTCCTCACTTCCTTCCCTGTCCTTGGAATATGGGTTCCACTTGCCTTTCCTGCTCCCAGGGGCGGCTCCAAGGACATAGCCTTGAGATAATAATATGGTGTTGAGAATACCTGCTGCACAGTGTACTTGACTATACCCAGTTAAGGCACCCTTTTACACAAAGTTTTAAGATTTGGCAAGTGGGTCCTGGGATCCATTTGCCTTGCTACTGCCCAAGACAATTGTTATATGTAAGTTCCCATTGCTTATTAAAACTGCCACCTACCAGCTCAAAGTGGCCTGCCTCTTTCTTCTTCTCCCTGCCCTCTGTGTATGGGGGTTAATTTCAGATTACACCAGGGAAGCTCCAGAGAGGGTTGTGAAGTGATATTGTCTCAAGCATGTATAAGCATTACCTATGTCTGCGTGTAGGATGTTGCTTGAAAAATAGTAAAAGATTTTTGAGAATGGACTGGTTTTTTCTGCCCTTCCAAACATAAATAGCATAACTATTGGGTTATACAGCTATAGATGGCTATACCTAGATTATTTATTATTATGTATAATTATATTGGTAGTATGTTAATCTATTTTACAATAGTTCTGTATAAACAGGTGTCTGTGTGGAGGGGGTGGGTGGGTGGGTGTGCGTATGCAAATGAACTCTAATATACATCTCGGGTGTGATTACTGGCATTTGAAATCAATTTAACCAGGAATCAACATTTTCAAAATGGCTACTTAGCATTTATTTTTTTTTTTAATGTTTATTTATTTTTGAGAGACAGAGAGCATGAGCAGGGGAGGAGCAGAGAGAGAAGGGGATAGAGGATTTGAAGCGAGCTCTGCACTGACAGCAGCAAGCCCAATCCTTGCTCACCAACTGTGAGATCTGACCTGAGCTTGAATAGGACACTCAACCGACTGAGCCATCCAGGCACCCCAAAATGGCTACTTAACATTTAAAATATATTTACTGAAATATTCCCCAGAGTGTTTGTTCATTACCATTGCTGAAATGAGAGTTGTCTGAGATAGATGCACGGTTAAAATATTGTAGAACCCTCACTGCCTTGAATAAATGAAGTATAAATTTCCAGTAAGCCCAGCACTGTAGTGCCATTTGTAGAATGGCAAAGTCTATAGTCTCACAACTAGCCCTATGTTTTAGTCCTATGTTTCTCTTCCTGGAGAAATCAGATAGTGGATTCTATTCCAAGGTTGACTTGATAAGCCATCAGAATGCTATTGTATTCACCTTGGTGTCATTCTCTCATGCAACGTGGTAATCAGTGTAGTTAGGCAGAGACTGGATTTTTCTCCAAGCTACATAACAGGTTGCAAGATCTTTGGAGGATCATTTTCCTAATATATTATTGTAAATTTGGTAGAATTTTGTTCTGAGACCTTATTTTTCATTATAAGCATCTATTAGTAAGGTTGTAAGAAAGCATTATAAGCATCTATTAGTAAGGTTGTAAGAAAATGGAATGTAGAGTTCCCACATAACTACTTACAGAGTCTACTAATATTACCTAAAAGAACCTAATATTTGCTAAGTGATCTAATTGGTTTGGATCATTTTATAACCTATCTAAACATCTCTAAGTAAATCCAAACCTAAATATAATTAATCCTCATATCCGAATATATCTACATACATACCCATATTTATATTCGTACCCATGTCTCTATTTATCTTTAAGAAGAAGCAGTCAGAAAGGCAGTAAGGGGAAGAGGGGAAGTGATGCTCTTGAAATCCAGGTGGGAGATTAATTTAAAGGGGAAAAAGATGATAGTTTGCACAGTTTCAACCTAAATTGGACCTGTATTTCCTGGAATCTCCTTTCCTGTATGGGTGGTTGTTTCCCAAAGAGAAATGTGCACAAGATTTGGAAGGCAGCCGTATAAATGACACCATTGCTCTCTGTAAAGGTGTAGTGGTTAAATTTGGTGAGAGACAGGTACAGAGGTTCTAGCAAGTTCCAGCTTGTCTTTGTTCTTCCTGCTCTGCACCCAACTCTTCTTTCTCATTCCAACTTTGTAGTGATGCAAACAGCAATCCTGAGAGTGATCCCAGATCCACTACCAGCCATAGGACAGCAGTCTCCTATGGATCTATTAATCAACTCTTCCTTTCTCAGTCCATACTCGAGTAGCTAGATGCACCCGATGTCTCAGGTTTCCCTGTGACCACTGGGAAGATCAATGGGAACTTTCCCTTGACCACCTGTGTCAGGGTTGGTTAGAGACTTCTCCGATTATTTCCACACCTCACTTCCGCAGATCCACACAGTTGTGTGAGATCTAACTCCTATAACAAATCCTGTGTTTCATAATATTCAAAAGTGATTCTGTTTCCCTGACCAAACACTGACTGATGAAAATGTGAAATGTTACAGAAAGAGCAAGTAAAATAAAGAAGGAAAAATTTTTTCTTTGAATCAAGTAACCAAGAAATCGTTGAATTTTTTTTCATAGCATTTTATCTGTAGAGGCTGGACTGAAGAAGGGTCAAAGGAAGTTGAGAATTGGAGGAAAATGAGGAAATAGAGCCAGCCAAAACCAAAGTAGTATTACACACCTTCATTCCCCTATTTACTGCACTGTTTTGTTACTGTTACTTTAAAATGTTTGTCCTTTTACTAGGCTGAAAATTCATTGAGTAAACAAGTGATGCTTTGACATCTGTAGAGACTAATGCAATACTTGGCACTAACCAAACAATTTAAAACTTGTTTAATAAAAGACTGATTAACAACACATAATTTTAATCTATATTGAAACCTCAGAACTAGATTTTGCACCTTAAATTAGCAGTAGTTTGTATTGCTACAATAGTTATATTGGAGTAGGTAGAAAATTATATTGGAAAAGAGCGGGAAAAGAAGAAAAAGATAAAAATAAATAAAAACATGTCTAGTTGAACCTCATAATTGCGCAATAGGACATGTGTGCTATACCTGATTGAAAACAAGGAGGTAAAACTACTCAGCCATTTCATGCTAACTATTGATCCAATGAGGAATCATGTGTGTTTTTTTAACCTTTTATTCTATGTCACAGACTCCATCAACAATGTGACATTGCCTTCTCTCCAGATAAATTGCTATGTATGTATAGGTCACTGTCCTTTAATTTTAAGATGTTCACAAAATTCCCCTGGGATAAGAATCCCTGCAATAAAGAAAATAACACATATCTTTTTCTCAGTCTCTGTTTTATTCTCTCTTTATCCTTCTCTCCCTCCCTCTGCAGGTCAAATATCTCTTTGGTGTTTGTTTGTTTGTTTGTTTTTTGTTTTGCTTTATAACAGTAGCTTCACATGATCGAAGTTACTCAGTTTGGATAATGACCACACTCATGGGGAATTTTTAGTGATCTCCATATAAGAAGAATGTATGGATGCTCTCTTTGCAAGAAACTGATTTAAATTTGTCAATATCAAATGTTATTTTGGAAAAGATTAAAATTCCTATTTATTTCTATAATTTATACCTACATATATTTTTTCTCTATTAAAACTGAAGTATAATTAACATACAGTGTTATATTCATTTTAAGTGTACAATATAATGATTCAACAATCCTATATATTACTCAGTACTCAAGATGAGTGTACTCTTGATCTCCTTTAACTATTTCATCCTTCGCCCCACCCACCTCCCCTCTGTCAATTACCAATTTGTTTTCTGTATTGAAGAATCTGGGGGTCTTTTTGTTTGTTTCTCTCTTTTTTTGTTTTGTTTTTTAAATTCTACATATGAGTAAAATCATACGTTATGTCTCTCTCTGACATATTTATTTCACTTAGCATTGTACTCTTTTGGTCCATCCATGTTGTCATAAATTGCAAGATCTCATTCTTTTTTTATGGCTGAGTAATATTCCATTGTGTGTGTGTATATACATATACACACAACATAGTCTTTGCCCAAGTGTCCATAAATAAATGAATGGATAAAGAAGATGTGCCATATCTATATCTATCTATCTATCTATCTATCCATATATATATATATATATATATATATATATATATGAGTGTGTATATATATACATACACACAATGGAATTTATATCTACATATATTTTAAAAGGTATAATAAAATGGGTGTACAGATTTCAAGTTTCTAGCTTCTAGCTTTTGAAATAAAATTAGAGGTTATACACATGTTTCTCCATCTCTCATCTACTCTCCATGTATTCTCTTGCCTAGGTGGTGGTGGTGGTGGTTGTTTTACTTCACCAGCTCTTCAAATGATTTTGTGGGGATCAAATTCCCTATATTATGTCCCCTTTTGCTTTAAAAAAAAGGCTAGGGTATATCCTGTTTTTCTGCTGGAGTAAATTTTCCTGCTGGAATCCTGACTGATACAACAAGTTCACAAATGGCATTCTTTCCCCCTCTGATTTCCTAATATTAATCCATCACCAATAGGAAAATAAAAAACATATTCTTGTAAAATCTATTTCAGATTAAGGATTTTTTTTTTCATATAATGTCAAGCTATAGCTTTGCCTAGTCTTTTGATTTAGTTCTGTGTGCTAATTTAGAAAGGGTCTTAGGATTCTCATGAAAATATAGATGTCTAAAGGAAATAGAAGCAAGAAGTAGAACAAGAGATTAAAGACTCCACACTGATTTCCCACTATCTTTGTTCTGATTTCTCAGGCATGAAGATCATTGCATATTTCTAGAGTTGGCATAATCAGTTACAGTGAACATGTACATGCAGGATGGGGCAGTTCAACCTTCTCATCATCATAATTAACACGAAGTAAGTCCTTACTATGTATTCATAAAGTGCCTTAGGTGAATTTTCAATTTAATCCTTCCAAGCTTCCAAACTTCTGAAGTAGCTATTATCCTATTTTCATATATAAGAAACTGAAGCATCAAGAGTTTTAAGTTATGTGTTCAAGGATACACATCTAGTCAGTAGTGGAAATAAGATACTCGGAAACACACGCATAAATGGCATGGCCAACACAGTTTCATAATAGTCTGAAAATTATAAACTATCAAATGCAAAATAGCTCTCCTAACCTCACCTACTCATTGCTATATCCACAAGTGCTAATTCAGGAAAACCATGGAGGTTTTAGAGAGTTTGTGGGTTTAGGAGGAGGAAGGAAGAAACTGAAAAGAGTGGATGACTTTGATGTTATGACTCCAGAGTTGGACTCCTATAGAATAAAATGTATCAAGGGAGGATAATGATTGCCCATTCTCCAGGTTCCCAAATATTAAGTCTTTTGCTCTTTTGTGTCAGGTATAAAAGGTGGTCTGGTAGAGAAAGTTCCAGGTGAGGAGTTAAAACTTGAGCATATTACTTGAATGTATTTATATATATATAATCTTCCAATGTTAGAAACCCTACCAAACTGGATGGATATGAAGAGATTTCGATAATATAGTATGTGGGGGAGATACACGTTTCACCATGTTCATGTAAAAAATACTTCAATGCAAGAAATTATTTTTAATCAACATAAGTGTTAGTATTTTGTCCAGCTAGTACATTTCTAGCTTACAAACATAGATTTAGATTTATGTATATATGTACGAATATGCTGTGTTTTGCCCCATTAATGAAATTTTAGAAAAATGAAAGTTAAAAAATACTGGGGTTTTAGCATTTTCAGTTGCTTAACTCGTTTGATAATGTTGGAACATCATAATGATGTTACAGGGAATTATGTTTATGGACCTGTGTCGGTCTTTCACTAACTAGAAAAGTGAGCATTCTGTATCTCACTCAATGTTTAGGAATATATTACTGGATGCTCTGGAGACCCCGAGTGGCATAATATATAGTCTCTGCCCCCAAAGACCAAAATCAGGCTGGGTAAGGAATACACATGTATAGTAAAAGTTGAAATACAATGCAAAGCAACATATGAGTTAATATTTTAGATTTTAGGGGCGCCTGGGTGGCGCAGTCGGTTAAGCGTCCGACTTCAGCCAGGTCACGATCTCGCGGTCCGTGAGTTCGAGCCCCCGTCAGGCTCTGGGCTGATGGCTCAGAGCCTGGAGCCTGTTTCCGATTCTGTGTCTCCCTCTCTCTCTGCCCCTCCGCCGTTCATGCTCTGTCTCTCTCTGTCCCAAAAATAAATAAAAAAAGTTGAAAAAAAAATTTAAAAAAAAATTTAGATTTTAAAAATATTAGTCTCATAATATATGGAGCAAAGGCTGGATCATTGGTGGTTTATATAATCCATAGATACTTCTGGACCTGTTAATATGTTGCTAAGCTGAGAAGAAAAGGGAAGGAATTTCAGGCGGGCGAATAACCTGAGTAAATGTTAAGTGAAGTTTAATAAATACACAATTTAGCCAAGGCATTCACAGAAAGGAATATTACAGATGAAGCATTCATCTTGGGTGTAGAAGAAGGAATTATCAAGCAATTTATAAGCTGTCTGAGGGACATGTTAAACATATGGTCCTGCCCATGTTCACAGAAACAAATCCTGGTTTTTCTGAAGGAGTTTATAAAATATTTGGTCCTCAACAAATCCCCTACCCCCCCTTCACTTGGTGGTAGATCTCAAAGATCATAAACCTCTTCACTATGGTTATGCTGTTTCAATTTGCTCTAAACACTTGTGTTTTTAAATGTTTCAGTATTTCCCTTCTGGAAGGCAGTTGTCAGGGATGATTACAAAGTGTTCTTTGAAACACAACTAGCAGCAAGCACATTGAAAGAAGCTGTTTCAGTGGACCAAATTCATGGCTGCCTCCCACATTTGGCGTGTTCCTACCAATAGAACAGGAAGTGGAAAGCATATTTGTTTAGTCAGGAAACTTGTATTCATTGTTTGTGCTGGCTGCACAGGAGGGTGAGTGGGTATTTATATTACTGTTCTGATTGCAGGGCACTTTTGATTCCTCATTAATGGTGTTTGGAGAGTTGTGAAAAGAAATATAACAGCACACAGTTATTTTCATAGACTTCCTTCAAAGTAGTATAATTACTACAAATATTGCCTTAGTCTCCTACTGAGACAATCAGAACCTAATTTCAGATAGAATAAAATGCAAGGAAAAGTAAACGAAAGGCTTAAGCCAACTAACACTTTTATCCTATAAGATTTTTAAATATGTATTTAGTAGGACCCTCGCTATTTTCAAGTGATAATTTCCACTTAGTTGGAATTTAGGAATGTATTGGAAATATATTAGTTTTTTCTTCTACTTTATACATTTCTATTGATTTCTGGTCTACTCATGTGTGTATTAACATCCCTTTTGCTCGTACTTGGATAATACACAGAAACTTATTTAAATTCCCCAGCCTTCCTTCCTGAGCGCAAAGACCAGATATGGAAGATCAGATCTTTCTTACACGACTTCTGCATTCCTTCATGAATACGTCTGCAGAGCCAGGAATTCTTAAAACAAATCCATTAGGACTAACACATCAAATGATGCCTTGTACTGGAAAAATTAATATTAAATACATACTTACTTATGTTAAAAATATTATGTAGAAATGTTTGTTTTTATTACTTTTCTTTGAAAGTCCTTTCTGACTAGCAGAACTTTTTTTATATTTTTCCACATACAATTAGGCATCAGATGTGTGGAAGTTTTCACGTGGACTGTCTGGCAATGAGGTGGGTTTTTTGTTGTTTGATTGCTTTTTTTGTCCAAGATTCAAAAACTCCTTTACCCTGAGAGGCCAAGAGGTAAAGTAAATGGGTGAGAAAGGCCTTGAAGAACACTGTGAGGTGTTATAGTAACTACAGTAAACTGAAGAGCATGTAGTCCCAAAATTAATGGTTTCTCTTATAAAAACGTGAGCTAGTATTGCCAAATACTCAGTTTTGTCAAAGAAGGGAGAATACTGAAATTTGATATAAAATTTCCCAATGAGGATAGATTCATATACTTCAAAGCATGACTATGCTTCAGGGCCACCATTAATAGCTTGCAAACTTTTATACAGTAATAACTGAGGCAGATGTTTGGCCTCGTGAAGAATGAAAACCAATGAACTATGTCCAAGATCCATGCTGACACCAGCTTTGTTATTTAACACTGAAAGTGATAGTTACAAACGATTCATGTAAATTTACATCATTTATCAGTACTTAAACATTTTATATCCGTATCTGCAATTATATATCTACCCACTCACGTTACCCACCCAGCGATCCCTCCATCCTTCTATTTATCTATCAATACACATACATGTATGAGGCGTAGTTGTTCAAGTCTGAGCTCTAGAGTCTACTGCTGAGGTCCAAATATTAACTCTGCCAACTATTAATGAAGTACCTTTGGGAATTCACTTAACCTCCAGTGCCTTAGTTTTCTCATCTGCAAAATGTGGGTAACGACAGTTGCTCAAGCATAGATTTGTTATCGGGACTGAGATTAGTTTGTGCCCTGCATCTCCAGTAATGTTTAACTTCCTGGGCATTTTTATTCCTGCTGCTAGGGAACAAAAAAGTGATCTCATTGATTCCCATTCCACCCACCAGTGTGAGATACTCAGATAAAAGCAGAAATGAGAACAAGAGCCCTCTGGACATGCACTGTAGTGTAAAAACTTTATAGGGTTTGAAGAAGACAATTTTGTCACAAAGCTCTTAGCCATTAGAGTTCCTGTGACCCCAAAGCTAGGCTGCTTTAAAAATAAGTCATACGTCTATTTTTTTCAGATGGTGCCTTACAGACTGGTTATGTAGACATGTCTTTCTTTAAAATCTTTCTTTCTTTCTTTCTTTCTTTCTTTCTTTCTTTCTTTCTTTCTTTCTTTCTTTCTTTCTCTCAGTTATCTATTTCACCAAATGAATTCTTTATGTTACAAGAGAATTTGGAGTAGTGTTGCTTTAAATAGCAAGCTTTGAATGCATTCAAAGTATGAATCAATTTATGAGAAATTGATTTACACACAACTTTACAGGAACAAATCTATTGCATAAAAGCTGTTACAGGACTCAATCCAATAAGCTTTAACAAATGTGGAACCAATTGCTTGCCTAAAAACAAACTAGCTTTTCATGACCGCCACCCCACCCCAATTTTCTCAACACTCACACCTTTGTTTAGCCTTTTTAACTGGTGTCCGGACTGAATAAGCATTGTAAGAAAATTCCATAATAGTAAATATACAGCCCAGATGCAGAATTAAATGTTTTTCAAGAGAGACTATTATTGTACTTATTGATTGCCTGTCAGTAAAAATTGATGATTTTCCAGAGCAAAAAGCAAACATAAAATTCCACATTACTAAGGGTTATAGCTCTACTCTACATAAACTGCATAGCTTGTTTTTGTTGTTGTTTTGCTAGTTATTGTTGGTCCTAAAAGAAGATAAAACTGTAGCCTAAAAGCATTCATTAGCAGGAAATTCTAACAAACCTTCTTCACAGACAACCAAGACACCATTTAGCCCATCAGCTACAAGCATGTAAATAATACCCTTGTAGCCAGGTAAATACAAAAAACATAAACAAGAACATACTGAACTCCCCTCCCAAAAGTCGACCTTCATTTCCATCTGCCTGGTCATTCAGGGCCAACTGTACCCTCAATTACTCCTTGTGCTTCTGTAAATGTAAATGTAAATTGGCGTATTTGGCACTGACATATAATTAATACATGTAACTGATGATAAATGTTACCTTTTCTGTTCTCTCAGTGTTCAGCTAAGGGCCCCAAAGTTAAGGAGAAGAGGTATTAAATGCCAACAAATTTTAAAGGGAAATGCTAGATCCGTCAGCATTTAGACTTAGTAAGATACAAACTGCTTCTGTTATACTTCCTTCATCATATATGAGAAAAGAACGTTTGAAAATAATTGATAGGGTAAATGAAAGAGAATTGGTGTGTCCTTGGCCTTCTTGAGAAAACCATCCCTGTGTCCACTGGGGAGTGTGGCGGTATGTCCCAAAGACTGTGGTGTCTGCCTCTGACCTGGAAAGTCCTAAGGGCAAGGGGCAGGGTAAAGACGACTATAACGGAAAGTGAGAGTCAAGAAGGGCGGCAGGAAGGCGTCAGAGTTGAGAAGGGCAAGGATATGCTTTGCTTTCCAGTGGCCAGAGTGGACAAGCTGCTAAGTAGCTGGGCTTGAGCCGTTTGGGAGTTTAGCGTATGAGCTAAAGTGACCACAGAAGAAGAGCCTAAGTGGATGTGCCTTTGGAGCAATTGCTGAGGGGTTGCCAAAAGCCAGAGGGAGAGCAGTGGCTTGGGGCAGGCAACATGGCACACACCAGGATTTCTACGCGGTCACGCAAGGTCCCATCTGCCAACTAGACAAGGATGCCAGAGAACAACAGCTCCAACCAAATGAGGTTTACCTCTCTATGCCCCTTCCTCATTCTGGAAGGGCCTGAGGCAGCATAACCAGTTGGTAGGAAGTAGAAAAAGGAGCAGGAGGCAATAAATAACTTCCTTGCCACTTCCTCTTCGGGGGGACATCTTTATACTGGATGGGAGTTGATGTTCTGATTTAGATACGGTAGATATGATATGTTAATACCTGAAAATAAGATTGTTCTATTGCTTAAAATTGGGATATTCCAGGGATATTGTTCAAAGCGGGGAAGAGAAATTGGAAGGCAGATGAGGTAGAGTGTGCTTGGAGGACTTTTCATGAGGAGAAAAATAAAGATTTTTTCTGATTGGCATAAATGAGTTGACCCATTCAATAAACTGTTACCTATACGGTGAAATGAACTAAAAATCACATATTTAAAATTAGGAAATGGCAAGGCAGTGGGATTTGTACAGTTCTCTGAAGTAAAATGCCATGAGCATAATGATAAAGAGAAACATTGAGAATATAATATTTTATTGTTAAAGAATTCTCTGCTAAAGCTCAGGATAACAGGCTCATTAGCATTACTCAAAATATCACTCACACCCTATCTGGGAATCACCTAGACTCCTGGCCCTCTCTCATTTTCTCTTTAATTGGTGTCTCCTAAAAGTAGCTTTCCAATCAATACCTTTTTCTCGCCTCTCAATCTATTCCAGCTGCCCGACTCCAAGTCTTACCTGGGCACTCCTCTGGGACAGCACTACATGTGACAAGTGCCCACAGACATTTCCCCATCTGAAGCCAGCATTGTGGCTGGACCAGCCCTGTGGTTCTCTTATTGTGACTGTAAGATGCGCCTCAGCAACAACCATTAGAAAGTTTTGAAGAAAAAACAAAAACGCAAAACACAAGGTTTATTGCAAGTTGTATAAGGTACAAGGCAAGCCAGGCCACACGGTGAGGTTGTAGGGAAGAGAGAGAGGAGGGGGGAAGGAGAGGGAGAGGGTGAGAGAGACTGAGATACTGAATGTGGACCTGGTTCCGCCTTTACTGGGGTTAAGGGTGGCGTACCTAAAGGGTTAAGGGTTTCACAGGTTCACTCTTTATTGGTGAATTTAAAACATACGAGTGGGAACACGCACAGTAAGGCAAAAACAGGGTTGCAGAAAAGGTCAGTTATCTAGGTCAACTAGGACCTTCTAAAAGGGGAACTTCATGGATAGGGCGGGCTGGCTCTTCATTCGGTTGCATAGCTGGCAGTGTGTCTGAAGTGGATGCCTAGGCAATAAGAAGCGTAATAGCAGAACCTTACGTCGCAATTAAAAAAGCCACTTATTGGGCACTTTCCACCACATCCTAGAGCACTGTTTCCTTGCCTTCTCTGACTTACCAATACCTTTGGCATCCTTTCTGCTCTGCCCACCAAGGAGGTTGTCTAAGGCTCCACAGACTTGTAGACGTACAAGGCTTGCCCCGGTCACAGTTGGGACCAATTTACTCAGAAGATACAGCTTGCCTACAGAGCAACAGTGAGAGTCCATACACAACTGACACAGCAATCCATGGTCCTCCGTGAGCTGTCATCTCCCAGGGGGTGGCTCAGGGCTAAAGAGAGGAGACCCACACGGGGCTAACATGGGTGCTGCTCTGTCACAGAATAAGTCGTATGCCTCACAGCGTCAATAGCTCTTGAAAAAATTCATAGGCATCACTTTCAGGGGTCACTTATAGTCAGGAAAGCTCAAAGCTGTGGTTCCCCTATCTGGTATTTATAGTTCATTTATTGTTTTCCCAGTCTAAATGCAATTTACCAATCAGGGTTATTTTTATCATAAGGTAAATTTACCTAGTGATAAAGTTATTATATACCATCATCTCTGGCTTCCAAGTAACAGACTTAGGGGGTAACAAAAAGCTGGAGTCTTGTGCAGCAGGGAAAGGGCTTGATAACCCTTTTATCCATTCCTTCCTTTCCTACCTCGACATCTCCAGCCTAAATCATTGATTCTATTTTCTTTATGATTTCTATATCTTGTACATACCTCTGTTGTTGGCCCATCCTAGCAAATGGTGATTATCTCTTATATTAAAGTACCTGTTAGGTCTAATGTTAGGGGGTGGCTATTTATCGGATGGGGAGTGAGGATTGTGAATATATGGCCCCTAACACTGAGGATTTTTAAGCATATTTAGTTGTAACAAAATAACAATAGTTAACCGTTCATATCCTCAAACATAGTTTGTTGGATTTGTCTTTTCTCATCCACTGGATGTAAATGGTAAATTATTAGACTAGGTAATATAGGCATTTTTTAAAAAATCAGATCTTTGAAAAACTGCTAGCTAAAATGAAAATATGACCTAAGTGAAACTAATGCTTACAAATTTTAATTGAGAAAATGACTTTTTAATTAGATCAGCTCATGAATTAAAGATCATCATTAAACTATGGACCATGGAATACTTGTAATAGCTCTCTACATCCAACTTCAAGTGATGTCCTCAATCTAGAGCAAATGATGACCTCTGGATTTAATGCATATGTTATTAGCAATTTGATCCCTTAGATTCAGTCCATGAATTTTAATCTTCTCCAAAAGATGTTCAAAATGATTGGAAAAATAGAGCTGGAGGTAAACAAATAGGAGCAGCTGTTTACCGGAAAAACTTTCTACCTGACCTCCTGCTGAGTTAACACAATGGTTGCTGAGAGAACATTATGACTCTCTCCTTTTGGTATTTACCACAGACCTGTATATCTGTTTCTCTTTTCTACACTGTTTTAATCCTTCCCTGAGTAGGGAATGTCATTATCCACACATGGAAACTGAGTCAGGCATACATTCAGAGGCCAGCAAGTTGCAGGTCTACTGATCTATATTCGGCCTTGTTTGCCTCATTCCACTGTCCATGGCTCTAGGGAAGGTTGCACGTCCTAAGAAACTCAGCCACAGTTTGAAGCCTGGGCTCTATTGATATCAGAGTTTGATGAGGTAAAAAGAAAGGAACTGAAATAGTCTTATCTAAAACATTAGTTGCTCTCGGGGAGGGATGAAAAGGAGATCAAGGAAACATACAAGGGAAGGAAGTAGCAGGCATTGTGAGAGGGCTAGAACAGTGAGTTGCCATTGCACAGAATATGAGGAACTAAATTGCCAATGCAAAACCATTGTCTTGCATTCCACAATAACATCATGGGCTGGAATGTTCAGGAGGGAAGAATGGCAGCCAAGGACAGACTTGGCCTCTCTCTTACCCCGATGTACCCAGATTTCAATTATTTCCAGATCTCAGTGCTCTTGTCTCATATATGAAGAAGGGGAGAACATACTTATAAGCCCTTTGTTTTCTCTGAAATATCTGTGGAGAAATACTAAAAAATAAATGAGAAGACTGAGCCCTTCGTAAACTGTGAAGGAAGCTCTGGTTAATATAGAAGTGTGGGGGCGCCTGGGTGGCGCAGTCGGTTAAGCGTCCGACTTCAGCCAGGTCACGATCTTGCGGTCCGTGAGTTCGAGACCCGCGTCAGGCTCTGGGCTGATGGCTCAGAGCCTGGAGCCTGTTTCCGATTCTGTGTCTCCCTCTCTCTCTGCCCCTCCCCCGTTCATGCTCTCTCTCTGTCCCCAAAATAAATAAAAACGTTGAAAAAAATTAAAAAAAAAATATAGAAGTGTGGATGTATCCCTGAGGTGCTGCCCCGAATCCACTGTTTTTTTGTGGGTTTTATTCTTAACTGCTTATTGTATATGAATGTAAAGTCCATGCAAAAATAAATATTGTATGCCTGTTATACTTTGGACATCATTAATTGGTGGATGATGAGAACACCTCATGATAATGTAGAGCCAAGTTTGCTTAATGTGAGTTTTCCTTCAGAAATGAAGCCATTCAAGTAGTCTAAACAGATACCTGGAAGAGTCCCTTTGTTCCTAATTATTAGAATGTACGCAAGTAGGGGTTTGTGTATTTAAATATCCTGCCTCAAAATTTTTATTTAGTTATTTTCTTACCCTGGCTTAACTGAGTGGCAATAAAGTGAGAGATGATGCTGAGTAAAACTCCTGGGGCAGATTTTTTTCCAGGAAAGACAAAATCGGAAGGAGTAAGATGCATTTATTCCCTTATATACACAATGGAATACTATGTGGCAATGAGAAAGAATGAAATATGGCCTTTTGTAGCAACGTGGATGGAACTGGAGAGTGTGATGCTAAGTGAAATAAGCCATACAGAGAAAGACAGATACCATATGGTTTCACTCTTATGCGGATCCTGAGAAACTTAACAGGAACCCATGGGGGAGGGGAAGGAAAAAAAAAAAAGAGGTTAGAGTGGGAGAGAGCCAAAGCATAAGAGACTGTTGAGAACTGAGAACAAACTAAGGGTTGATGGGGGGTGGGAGGGAGGAGAGGGTGGGTGATGGGTATTGAGGAGGGCACCTTTTGGGATGAGCACTGGGTGTTGTATGGAAACCAATTTGACAATAAATTTCATATATAAATAAAAAAATGCATTTATTCCCTTGTATACTAATTCAGTGGACTTTCTCTGGAGTATCATTGTAAGGCCTATTAAGTTGAAACCATCTTATAATAATATGATACCTTTGGCCCCTATTAATAACAACCAACATTTATTGAATGCTAAATATTGTACATATAGCCTCTCATTTCCTATGAACATCCTCATGTCATAGGTACTACTGTTACTTTTATTTTGTGAGAAACTGAAGCAAGAAGAGGTTATGTAATTAGTCCAAGGTCACACACCTAGTCCATAGTAGAGCTGGATATTGAACTTCAGTAGCTTGGTTCCAGAATCCACATGAATCCACAGAATCCACTACCCTAACTGCATCAGGAGCCTGAAAGAAAGCAGGACTTGTACATATCTTACGGTGGAGAATGAAAGATAATGAAGTACAACCCAGGATGTGTTAAACTTCTACTGACTAGTGTAAACCATTTTGTTTCCTGCCTTCCTGACTAATCTTTTTTTTGCTACCACTTCCTTGTCTTGCTCACTGCCTTTGTTTCATTCTAGATACCAATATTCATAGCTGTCTTTCTTGTCTCTGTGTCTCTTATTCCTGGTAGGATTACTAATTCCAAGATTAATAATCACAAAGTAATGGATTTCCAAATATACATCTCAGTCTTGAGTTCCAAATCCATGTGCAAGCTGACCTCTGTCAGCATCTGGTTGTCTCATAGCTCCTGAAACTCAACATGTCTAAAAATGCTTCTATGGCCTTTTGTATAGGGCTGTCCTCAGATTCACTTCTCCTGTGTTCTCTGTCCTGGTTAGTGACACCATTTCTTCACTTGCAATCTATGATCAGCAATTGCTACTAGTCATTCATTCAAATCATGCCCATTTGAAGTCAGAGATCATCTGTATTTCTCTTTTGTTGAAAATTGAGATGTAATTGACATATAGCATTATATTAGTTTCAGGTATATGATATAATAATTTGATTTTTATAGGTATTATGAAATGATTACCATAATAAGTCTAGTTACATCCAATACCGCATATGGTTACAATTTTTTTCTTGTGAAAAGAACTTTTTTTTTTTTTTCAACATTTATTTATTTTTCGGACAGAGAGAGACAGAGCATGAACGGGGGAGGGGCAGAGAGAGAGGGAGACACAGAATCGGAAACAGGCTCCAGGCTCCGAGCCATCAGCCCAGAGCCCGACGCGGGGCTCGAACTCACGGACCGCGAGATCGTGACCTGGCTGAAGTCGGACGCTCAACCGACTGCACCACCCAGGCGCCCCAAGAACTTTTTTTTTTAACCGAAGTATAGGTAACACACAATATTAGCTTCAGGTGTACAACTCTGTACTGAGAATTTTTAAGATTTACTCTCATAACAGCTTTCAAATATATAACACAATATTATTCATGAAAAAAGAAATCATCTCTTGAATCCAGCTGTTCCTCTTTCCTCCATGGCCTTTACTTTATGATAGGTGTGGACCATGCCATGTTTGGCCTCTCTGACATTAATTTTTCTCTCCTCCAGTTACAACCTCCTCCATTTTTTTCAGGATTACAATTCTGAAAATTGAACTTAACCATATTAATTTTTTACCTAGAGACAGCTGTCAGTTTTCTATCATTCACAAGACAAAATCAAAACTCAAGATGGTTGGCAAGCTCTTTCAAACACAGTTCCTTCCCTCTGTGGTTAAGAATCTGTTTCTCGGTGTACCTCTCTCTTTTTTTTTTTTTCCCTGCGCTCATTTGTTCTGTTTCTTAAATTCCACACATGAGTGAAATCATATGGTATTTGTCTTTCTCTGAGTGACTTATTTCGCTTAGTATAATACTCTCTAGCTCCATTCATGTCATTGTAGAGGGCAGGATTTCATTCTTTTTATGGCTGAGTAATATTCCATTGTGTGTGCATACTCCTGTATGTATATATATTCTCTTTCCATTCATCAGTCAGGGAACACTTGAACTATTTCTATCATTTGGCTATTATAGATTATTGTAGATAATGCTGCT
Organism: Herpailurus yagouaroundi; assembly: GCF_014898765.1. Classification (NCBI taxonomy): domain Eukaryota; kingdom Metazoa; phylum Chordata; class Mammalia; order Carnivora; family Felidae; genus Herpailurus; species Herpailurus yagouaroundi. The sequence goes on from NW_024412417.1 coordinate 3,079,360, forward strand.
ATACATTGGGGTGCATGTACCCCTTTGAATTAGTATTTTTTATTCTTTGGGTAAATATCTAGTAGTGCAATTGCTGGATCATAGGGTAATTTTATGTTTAACTTGAACTTCCATACTGTTTTCAAACTTATAGCTACCCGAGGGGAGGTGGAAGGATGTGTTAAATGGATGATGGGGATTGAGTACACTTGTTGTGATGGGCACCAGGTGTTGTATGGACGTGTTGAATCACTAAATTGTAAACCTAAAACTAATAAAAGGTAGGGAAAAACACATAGTTTTTGTCAATCTATAGCAATACAAATATAAAACAACAACAAAAAGATAAAATGATTGCGTCTACGTATTGCCTATTTCTTATGCCCCAGCAATCCAAGAGCTCAATTTACAGACAAGATGAAGCTTTGGCAGTGCAAACCGAGGCTGAAAAAGAGCTGCTTTCATTTTGGATCTCTTATCCTAGTTACCTTGGCATATCCAATTCATAAACTACTCTCTACCTTTCCATTCCCCATCCATTCACTTCTTTTGTATTCAGCCTTGAGGACATGTAAGTCACTGATAAAATGTAAGAGAGGTTGATTAGAAGAGTCACCAAGACCTGAACTTAGGGTGCCTTATTAAAAAAGAAAACACAACAAAACAAATCAAACCAGAACAAAAAAATTTAAACCTTTTGCACTACCAAGATACATACCCTGCTATATTTCTGCTCTGCTTGTTATGGGCTAAATTGTGTTTCCTTTAAAATTCATATGTTGAAGTCCTCACCTTCCTAGTACCCTAGAATGTGATGTGTTTGGAGATAAGAGTCTTTAAAGAGGTTATTAAGATGGGGTCATTAGAGTGAGCCCTCATCCAACATAAGAGGAGATTAGGACAAAGACTTTTCAGAGGGAAGACTATATAAAGACAGAGAGAAAATGGCCATCCACAAACCAAGGAGAAAGGCCTCAGAAGATACCAATCCTGCAAACACCTTGATATCAGACTTCTGTCCTCTGAACTGTGAGGAAATAAATTTCTGTTATTGAAGTCATTCAATCTGTGGTGCTTTGTTGTGGAATTCCTTGCAAATGAACACGATACACTTATAAAAACAATAATAGCTAGTATGGTATTTGAATGCTTACTATATGCCATGTTGTGCTCTTTGCAATTTAAATTTTAACTTATTTGGTCCTCACAACAACTACAAGGCAATATGATCTTATCTCCTTTATGTGAAGGAGGAAGATGCAGTATGGAGAGATTAGTGAAATTGTTGGGTTAATAGGCTCGAAAAGCAGAGGAATTGTAATTTTAACCTAGAGAAGTTTGAATGTACTTGGTGCTGCCTTCCCCTCCCCTACTACATTCATTGTCTCTAGACAAGTCTGGCTTCCTGCATTCATGTTTCGAACATGATTCTGGAGGTTTTTTTTTTTTTTAAGGCTTTGCAGATGATATTTTTCCTTCTAATAAACAGTATTAGTCCTCCTCTTCTCTTGACCAGAATAAAACTCCACCTTCACTATGATACCAGTTAAGTCTCTCCTTCTCTGGGTGCCTTTTGCACTGTGTACATCCCTTATCACATTCCCTACATTGATTTTATTTATTTATTTTTAAGAACTTAGGTCATTTTAATTAATTAATTAATTAATTAATTAATTTATTTATTTATTTTAATATGAACTTTATTGTCAAATTGGTTTCTCATTCCAACAGGTGCCCTCCTCAATGCCCATCACCCACTTTCCCCTCCCTCCCACCCTGCATCAACCGTCAGTTTATTCTTAGTTTTTAAGAGTCTCTTATGTTTTGGCTTCCTCCCTCTCTAACCTTTTTTTTTTTTCTTTCTCCTCCCCCGTGGTCTTCTGTTAAGTTTCTCAGGATCCACATAGGAGTGAAAACATATGGTATCTGTCCTTCTCTGTATGACTTATTTCACTTAGCATCACACTCTCCAGTTCCATCCACGTTGCTACAAAAGGTCCTATTTCATTCTTTCTCATTGCCACGTAGTATTCCATTGTGTGTATAAATCACAACTTCTTTATCCATTCATCAGTTGATGGATATTTAGGCTCCTTCCATAATTTGGCTATTGTTGAAAGTGCTGCTATAAACATTGGGGTACAAGTGCCCCTATGCATTAGCACTCCTGTATCCCTGGGGTAAATTCCTAGCAGTGCTATTGCTGGGTCATAGGTAGATCTATTTTTAACTTTTGGAGGACCCTCCACACTGTTTTCCAGAGTGGCTACAGCCCCTACATTGATTTTAATGGAGGCATCTCTCTCCCTCATTGAGCTTTGGGGAGAGTCTTAACATTATATTTTCCTGACACATTGAGCACTGTGCCAGAAATGTATCAGGTGGTTAATAAGTATTTGTTGAAGTAATCCTAACTTTTGATTATACTCTTTTATTGGATACCTTTTAATATTTGTTATGGACTCCATATATGATTTCAATTAAATGAAGACCTTGACGCTTTGTAGACCGAAGTTCCTTAATAGCTTTATTTGCCACTGTCTACTTATAATGCTTCCAGTTCAACTTTCAGGAGTTTTATTCTCTACTTGTGAACTGACCTAAGCCAATTTGACTTTTATGATTGTCAAGTTATTTTTCATAGATTTCAGCAGTCTCAGAGGACTAGAGGTGGGAGGGGGCAGTAATTCTGGTCTCCCACAACCTTGCCATATGAAGGGTGGTACACTACAGTGAGAACAGGTCTCCAATGGAACTCTACCACCCATATAAACACTTGTAGGCAAGTGAAATGGTTATCTAACCTGTGATGCTGGCTCCTGAAGTCCCTCTCCTCTGTTCTTTTGGAGATTCCACAAGCACCTTGAATGAAAAATGCATGCTGAAGAAAATGACAGTATTCTGATGGCAGGAAGAGCTAACCTTCCAGCTAAGCTAGGTATACTTGGAAAGGTACAGGTCCTGTACAACATATTAAGTCAACCACATGTCTTGAACATCACTCATTTTACTAATGAAAACTTAATTCTGATACTTTTTGTTAGTTTGAAGCTGATTAGAAAGGATTTCTTTTTTTGAAGTACTTGTTAGCCTTTGGAGAGAAGACTACTGGTTAGGATCTTTCAAATGCTATTTAAATACTATTTGAGCGTGAATTCCTGGTTACAATGTCAATTAACTGCATATGGGATGTAAATTGCTGTACATACACATGGCCATTTGTAGTGAAGTACTTAAAAGAAAATTAAAGCTATACAGGATACTGACAAAGAGTTTTCCAAAGTGACTGTCTCAATTTACACTCTCAGAAGGAAATGAGAGTTCTAGTTTCTCCACATCCTCACCTTTACTTGACATTGTCAGTCTTAATTTTTTAAATTTAGCCACTCTGGTGGATATATAGCCCTATTGCATCGTGTTTTAGTTTGCACTTTCATCATGGCTAATAAGGTTCAGCAGCTTTTCATGCACTTATGAGTCGTATAGATGTGCTCTTTGTGAAATGTCTTTTCTTTTGCTTATTTTTCTACTGAGTTGTCTGTCTTTTCCATATTGATTCATGAGAGCAGTGTATTTTTAATATTTTCAGAACCTGAGGCAAGACTATAAATATCTTCTTCTATTTCCTGGCTTCTCTTTTTTATACTCCTTAATTTTAGTATAGTTTAATTTATCAATCAGAATTTTATCTGGAGTTGGACTATTCACCAGTCATATTATGTGATCTTCATAGAAAGCCTGGGGGAATGAGAAAAATTATTTTATTCTTTAAAATGAATTTATACTAAGTCAGAAATTTTTATTAATACCAACTGAAACATTAAGTCCCACGGGGCGGGGGGTGGTGGTGGTGCGGAAATAAAAGGAAAGCACATTTAGAGACAAAAGCACTTGCTTCTTACTAATTCTTAGATGTTATGACTAAGAGTTAATCTAACCAAATTTTGTAAGCCCATAATTAGAATACTTCTTTCCGACACATCTGTATTCTTAATTTGCTTTCACATCCTTGTTTTATGGCTTTGGGCCATCAAAAGTCACTGTGAGTTCCTGTAGCTTTTCCTTTGAGTAATTCTCCTCAAGGAATCATTTTTCTGATGGCTTTCTACTTGAAACTGCTTTTCAAGCCCATTCTCCAAAGGTTCCAACATCACTAGAGCCCTATTTCTTTTATGAATCAGAGAAAGTAAGTATAAGGAACATTAATGTTGCATCATTATGCTGATGAGAGTGTGACTAATTTTTTGCAATCAGAAAAAGGGAAACTGCTCATTTCCTATTAAAGCATAGAACAAGCTTTTCCCTGACAGATTTTTTTCAAGTAGTAACTGCTGCCTAGGCATTCCCTGATTTTTTTTTTTTGACAAGGTGGAGACTAGATGTCATTTCCAGCAATGGCTTGAGTGTAGCAAAGTTTTAAAGATTGCTGGTGAACAAAGGATTTTATGAAGAGAATTTCTCAGTGGTTCCATACAGTGAAAGATTACTAAAAGATCATTATCCCACATTATGGAATATGTTGTAATCAACTTTGAGCAATAATAATAAGCTGTCAGCTTATTTAATGGCCAATGAAATCCAAGACTGACTGCTAGACTAAGTTCCATCCAATAACCAAGAGTAATGTACATGATTCATCCTTAAATTATTGACTTTGTTTTCAAAAGTTGGATTGTGAATAGATATGAGGTCTGTTCAGAAGTCATATACTTAAGCAGTAAATATTGTCTAATTTTACAAAAAAAGATGAGAAAGATTTCCTAAAGGAGACAGGTCTTGAGATGAGTTTGAAAGAATGGATGAATTAACAAGGGGAAGATAGAGTTAGATGAAGAGCAGAAGATAGGACAGTTTGAAAAGCTTGCCAAGGGTAGGTTCAAAAGACAGGCATGGAAAAGTACTCAAACTTCTCTGGGGAAGCTATAAATCAAACTGTGGATGAGAGGTAGTAAAAGGCATATCATTGAAAGGTGCTAAAACAACAGTGTTTTGAGTACCATATAAGGGCTGAGCTGTGCTTTAATGAGGTCTACACTTAAGCTATCTATCCCTTTTCCTAATATATGCCATAGTCATTTTCTTCATCTCAGTTGACACTGTAAATTACCTTAACTATATCTTATTTCCTTTTCTCAGCTGCAATATTATTCCTAACTAGAGCATCCTCTTTGATGAATCTCAGTTTTCTTATGTTTACGTTTCTTTAATTACTCCATCTTAGACTTTTTTTGCCACAAAAATTTGTACATGCTTTTTTTTTTTTTTGCCTTACTCTTTTCCACAAACTGCCTTTAAGTTATTTCAAGGAAATGTGTAACTTTTATAATCTCTTATAACATTATAACACCTCTTTTAAAGTCCTTTATAGCTGGCCACAATCTTCCATGTTGTTCTATAATTGTCTTTCTTTCTCTCAAACATTAGGTAGATGATAAAGTTATGATCTTCAAAGTAGTCAAAGTCATTGCATCATTGGTCCTCCCCATCCTTTTCTGAGTCCACATCTTGTGGACTCCATTCCTCTTACTGTTATTGGTCATAACACAGTAAAAACAAAAATCTCTCTTCTTTCAACACTTACTTCTGCCAGGAGCTTTACATAAAGTATTTCCAGTGATATGTAGTAAGAAAAGTGATACCCAGAAAAGTTAAATGGCTTGTCTAAATTTACACGGAAATAAGTAGCGGAGCCAGCCTGAAATTTCATCTGACAAATTTCTAAGCTTATGCTTTTAACTTATTACACAAACCAAGGTACAGCATTCAGTATGTTCTATATATTTATCTGGAAAGAGAGAAAGAATAATAAAACATGGTCCCTTCCCTCAGTGGATTCATACCCTATTTGGTGAGCCAGGAGTACTACATAGGGAGAATATCTAAGATATTCTTAATCATATTCTTAATATGATACTAATCATTTTCTAAATATGAGAATAGCTGTGTATAAAAGTAGTTGGATCATCCATGAAGCTGATAAAGTTTCACTGGATTTAATTTTGACTTAGTAGTGCAGTAGGTATGCTAAATGATCAAACTGGAAGGCATAGATGGATAAAGGTTCTTGGAGGTGTGACTTCAGTGAAGTTTGCTTTCTTTCCCCATTCCTGGATTTTCCTTCTACAGGGAAATCTAATTTTATTTTTTTTATTTTTTTTATATTTATTTATTTTTGAGAGAGAATGAGACACAGGATCCGAAGCAGGCTCCAGGCTCTGAGCTGTCAGCACAGAGCCCGACGCGGGGTTCGAACTCACAAACCATGAGATCATGATCTGAGCCGAAGTCAGATGCTTAACTGACTAAGCCACCAGGCAACCCTCTACAGGACAATTTCTTGAAGATTTGTTTATTGAACCTCTTCAGCTTCTTCTGTATCACTTATGAATCCACCTAGGTCATTTGGAACACCAATTCTTTTCCCACAAAGTACTGGACACATTGCCCCAGACCAGAGCTCACAGTGAACGTTCCATTAATACTCTTTATCTATTATGCAGCCACTGAAAACACCAAACATTAAGCTGTTACCATTTTGCTATGCAACTGTTCCATAGGTGTATATTTGAAATCATATCTTCTGTGTGTTTTTCAAGAGTTATCACATGATTCAAAGTCTAACCCTTTACTGAAGTAAGATAATTAATTACATGTACTTATACACTTTAGTGTAGCACTTTACTTCCTAAGGCATTTACAGATGCATTAGCTTCCATGAATCCTGAAAGGGTTCACTTTTTGTGGGTTTTATGACAAAATCCTCCCCACAAGTGTTGAAGAAATATTCTTGCACCTGCCACATGCTAGAGGCGAAATGTAGTGTGGAATACGACGGTAAATATGAGGCAATTTCCAAGTGATTGAACCTGGGAATTCAGACAAAGATGAAGTTTCGTACCCTGGAACGTTTCTCTTACTAAAAGTGCAATCCAGAAGCTGTACAGACTAGATTAGTACCTGGATTAGTGCATTTTAGATTTAAATGTAGTAGTATCCTATGGTAATCCATGGCTGAAAAGCCATAGACATTTTTCTTTTTTTTTTTTTTTTTTTGTTCAAACTAATTTCTATTAAATTCATTCCACTTTATTTTCTGTTGCTTGCTGTGTGCTAACATTCAGGGAAATATTTATTGTCAATGAATGTACAAAGATGTCTTTAACATTCCTTTAAAGTTTTCAGGAGATATTTGCATATACAATAGATACCTGTGTAGAAATTTATTCAAAGTTATTGCATTTCATTTGGGCATCAATTTTTACAGACATATTTTCTTTATCATATTACTAGATAAGAATTCATTATTTCATACTATGGCCTACTTTTTAGTGGCTAGTATTCACCGATTTGCCATATTTAATACAAAATTAAGTGGTAGAGAATCCCTTTCCTTTTTCTTCAATTCACATTTTCATCCATCAGTTTATATCAGGATTTAATAATTTCATTTTATTTCTAATTAGTTAGGATGTTCTTAACTGTAAGGGACACGAAAAAAATAAGGTGTCTGGAGATAGAATCGTCTGGAGCTAGTAATTCAGAAATTCAACTTCAATTTTCAGGCCCCAGTGTTTTCCCCCCATATTTCTTATCTGTCATCACCTGCTTGTCATTCTTGGCCCTCCTGGTCAGGACATGAATGACACAGTTGCCAACATCATGTGTAGTCTCTACAACATACGACAAATGAAGAAGGGAAGTTTTTCCATGCTTCTATTTATTACCAAAGACCCTTTCCCAGAAACTTCCTAACAGACTTCCTCTTATGTCTCATTGTCTGAGACTGCACCACCTGTCTTTAACATGTGACTTGCTGAAAAAAGAAATGGTCATGATTGACTTTGACAAATTACCCTCCACTGCATTCGGAACTGAGGATAGGACTGCCTCTCTTGGGCCCAGATCCCTGCAAAGGAAGGTAAATAGCTGAAAGAAAACTGAGTCTCTGCCAGCCAAAGAATAGGAGATATTGGGGAAGTTAAAAAAAGTTACTTATACTCCCTATCGTTATTTCTTTCTCCTTTTTAAGCACAATTCTGGCCCTCCTTGATACTTGCTCTGTTGCTAGATCACTCTTCCCAATATTTCACAAATTCAACTGTATTTTTATACTATTTAAGTGTAACTATATACTATTAAATTGTTAGAATAATTTGTTTTGTTGTTACAGGTAGAAACACAGTTTCGGTTATAACAGGAAACAGAATTTAAGGGTCCGAAGTTAGTAGTTGTTTCTAGAAATATCTGTCCATCCTGTTTTTAAATCTCAAGGCTGTCTCTTGGCTTCACCTTTATCTAGGTAGTTATAAATAAATTCCGTCCAAATTCAGTGACTTCTTGGTCAAATCCGTAATGATTATTTTGGCCCAGCTGAGCTCCACACCTGCTCTTGCTGGTACTGATGACCTCACTGGGGATCTTACACAGCCACCTGATGCTGGAGTTAGTGGTGAGGGGAGGTTCATGTGCACTTCTTCGACCTCCTCCTCTGCCTCCCAGTCCCACACTGTTCTCGATAATCAATGTCCTTCTGCCCTGTGCTCATGGAGTAAGTGATACCAGTGGTAGCTTTATTGGGTCTCACATTTGGTTCCAGAAGAGGTTCAGATTATAGAAGATTCCATGTTGATGCAGCTTCTCTCCTCTCATCCCTGGTTGGGGGTCCTGGCCCTTCTCCCCACGCTAGCAGCACACCCACACTGGAGCTGGCCATAGTTTCCCTCCTGACTCCAGATGCACAGAAAGATTACAAATTCCCTCTATATCTCCCTCAGGTCCTCAAACCCTAGAGAGAGGGTGTATCTTGGTTTTCTAGGGCCACCTTAGCAAATTAACATAAATTGGGTGGCTTAAAATAACAGGAATTTACTCTGAAATTTTTGGAGGCTACAAGTCCAAGATCTGGGGGGGAAGTCTTCTTTGCCTCTCCCAGCTCCTGGCTGTGTAACTCCGATCTCTGCCCCCATCTTCACATGGCCTTTTCCTCTCCCCGTGTCTGCCTCCTCTCTTCTGTCTTACGAGGATAGTACCATTGGGTTTCTGACCATTCGTACAATCCAGGATGGTCTCATCTTGGGATCCTTAACTTAATTATATCTACAAAGACCCTTTTTCTAAATAAGGTCACATTCACAGGTTCCAAGGTTTAAGATGTGGACATATCTTTTGGGGGGCCACCATTCACCCCACTATAGGAAGTGAAAGTCTGAGGCCCATCTCATGACATGTGTGTCATGCGGCCATCTCTCTTGTTTCTCCTAAATCCAGGTGGGCAGAAACCACTTGCAGGACTCTTTCTCAAGCTGCAGATAGGAAACTCCTCTATCTGATATTGACTCCTCTCTCAAATGCCCCCAAATTTCATGAAGGGCCTTCTTGTGTTTTCTTCCCTCCTTTCCCATCCCCTTCAGATTCTGCTCTAAGAGTTCAAGGTGTATGAACTCTATTCAGTTTTTCACTTGGTACTTGTCTGTCCTTATGTTCTTCTCTGCCTTCTCCCCTCTCCATAGCCATATCCTTCATCAAAGCTTTTTCTCTGGAAGGGTGGGGGTGAAGTACCAGCCATCTCCAATCTTTTTGTTTCACATCAAGAACAGTGTTTCTTTGGACTTAGCAATTTAGAGTTGAGATCTCTGCCACTGGGGTGAGCCCTCTTCACTGCAATGGACATCATTAGGTTTAACCTTTCGATGGAGGAAGAACAGGAACAGAAAGGTGTCCACTTTACAACACTTTACAACTCATACTGCCCACTTACAAATTGAGAATTCTCATTCAGGTTCACTCAAAAATGCTCTTCTTTTAGCTACTCTAAATGCTGAGAAGTTACTTGAAAACCTCAAGTCATTTAAGTTATTTTTCTTTTCCATTTGGGTAGTATTATTATCCACAAAAACATTTTAGTGCATCTGTTGCAAATAAAAAATAATTTGGGGCTGATGGCAACTAAGGACTGTCTCTGTTCTTTTGAAATAAATGAACCCTTGTCCTTTTTGAAGATTTTCATGGCTCGTGCAAATTGCTACAAGATTGATTTTGCTACAGCTGAGCAGAAGTGGTTAAAATGAATATATCAGATATACAATTGGTGCTTTAGTAAGGAAAGAGGCAACTCGGTCTTTGTTCCCTGAGCTCCCAAATTTAGAGTTTATAAACATTATAAAAATTGATTTAAAAAGATCTGTGCTCTCTACATTTCAGAAAATGACCTTTCCCAGCAGTGGAAATGGGTGCAGGAAGAAATAGCTTCAGGCTAAAAATCTCCAGAATCAGAGAGAGAGAGAGATTGGGATGGTGAAGGGAGACAGTCCAGGAACCAAGAAGAGGCTGAATTTCAGAGATAGAATGCGACTGGCAGGGAGGGTTTAAAGGGCTGAGAACCTGATAGGAAAGTAGGGGAGGGTGAAGAAAACAGATAATTCTGGAATAGTACTCTGTCAGTAGACGAAACATGTCAATAGAGATTCCCCCACCAAAGCCTGGCATCCCACCCATCCATTTGTCAAATACCACAAACTTAAGAGCCTAAATACTAACTTATTACCTTGTAGTTCTATAGTTCAGAAATGCAACATGGGTCTCACTGGGCTAAAATCAAGGTGAATAGTAACAACTTTCAATTTTTATTTATAAGGTATTCTGGTAACAAGGTCCTCTATTAAAAACATTAATTGAAGCTGAATTTTTAAAATAAGGATTACATTTAAATCTCACTGGCATGAGATCTTTAATAAGTTGAAGAGAAATATTTTATTTTATTTATTTTGATTTTGATTTTTTTTTAAATCTTTTTTAACATTTATTTATTTTTGAGAGACAGAGAGAGACAGAACTTGAGCAGGGAAGGGGCAGAGAGAGGGAGAAACAGAATCTGAAGCAGGCTTCAGGCTCCGAGCGGTCAGCACAGAGCCTCATGCGGGGCTCAAACCTACAAATCACAGAATCATGACCTAGACCGAAGTCAGATGCTCAACCGACTGAGCCACCCAGGAGCCCCGAGAAACATTTTATATCCTGAGATATTTTTCAGACTTTAATGTGCCACTTCCATTGTCAAAACTGTAATCATAAGTCATATGTTTATAAATTAACTCTTACCTCTTCTATTACTATGAATATGCCTGGAAAAGCTTAAGGAATCTGTATAGGAGGCATAGCATCTTAGGGATTTTGAACACCAGATGAATTCTCATTTTGAGTTGATCTATTAGAGTCTTTCCCTGTCCTAGGATTTGATAATCAAATATATCAGTTATTCATTTATCATAGAAATTGAATTTGCGGGGCGCCTGGGTGGCGCAGTCGGTTAAGCGTCCGACTTCAGCCAGGTCACGATCTCGCGGTCCGTGAGTTCGAGCCCCGCGTCAGGCTCTGGGCTGATGGCTCAGAGCCTGGAGCCTGTTTCCGATTCTGTGTCTCCCTCTCTCTCTGCCCCTCCCCCGTTCATGCTCTGTCTGTCTCTGTCCCAAAAATAAATAAACATTGAAAAAAAATTAAAAAAAAAAAAAGAAATTGAATTTGCATAAAATGTCTGAGAGCAGAGTCAGTGGAAAACTATCTGAGTACTCAACTGTTTTGGAAGGGGAATACAAATCTTCCCCAACATGGCCAGAGTGAAATAACACAGGTAGAATCAGCTAAAGGAAGTTAGATTTAAATCTCAGCAAATGAAATTTTATGCTTGGTGAATCACATGCTTCCTGCTAGGGCTATCTGAAGAAGGTAGCAGTGGGAGTCCTTGGTAGGTCTTTATAGGTTACAGTGTGCAAATCTCAGAAGGGAGATTTAGGTCCTGTGCAAAAGCTCCAACACATATTGAAAACATTCATAAAGCCAAGTTTGTTCCAAGTGGACTACTAACTGCTAGACAACAATGTGCTCATTTACGATATAAGAATAAATGGGTCATTTAAACTAGGTTACCAGCAGATCAAAATGGGAATAGGGAGGTTTATGTGAAAGAAGAAAGGGACAAAGGGAGCATGGCACCTGTAAGCTCTGATGTCTGTAAATCTCTGCAAGGCAGTGTGAGTCAGGACACGTTAGCTTGCATACTTTTGAGACAAGCATAATTTTGCAGTTTTGCATCTCGCTGGAGTTGTTTTATGTCTCTGTGGGAGCACATTGTTTCACTGAGATGGCAAATGGCCAGTAAAGAAATAAATGAAATAAAATTCACATTGAGGGAAAGAGCTAGCCAGGGAGAAATCTGGGGCATAATCCTTTGAACAGAAGGCAATAAGGAAGATAGAATGATATTTAAAGTACAAAAGAGGTGGCATAAACGGGAGTTTTCATACTTTCAAGAAAACTGTAAGAAAACTTACGATCTCTGATGTTATTTGTGACTACAAGAAAGAAGACCTCATGACTTTTGGACATATTTATTTCTCTTTTTAATGTATATTTACTTTAATCTTTATTTATTTATGATGCAGAGCTCTAACTCACAAACTGTGAGATCATGACCTGAGCTGCAATCAAGAGTCAGACACTTAGCCGACGGAGCCACCCAGGTGCCCCATTTTACGAAGTACTTCTAAGAAATCAGATTTGGGGGCGCCTGGGTGGCGCAGTCGGTTAAGCGTCCCACTTCAGCCAGGTCACGATCTCGCCGTCCGTGAGTTCGAGCCCCGCGTCAGGCTCTGGGCTGATGGCTCAGAGCCTGGAGCCTGTTTCCGATTCTGTGTCTCCCTCTCTCTCTGACCCTCCCCCGTTCATGCTCTGTCTCTCTCTGTCCCAAAAATAAATAAACGTTGAAAAAAAAATTAAAAAAAAAAAAGAAATCAGATTTGTATATATGCAAAGAGAAGCATTTCGTTCTACTAAAACCAAGAAATATCATTTGCATTATTTGTATTACTAATAAAAGTCTTAATCTGTGAGATCCTTAAAAATATGTCATTAAACTAGGTTATTAATGACCTATGCATGTCATAGGTCATAACATATAATAACATGCTGTCATTACTAGGTTATTAATAACCTATACATAACAACTTGGATGTATGGCAATTAGAGGTATTGATTATGCTCATTCTATCTAATTAAATGAGTAACAAAAGGCCATTTGGAAAGCATAAAGTTTTCTACTGCTTTTTATGATAGGAAGAGATAAGATATCATTTTTTTAAGTGGGCAAATATTCTTTCTGGGATGTTAGTAACAGTGAATCAATGAAACCAAAAGTCATGGAAGCCAGAGAAAGACGAGTTTTAGGAGACTACAAATGAAAGAGGGCGTTTGGGGGAGAAGTTAGTCATCAAAGCCCAGCCCTAGCAATTGGAACTTTGATGAAGAAGGTACACATGAAGGACACTATCCATGGTACTGACACTGAGACAACGTACTCAGTCAAGAAAACACTTTTTTTCATGGAACAAGTATTTTATAAAACCAAAGAGGTCCATTTTTCATCTTTTCTGCCTCTCTCTACCTTACCAAATAGATCCAAATACAGAATACCTATTAACTCAGCTGTTCTAAAATAGGCACCGAGACATCCTTTTTCTCTGAGTTCAATCAACACAGCTTCTTAGGCTTCTCTTGAGCCAGGAAGCTTTACAACCTTTCATCATTTCTGATTCATTCATTCTTTTGTTCTGATCTTAAAAGCTCTGCAGGCTTGGAATTGATAACAGAGTTGCAGTCATTAGTCAACAAGGTTTTCATGAGTACCAGCATGCTGAGAGTATACTGACCACAGGCAGCCCTAAGTGGCCACGGGGTACAGAGCCATCACAGGAGGGAGAAAAGGAGTGGAAAACATAGCCCTACCACCGAGACTCTCACAGTCTCATTTTAATAGAAATCACCTATTTGAGCTGTACCCATGACTCCCTACAAAGTGAACAGGAGCACAAATGCTGAGAAGGTGCCCTGCTTGACTGGGCATTGCTTCCTGGCATGGTCTGGTCTCCTCTTGCAATTTCACTGGGTCTCAACCTCCAAACCTCGAAACTATCTTTGGTCAATCCACTGTCAATGATCGACAATCCTGGTTGGCTCCTGCTTATTTATATATTTATTTTTTGTGATTAAGACATTTTATTTATTTTTTTATTAAATTTTTTAAAATGTTTTATTTATTTTTGACACAGAGAGAGAGACAAAGCATGAGCAGGGGAGGGGCAGAGAGAGAGGGAGACATAGAATCCTAAGCAGGCTCCAGGCTCTCAGCTGTCATCACAGAGCCCGACATGGGGCTTGAACTCACAAACTGCGAGATCATGACCTGAGCCGAAGTCGGACACTTGACTGACTGAGCCACCCAGGCGCCCCAAGACATTTTATTTAAAAATTCAAATGGTATAAAGAGGCTCACAGTGGAAAGTACAATCCTGTCCTTCCCACCCCAGACTTCAAGTTCTTCCACCTCAAGGTGAAAGAACTATTTTCACTCTTTTCCATATTATATTATACACAGAAGCAGTCTATGGGATATGCAAATAGATATATATGCCCACCTCTCACCTCTTAAAAATAATTGAAAGAACTTATTTTTTTAATTCTGTTTTAGAATTCTAGAATAGCTGAACAGATAGCTGTTAGAGTTTCATATATTTACCCCTCATCCCCCACACTCACACTCAATTCCTCTATTATTAATGTCTTACATTAATATAGTACATTTGTTAAAATTAATCTATTAACATTGATACATTATTTTTATTAACTGTAGTCCATAGTTTACATTAAGGTTCTCTCTGTGCTTTACAGCTCTAAGGATTTTTGACAAACATATAGTTACATGTAACCCCTATTAGGGTTTTAATACAGAATAGTTTCAGTGTCCCCAAATCCTATGTGCTTCATTCATTCATCTCCCCTCCTTCCCTACAAATCCATGGCAACCACTGATTTTTCCACTGTCTCTATAGTTTTACTTCTTCCAAAATGTCACATAACTGAAATCATATAGTACATAGACATTTCCGACTCGCTTAGTAATATGCATTTAAGGACCCTCCACATCTTTTCATGGCTTGATGGCTCATTTCCTTTTATCCCCAAATAATATTCCATTGTAGGAAGATACCACAGATTGTTTATCTATTCATCTACTAAAAATATCTTGGTTGTTTCTTATTTCGGGCACTTATAAATAAAGCTGCCATATGCATTTGTGTGCAGGTTTTTATGTGGACATAAATATTCAACTCAGTCGGGTAAATCCCTAGGAGTACAGTGGCTGGCTTGTATGGTATGTTTAGCTTTATAAGAAATTGTCAGTCAGGGGCGCCTGGGTGGCGCGGTCGGTTAAGCGTCCGACTTCAGCCAGGTCACGATCTCGCAGTCCGTGAGTTCTAGCCCCGCGTCAGGCTCTGGGCTGATGGCTCGGAGCCTGGAGCCTGTTTCTGATTCTGTGTCTCCCTCTCTCTCTGCCCCTCCCCCGTTCATGCTCTGTCTCTCTCTGTCCCAAAAATAAATAAACGTTGAAAAAAAAAAAAAAAAGAAATTGTCAATCAACCAAGGCAACCATACAATTTGCATCTCTAACAGCAGTTAATGGGTGTCCCTGTTGCTCCAACCCCTTCACCAACATTTAGGGTCAGTTTTTTTTTTCCTCCTTATTTTGCGATTCTAATAGGAGTGTAGTGGCATCTCATTGTTACTTTAATTTGCAACTCCCTGATGACATACAATGATGAGCTTCTTTTCTCATGCCTATTTGCCATCTGTTTATCTTCTCTAGGGAGGTGTTTGCTCAGATCTTCTGCCCAATTTTTAATTGGATTGATTATTTTTTTTTTATCATTGAGTTCTAAGGGTTCTTTGTGTATTTTGGATACAAGCCCTTCATCAAATATATGTTTGCAAATATTTCTCCCAATCGGTGACTCATTCTTCATTCTTTTAGCAGTGTCTTTCACAGAGTAGAAGTTTCCAACTTTAAGCACGTACAACTAATCAGTTTCTTTTCATGGATTGTGTTTTTGGCACCGTAATCTAAAAAGTCTTCATCTAAGACAAAGTCACCTAGATTTCCTGTGTAAATGAGATCAGCTGAAACCTGGTTTTCTCTGTTTTATTTCACTTAGTAGATTATCCAAGGTCCATCCATATTGTCATAAAAGCTGGATTCCCTTCTTTTCACAGCTGAAAATTATATATTACCCTTAAACAGCATGTGTTTGAACTGAGTGGGTCTACTTAAATATGGATATTGTTTGAAACAGTACTGTAAATATATTTTCTCTTCATTATGATTTTCTTGACATTTTGTCTAGCTTACTTTATTGTAAAAATGTAGGATATCATACTTATAGTGTGAAAAATATGTATTAATTGTTCATGGTATCATTAAGGCTTCCATTCAATAATAGGCTATTAGTAGTTAAATATTTGGGGAGTCAAGCTATATGTGGGTTTTCAACTACATGGGTTCTTTGCACCCATATGTAACTGTATGTGTATATATATTTATATATCACATTGTTATATAAGCCCACTGTTTTCTTTATCTGTTTATCCCCAAACAGTTAATCCCCAAACTGTTTATCCATCAACCAGCACTTGGGTTTTTCCCATATCGTGGCTATTTTGAATTATGCTGTCATGAACATGGGAATGCAGATATCTCTTGGAGGTAATGATTTCATTTCCTTTGGATATACATTTCACTGGAAATAGTATTGCTGGATCATAGAGTAGTTCTAATTCTTAAGGAATGTTCATAGTGTTTGCTTTCTATAGTGGTTGTACCAGTTTTTATTCCCACCAACAGTGTGCAAGGGATCCCCTTTCTCTATATCCCCACCAGCATTTGTTATCTCTTGTTTTTTTTTTTTATGCTTATTTTTTTTTTTTGAGAGAGAGAGAGAATGAGAGAGAGAGAACAAGTAAGCCTGAGTGGGGGAGGAGCAGAGAGAGAGGGAGACGCAAAATCCAAAGCAGGCTCCAGGCCCTGAGCTGTCAGCACAGAGCCTGATGCAGGCTCGAACTGTAAGATCATGACGTAAGCTGAAGAGGAAGCTCAACAGACTAGCCACCAGGCGCCTGTTATCTCTTGTGTTTTTGATGATAGCCATCCTAATGGTGTGAGGTGGTATCTCATTGTGGTTTTCACTAGCATTTCCCTGATGATTAATACGATTGAATGCCTTTCATGTGCTTGTTGGCCATTTGTATGCCTTTTTTTTTTTTTTGAAAAATGTCTATTCAGATTCTGTGCTAATTAAAAAGTTCTTTTCACTATTGAGTTTCATGAGTTTCTTTATATATTGGATATTAACTCCTTATCAGATATGTGGCTTGCAAATATTGTCCCCGTTCCATAGGTTGCCTTTTCATTTTATTGATGGTTTCCCTTACTGAGCAGAAGCTTTTTAGTGTGATGCAGTTTCTTTCTTTCTTTCTTTCTTTCTTTCTTTCTTTCTTTCTTTCTTT